>NC_081768.1:26643855-26952316 GCF_963082965.1 Carassius carassius | reverse complement strand
TGTTAACAGACTGTTTCTGTTCTATAACAAGACTAGTATTAAACCAACTTACCTGTCAATCTCTTCTTTAATTTTCATGGATCATGGGGAATATTTGTTTGTTTTCTAATAGAAAAGCATTTCTCTGATTTATAAGGCTTGGAGTCCTCTTCAGGTCATAATATATAGTTGGACCTCTTTGGCTGATGCTCCTCAGCTGAAATTGACGAGCTGCTATGAAAATGCTGTTGCACAGTGTAATGTCCTGGTTTAAATTACCCATAAATGGTACCTTGAGCATAAAAAGCTATGAGTGTCACACGCTACTGTGCGAGAGCACATAGCAAGGAACGAAGAGACCAGGAGTACATAATCCCAGGAGACTTTAATGGGAATCAGGAAGACACATGTAGTGGAAGACATCAAGAAGTAGAACCAACAAACACTAACTGAAAGGACTGGGGCTTTTAAACACAGAATAACGAGGGACTAAGGAGACACAACTGGAATCAAATTAACAATCAACACGTGGGAGAAACTAGGTCACATGGAGCAAAACACACACAAAACATGGAACAGAATCTGACTTGGGAGACCATGGTGGAGCAGGAGACTCGGGAGACCATGGCGGATCAGGAGACTAGGGAGACCATGGCGGATCAGGAGTCTCGGGAGACCATGGTGGATCAGGAGACTCGGGAGGTCATGGTGGATCAGGAGACTCGGGAGGCCATGGCGGATCAGGAGACCTTGGGAGGCTATGGAGGATCAAAAGACTTGAGAAAAGCCTGAGCAGAACTGGGAATCAGGAGCCCATCCTGGGCTAAACAGGGAATCAGGAGCTCTCCCTGGGCTAAACGGGGAATCAGTAGTCCTCACCGGGCTAAACGGGGAATCATGAGCCCTCGTCGGCCTAAACGGGGAATCATGAGCCTTCCCTGGGCTTAAATGGGGTTCAGGAGCCCTCCCTGGGTTTAACCGGGGATCAGGAGCCCTCCCTGGGCTAAGCTGGGGGTCAGGAGCCCTCGCTGGGCTTAATGGGGGATCAAGCATAGCAAGGTGCTTTCGAGGAGCTGGCACAGGAGTGAGCATTGGGTTTGGGCTCCCGCGGGACCGAACGCAAATTCCGTTGAGAAGAAAATGAAAGCTGCTATTTACTTGACAAAAGCGAAGCAAGGAAAGTCAGACATCTGGAAACAATTTTCATTTGTCACTGGAAAAAATGTGTTTTATTTTGAGCATTTTGGAGAGGGGAGTTGAGTGGTAATATTTCCTTAAGAGCGCCAAGCACCTTTCTGAAGACTCCGCTCTGCTCACTCATCCCAGTCCATAATCTATAAGCGTTCTTTAGGTGCATTTTATCTTGTGTGTGCTTTTCACAGGCTTTATAATCCAGGTGTATTTTGTAAAGATCTATGCACATTTCAACTCGTGTGTGTGTGTGTGTGTGTTTGTGTTTTAATGAGCCTGTTTTGAATGTTCTATTGCATAACAACAGCAGCTATTTTCATGGAAATAAAGTGAACTAAAATCAAATATACTTCTTTAGTTTTTGCATTTTAGGAAGGCTATGTTTGCAAAGGTTAGATTAATATAGTAAATACATTTTGATTAGCCTAATGCAATTAATAAAATTAAGAAGAATGTAAGAATTTTGTTTTGAATTTTTTTTATTTATCAGCATGCATAATTTTAGACTATTAACCAAGAATTTCTGTACAAACAGTAAACAATTAGGCCTACTAGATAAATTTTATGCCAGAGCGGTTCTGAGAGTCACACCGCTCCGCTTCGTTCACATGCTCAGCTGCCCAAGCAAGCACTACGTTAATTTTCCGCTCGCGCTTGCCATAAAGCAATTACCTCTCAGATCCCGCTCCGACATAGAATTTATCTAGTAGGCCTAATGTATTATTTATTTTCTTTTTTGCAATGGCCTGTTAAGCAAGCTATTGTGAATGTGAAATATGTGAGATTTTTTTTAGAAGCATTCTATTTTGTTTCATTTATTTCATGTTGTATTTATTTTGTTTAAATTATATCTAGCGTATTTTCAAAGTTCTCTGTGTTTATTTAATGGTAAAGTTATTTTCTAGTTAATCGTTTGGTGCATGTATGCAGTAGGCCTACGTAGTCTGCATTTAAACACTGAGGTGCGGCTAGTTGCGGTTTTGTTTTAACAGTTATTGTTTTTTAATGCTAATGAAAAAAATATCATAAAAAAATGTCATGTGTGGTGCTTTGGTTTATTATTGGTTACTTCATATTTAAATTCAATCATGTTTAAAATTGGTTATTCTGGATGTTAACTTGAACAAATATTTCGTCTGTACCTATTTGTGTAAATTTTTCACAAGCTCTGAGATAAAGTCCACGTGAACAGGCGGGAGTGGACACAAACATTGTTGGTGCGGGCGGGAGTGGAACACACAGGTTGCGGGAGCGGGCAGGCCTTGTTATACATTCAGCGGGAGCAGGTTTAAGAAAACAGTCCCGCGCAGGGCTCTACTTTGGGGCTGGAGCCGACACTGGAGCAAGCTCTGGGGCTGGAGCTGACACTGGAGTGAGCTCTGGGGCTGGAGCTGACACTGGAGCGAGCTCTGGGGCTGGAGCTGACACTGGAGCGAGCTCTGGGGCTGGAGCTGACACTGGAGCGAGCTCTGGGGCTGAAGCAGACACTGGAGCGAGCTATGGGGCTGAAGCAGACACTGGAGCGAGCTCTGGGGCTGGAGCCAGCACTGGAGCTATCTCTGTGGCTGGAGCTGACACTGGACCGATCTCTGTGGCTGACTGCCTTCTCCTCTTTAGCTTCCTCTTCTGGTTCGGGATGAAAGGTGTGGTCGGCTAGCTGGAGTGCTGAACAGCTGGTATGCTTTCCACATGAAGGGTCAGTGGCCTTGCCATAGCAGCGGATGGTGGACTTGCCATAGGAGCGGATGGCGAACTTGCCTCTGGAACAGCCAGCGGGGGTTCCAACAGGCTATGTTCCTTCCGGCTATGTTCTGTGGTGACTGGGAGGTCCACGAGGCAATGGTAGTTGGCCCCATGCCAGAACAGCGAGTTGAGCCTGCAGATCTCCCAGGTATACTCAACGAAGGGGAGATCCATGCAAGCTAAGGTGGCAAACCAACTGGCAATTTCCATAGCGGCGGGAAAAATAAGGATAACAAAAACTAAAAAAAAAGGGGGAAAACAAACACGGGGAAAAGATGCAACTCACTTTTTGTTTTGGTTGGTTCTTCTGTCATGGGCTATTGTGAGGGAGCTCAGAGGAAGAAACGAGGAGACCACGACTAGATCATCACAGGAGACTTTAATGAAATCAATGGAATCAAGAAGACACATGTAGGGCAAAACATCAAGTAGAACCAACAAACACTAAATAAAAAGACTGGGGCTTTTAAACACAGGATAACGAGGGACTAAGGAGACACACCTGGAATTAAATTAACAATCAACATGAGGGAAAAACTAGGTCACATGGAGCAAACCACACACAAAACATGGAACAGAGACTGACCATGATCTTGACAAAGTGGCTCTAGAATCAATCAAATAAATAAATAAATACATATACAAATATACACCAAATGCATTTTATCTCCTTTTTATTAATGGAATAATCCAGGGAGTCCAGCATATTATCTTATTACAATCTATATAACACTTTATATCTACAGTGTACATGTATAAATAAGTGCTAAGTAATATTAATTAACAGAATTTACTTACTAAAAATTTAGGGTTTGGTTTGTGGTTGGTTGCTTGTAATTATGCATAATTTACTGTTATTACTATAGCAAGTACAGTAACGTAAAATTGGGGTAACATAACACACAAGTTATGTTCCAGGGTTTGTTTTGTTCAGAGGTATTTAGTAAATGTGTGTGTTAATTCATATACAGTATGTTATATGTGCAACAGCAGCATGTCTTACATACAGTAACTGTGGGTATATTGGCAGCAGCAAGTCTCTGTTGTTCTACAGCAGGAACAATAATCAACAGTAGCTTAGGAGATCTATTCCACCATAACCAAATGCATTAACGATGTCTTATCCAGTACCATGTCAAACTATTCCAAGGGTTGTCATAATTGAAATATAGTAAAATAATTAGTATAATAATTAAATATATATATATATATATATATATATATATATATATATATATATATATATATATATATATATATAATTAAGTGGTTCGCTTAAGGCTTGTCATCTTTAAGAGGAAAGAAGGACAATTGGTTATCCTCCGTCACTCAGGTTCTGTGACGTTATTTATGAGCTAGAGTTATTTAATCCAATGTTGAGCTTGAGTGTGGAAACTTATACCAAATTCAATTCAATTCAATTTTATTTGTATAGCGCTTTTTATGATACAAATAGTTGCATTTTAAAAATTAAAATTAAGTTTTTATAGTATTTAGTAGTAGCTTATTAGTGGTGACTTATCCTTAATGTGCATATAGCATGAACATTATTAACAGCAATTATTATGATGCAATCAAACTTATAGCAAAATTTGGTAGTTCTGTATGTTGTTTCAGGGTTGGCATCATCTGAGGTCCTCTGAGGGGTTGGCATCATCTCTTCTCAAGTGTTCTGGATCCAGACTGAAGCTTGTGTAAATCCTAGTTACGACATCACGTGAGGTGCAATATTTGAATGCTTGGCCAAAGAGATCTTTAATTTGTCTTTAATTTAGATTTAAACAGAGCGAGTGTGTCTGAACCCGAACTTTATCAGGAATGCTATCCCAGAGTTTGGGAGCCAAATGCGAAAAAACTCTTCCTCCTTTAGTGGACATTACTATCCTAGGTATTACCAAAAGTCCAGAGTTGTGTGACCTTAGGGAGCATGATGGATTGTAGCATGGTATAAGGCTAGTTGGGTATGCAGGAGCTAGACCGTTAAGGGCATTATAGCCAAGTAATTATATATTGTAAGTGATACAGAACTTAAGGTAGCCAGTGCAGAGACTGTAAAATTGGGGTAATATGATCATATTTTATTGACCTGGTAAGGACCCTAGCTGTTGCATTTTGGACTACCTGTAGCTTGTTTATTGAAGATGCAGGACAACATTATAGTACTCCAGTCTAGAGGTCATGAATGCATGAACTAGCTTTTCTGCATCAGCAACAGGTAACATGTTTTGTAGCTTGGCGATGTTTCAAAGTTGGAAGAATGCTGTTTTTGTAACATGGGAAATATGATTTTCAAAAGACAAGTTGCTGTCTAATATAACACTCAGATTTTTGACTGTAGAGGAAATAAATATAGTACATCCATCTAGTTGCAAATTGTAATCTACAAGATTATGTGTCCTGTATTTTTGGTCCAAAAAATGTCTGTCTTATCCGAATTTAATAGAAGAAAATTCTTGTTCATCCATTCTTTTGCATTTTTAAAACACTCTGTTAGTTTAGATAATTTAGAATTTTCATCTGATCTTGTTGAGATATATAGTTAAGTATCATCAGCATAACAATGGAATCTAATCCCGTATTTTCTAATAATATTACCAATGGGCAACATGTAATTTGAAAATTGCAGAGGACCTAGGATAGATCCTTGTGGCACTCCACAAGGTGATACTGGTGATAAATGAGATGGCTCCCCATTAAAGGGAACAAAGTTGTAGCAATATGACAGGAAGGATATAAACTATTTTAGATCCTGTCCTTGAATACCTGTATAGTTTTGTAATCGATCTATGAGTATGTAATGATCTATGGTTTCAAACAAGGCACTAAGAACAAGTAAAACTAGCAATGAGATGAAGCCTTAGTCTGACACAAGAAACTAGGGCTGGTCGATTATGACAAAAATCATAATCACGATTATTTCGGTCAATTTTGTAATTATGATTATTTAACATGATTATGAGGGTGCCATTTAACCAGAACTTTATATGAGTGATTTATTTAAAGAAAGTGATACATATCAAATATGCATTTTCTGTAAATAAGGTTGCTATGACATCTACTTGTAGAGACCAGCGGAATTTCAACAAACAAACAAAAAGTCCAGAAAATTATTGATAATTATTGAAATAATTAAACTGTCAGTAATAAAAAGCAAAGGATAAATACAATAGAATACAAAGATACAAATGACTGTAAAACTGTGCTTTAATGTTTATTTTATGCAAGTCTCAAGCAGTTTAAAGCTCTCTACAGAAATTAATAATCAAATGTAAAATAAAACAGCAGTCTTTGCTGTAAGAATACTTTTTTTTGTTTCTTAAAGCTACAAAAGTCATTCAATCAAGAGCAGTGTGTGATTATAGATTTTGTTTGTCTTTTGTAGTTTGATTAATAAACACACAGTCGCAGCAGGAAAATAGCCCGCTGTTACTTTAAGAGTCGCACGGATCCAAATTACCGTAACACACGTATTTTCATTCTCAACTGTTTATTTATTGATTTATTTATTTATTTATTACATGACCAATGAAGGGATACATGAATAATCACTATGCGCAGCACACTTTTAAAAACATGAATAAAAATACTTTTATAAATAAAGCATGTCCCATTATGCAAATGTCATGTAACGTGATTTTACTGATTTGCCCGGGAAATTGGGCTTTTATGGAGGAACAAAAGCGCAGCGCTGCAAAAAGGGAGTGCAATGGGGCGCAATAATCATTTTATCTTGATTATTTTATTTTCATGATCGTTGGAGGCCAAAATCGAAATCGAACCTTTTTTCAATTAATTGCACAGCACTACAAGAAACAAGTAATTTGTAATTTTAACAAGTGCAGTTTCTGTGCTATGGTGGGGCCTGTAACCTGACTGAAATTCTTCATACAGATATTTTTTGTTGTTGTTGTTGTTTGTTTGCAGGAAGAAGCACAATTGAGTAGACACAACTTTTTCTAAAAGTTTAGACATAAATGGAAGATTTGAAATGGGTCTGTAATTTGCCAGTTCACTAGGATCTAGTTGTGGTTTCTTAATAAGAGGCTTAATAACTGCCAGCTTGAATGGTTTTGGGACGTGACCTAAAGATAACTACGAGTTAGTAATATTACACATATACAGTTAACAACTCTTTCAATAATTAAGTGGGTACAGGATCTAATGAACATGTTGTTGGTTTAGATGCAGTGATAAGTTTATCTAGCTCTTCCTGTCCTATAGTTGTAAAGCACAGTAGTTTATCTGTGGGTGTGATGAATGAAGCTAAGATGCTGTAGAATCTACATTTGTTATTGTATTTCTGATTCTGATGTTCTGATGTAGATTGGGTGGCATCTGGTTATTTGTTAATTAAGCCACTGTGCTAAATAAAAACCTTGGATTGTTTTTTTTTTTGTGTGTGTGTTTTGGTTTGTGGATATGCTCGGCCCACTCGCAGTTTTTAGTCTGTCTATAGCTGGACATACTGTTTGTCCACACAATTTTAAAAAGTTAGTTTTTCTCCATTTGTGCTCAAGACTACGAGTTTCTTTCTTGAGAGAGTGGTTATTACTGTTGTACCATGGCACAGTACATTTGCTCTCTCCCAAATGTGTGTGCCTGTTTTCTGTACACCGTATAGCAGTATAATATCCATTTGCTGTTGCCAACCTCACTTCAATAGAGTGCCCACTTTTCAGGAGTGTACTGCTTTAAGCCAGATATTCATTACTTGTTGTAGAAAGGAGCCATACAGGAAGTGCCTCCTTCCAGAGCAATCCAATTTTTAGAGACATTATTTTCTGGACCAGGGTTTGCGGCCTTTCCTAAACTTTTGCTAAACTTCATGCTCAGGACGTTCACTTTCTGAATGCTGACACTGAAACTCAATTTGTCTCGAACAGGAGATGCATATTCCATTTTTAAATCATCTAGAGACTCAGCAAAGATTACCAGTTCAGGGTTCTTCCTTTTGATGTGGCCTTGGAAGCTTCTCTTGAAATTAAACAACCTCAATAAATGCTGATTCTAAGGTTGTCAGAGAAGTTGGTAATTCGAAATGGAGAACTGGTTCTTGATGGTCTACAGAGGACAGGTTGAGGCTTTTTTTTTTTTTTGCGATACTGTCTATTATGTGATACTCTTTAAAAGTATCAGCAGTCACAGAGTTTGACCCTGTTAGGATCCTCATTCATAATTACTGCCTATGCTGTCCCACATGGAAAGAACCTAGTATGTCGATATATGCGCATATATGAAACCTATATGCAGTGTATATGCACATATATGCTGCATATATGCGTATACATACTGCATATATGCCGTATATATACTACATATATGCTGCATATATGCGTATATATTCCACATATAGGCAAAATTGATGTGCATATATGTGCATATACAGGAAATATAGGTCTCCTGTATTGCTTCTTCATATACACATATAAGCCCTATACATACAAGATATGTCTTCTATATAGCTAATGGCAGGATCTGGTCATTTTGTAGCTCATATCTCATTTTTGACTGTCATACATGATGAAAAAAAAAAATCTCGGACACCCTATCAAATGTCATTGGGTGGTGCAGGAAGGAAGAGGAAGAGGAGGAGGAGGAGGATGAGGCGCGTCATGACAGACGTTCAAAGAATAATAAAGATAATTTTTTTTTGTCTGTTCAGTTTTTTGTCTTATTTTTCTTCTTGTACTATTTGATTGTTCTTGTAAATACATAATGTACATTTCTATACTTTGGACTTTTATTTATGTTGCCTAGCAGGTTTTTTGTCTTATTTTTGTTCTTGTACTATATTTTTTGTTTTGTACTATTTGATTGATCTTGAGTAAATAAATAATGTACATTTCTACATTTTGGACTTTTATTTATGTTGCCTAGCAGCTATGGATTTTAATTTTACTATTATATATAGGTATATGTATGCACATATATATATATGTATATATATGTGTGAATATATGTACATATATGTGTAAATATATGTGTGCATATATGTACATATATATTTTCATATATGTGCACAGATATATGTGTGCATATATATATATATATATATATGTACATATATGTACATATATATATATATATATATATGTAAATATATGTGTGCATATATGTGCATATATATGTACATATATGTGTGCATATATATCTGTGCATATATATGTGTGCATATATGTACATATATGTACATATAATATAGGAAAACTGCCAATTTTATATATGACACATATATTAAAAACCTATATCAAAAACTATATTGAAACATATATGTTTATATAGGTTTTTTTCATGTGGGGTTGGTCATCCCCAGTTTTTGACACATTTAATTAGAGAGAAATTGTCTCAGCAAAGACAGCCCTCATCAGTAGTTTGGGGTGGGATTTTACAAAGGATACCTTGTCTTTGGATTGTGGAAAGCAATCATCTCAAGTGGCACATGAAATGCCTGGAGATGATAGCAGTTTTTCTGTCTTAACCCAAGTCAAGTCAAGTCAGCTTTATTTATATAGCGATTTAAACAAAATACATTGCGTCAAAGCAACTGAACAACATTCATTAGGAAAACAGTGTGTCAATAATGCAAAATGACAGTTAAAGGCAGTTCATCATTGAATTCAGTGATATCATCTCTGTTCAGTTTAAATAGTGTCTGTGCATTTATTTGCAATCAAGTCAATGATATCACTGTAGATGAAGTGACCCCAACTAAGCAAGCCAGAGGCGACAGCGGCAAGGAACCGAAACTCCATCGGTGACAGAATTGAGAAAAAAACCTTGGGAGAAACCAGGCTCAGTTGGGGGGCCAGTTCTCCTCTGACCACACGGAACCAGCAGTTCAATTCCAGGCTGCAGCAAAGTGAGATTGTGCAGAAGAATCATCTGTTCCCTTTCAGTCGGTCACGTTCGACGTTACGAATGGGATCTCGCCCAGAAGTCCAATCACCTCAAGTGGTACAAAACGAGCCAATGGTACACAAAGTACCTTGGTCTGCGGGATTTGCATCGCGAGCTCCGCCCCGCAGAGCGGGTATATAAGGAGCAACGCGAGCAACTCGCATTCAAGCTTTCGCTTCGGAGCCGAGCACATCGTGTGCTGCTTTCGCCGGAGTGCTACAAGCAAGAGCTGGTGTTGGTGTGACGGCGGGATTCAGCGGTTCGTCTGGGTTTCCTGCGACAGCTCCCGCATTCTCCTGAGCGCTTCAACACCTCTGAAAGAGCAAATTTCTTTCACAAAAGAGATACGGGCCGATTTGCGTCTTTTTAAAGATGTCATTTCGACCGTGTGTTTCTGGGTGCGGTCGATACATCGCTCCTTGTGACGGCCACGATTGTTGTGTCACGTGTCTGGGCTTCCAGCACGCTGAGACTGCGTTCGTGGATGGCTCATGTTCTCATTGCGGGGACATGACCATCTCGGCGTTGAGATCGAGACTCGATTACCTTAAAAGGTATAGAGTCCCCTCTGCCACACCCCGTTCTAGCTCTTCTTCTCGTAAGAGGGCTACTTCGGCTGGTGTCCAGGGTGATCTGAGGGTTACTGTGTGGGCTTCCCCGACGAGCCAACCTCTTCGGGCCACACCCCCCTCACATACGTTGGAGCCGGTCGAGTTTCCGGATGAGTTTGCTGGACCTTCTCAGGCTCTGATATCTCATTCGGGGCTCGCAAAGATGACCGTATGTCGATTGCCGCATCACAAGGCGGGCTTGAGTCCTCGGGAGATGAGGATTCGGCTGCGTTGCCTCCCTCGGGAGTGCCAGCGTTGTCCGAGTCCGATCCCGAGCTGACGGCCGTGCTTTCCCGGGCAGCGGAGAGCATCGGACTTGAGTGGAATCCTCCACCCTGTCCCGAGCGCTCGAGGCTGGATGATTGGTTCCTGGGGGCTCCTCATGCGGATCGCCAGCACCCCCCTCTGGTTCCTTTCTTCCCGGAAGTGCACCAGGAAGTAACCAGTTCATGGAAGGCACCTTTAACTGCCCGAAACCGTTCTGGTACTTCCTCCGCCTTCACTGCCCTCGATGGCGGGGCGGCCAAGGGGAATGCTGGGATTCCCCCAGTGGAGCGTTCTGTTGCGATGCAACTGTGTCCACAGAGTGCCTCCGCTTGGCGTGGCGGTCCCAAGCTGCCCTCCAAGGCCTGTAAGTTCTCCTCCACGCTTGTGGCCAAGGCTTACAGAGCTGGAGCCAGGCCGCTTCTGCCCTGCATTCCATGGCCTCACTTCAGGTCTATCAGGCCAAGCTGCTCCAGCAGCTGCACGAGGGCAGTGCTGACCCAAGGGTTTTCCAAGAGGCGCGCACTGCTACCTACCTCGCTCTCCGGGCGAAGAAGGTCACTGCGCGCTCCTTGGGTCAGGTGATGTCCACTTTGGTGGTCCAGGAGCACCACCTATGGCTGAACCTGGCAGACATGAGGGAGTCTGATCGGGCTCAGCTCCTCAACTCCCCGGTCTCCCAGGATGGCGTCTTCGGCGACGCGGTAGAGAGCTTTGCCCAGCAGTTCTCTGCTGCCCAGAAGCAGTCTGAGGCCATCAGACACATCCTGCCCCGGCGGCCCACCTCTGCCTCCACCCCGCCGCCGGCGCAGCCGCCTCAGCCGCCTCAGCCGCCTCAGCCTGCTCTTTGCCGAGGGCGCCCCCCTGCGGCCTCCTTCACTCCCGCTCGGCCACAGCAGCAGCCTTCACCCCGGCCGCGGCGAGGAGATGGCCGCAGAAGGGCAGCGGAACCCGTCTCTGCCAAACGCCAGGCCAAGCCTCGTTCCTGAGACGGGCAACCCGGAGTTGGAGACGTCAGCTCATCAGGAGATGGTAGCAGGACCACTCCTTCCCCCAGAGGAGGGCCGGGGGAGAATCCTTTGCTCTGTTTTCTTTTTGTTCTGCCACTGGCCCTGTGGCCGGTGGTACCCAAACCTTCACTAAAAGAGCTGTTTCCTCTACCTCCAGGTCCCAAGAGGCCACGAACGACAGTTGGCGACGTATTTCCTCGCATCTCTCGTTCTCCTCTCCCCTTGCCAGTTTCCATGCAAAGCCGGCTCAAGAACCCTTCACCTTCTCATGCCCTCTTTGCTACTTGGAGTCAGACGAGTGCCCGCACTCCACCCCCACTAAGGGACGCTATGCCTCCCATGCCGGGGCTGTCTGCTCCACCATGCTGCCCCATTGTGGGTACGCCTGTAGTCCCCTTGACCCCGCTGGTTCGGTTCCTGGGAGCCTGGCTAGAGCTCCCCAGGCCTTCCCGCTGGCTCATCCGGACGCTCAGGCTCGGCTACGCGATTTAGTTCGCCCGGCGTCCCCCCAGGTTTCAGGGTGTCCATGGGACGATGGTGGGCAAAGATGCCCCTGTCATGCGCGCGGAGGTATAGATAGAGCCGGTCCCTCCAGCCGACATGAAGTCCGGCTTTTACAGCCCTTACTTCATAGTACCCGAGAAGAAAGATGGGTTACGGCCAATCCTGGACTTGCGTGCCTTGAACCGAGCTCTGCACAGACTCCCGTTCAAGATGCTAACGCCCAAGCGCTTTTTCGAATGCATTCGTCCGATGGATTGGTTTGCAGCGATCGACCTGAAGGACGCGTACTTTCATGTCTCCATTCTTCCTCAACACCGACCGTTTCTTCGGTTTGCTTTCGAGGGGCAGGCATATCAGTACAAGGTTCTCCCATTCGGGTTGGCCCTGTCTCCCCGCGTCTTTACGAAGGTCGCGGAGGGAGCCCTGGCTCCTCTCAGGGAACAAGGTGTCCGTATCCTCAACTACCTCGACGACTGGCTGATCCTAGCTCACTCTCGAGAGCGGTTGTGCGAGCACAGGGATCTGGTGCTCAGACACCTTGCCCGACTGGGTCTTCAGGTCAACTGGGAAAAGAGCAAGCTCTCCCCTGTGCAGAGGATCTCTTTTCTCGGTATGGAAATAGACTCGGTCGCCATGTTCACGCGGCTTACGAATGAGGGTGCACAGTCACTGCTGAATTGCCTGATACAATTCGAGGGCAACAGAGCGGTTCCACTGAAATTGTTTCAGAGGCTCCTGGGGCATATGGCGTCCGCGGCGGCGGTTATACCGCTCGGCTACTCCATATGAGACCGCTTCAGCACTGGCTTCACAACCGACTACCGAGATGGGCATGGCAACAGGGCACGCTCCGAGTGACCATCACTCCGACCTGCCGCCGATACTTCACCCCGTGGTTGGACCCCTCATTTCTACGGGCCGGCATGCCCCTAGAACCGGTGTCCAGACATGTTGTTGTGTCAACAGATGCCTCTGCCATGGGCTGAGGTGCCATGTGCAACGGGCATGCTGCGTCGGGCTCCTGGACAGGACCCCGACTTCAGTGGCATGTCAATTGCCTCGAGTTGCTAGCAGTACGGCTTGCTCTGCACTGCTTCAGGGCCCTGCTGAAGGACAAGCACATTCTGTTCCGTATGGACAACACTGCGACCGTAGCATACATCAACCGTTAGGGTGGTGTACGCTCCCGCCACATGTCACAACTCGCTCACCATCTCCTCTTGTGGAGTCACAAGCATCTGAGGTCGCTTCGTTCCATTCACATTCCGGGCAGGCACAATCGTGCAGCCGACAAGCTCTCACGGCAGCAGTCTCGCCCCGGGGAATGGAGAATCCACCCCCAGTCGGTTCAGCTGATTTGGGAACAATTCGGAGACGCTCAGGTAGACCTCTTTGCCTCTCCAGAAAATTCCCACTGCCAGTTGTTTTTCTCCCTGACCGAGGGCACTCTCGGCATGGACGCCCTGGCACACAGCTGGCTGCTGGGCCTGCACAAGTAGGTGTTTCGCCCAGTGAGCCTTCTTGCACAGACGTTGTGCAAGATCAGGGAGGACGAGGAGCAGGTCCTCATGGTTGCGCCTTTTAGGCCCAGCCGGACCTGGTTCCCCGAACTTGTACTCCTCACGACAGCCCCTCCCTGGCCATTTCCTCTGAGGAATGACCTTCTTTCTCAGAGACGGGGCACCCTCTGGCACCCACGTCCCGATCTGTGGAACCTACATGTGTGGGTCCTGGACGGGTCATGGAAGGTTTAGGTACCTTGCCACCACAGGTGGTAGCTACCATCACTTCAGCTAGAGCCATGTCCACCAGACACGCCTATGCTTTGAAGTGGAACATCTTCGTCACTTGGTGTTCTTCACGGCGTGACGACCCCTGGAAATGTCCGATTGGGTCAGTGCTTTCCTTTCTTCAGGAGGGGTTGGAATGAAGGCTGTCTCCTTCCACCCTCAAGGTCTATGTGGCCGCCATTTCGGCTCACCATGACCCTGTTGAAGGTAAGTCTCTGGGGAGGCACGATCTGATCATCAGGTTCCTGAGAGGAGCAAGGAGGATCAATCCGCCTCGCCCTCAGCAAGTCCAACTCGGGAGATGAGGATTCGGCTGCGTTGCCTCCCTCGGGAGTGCCAACGTTGTCCAAGTCCGATCCCGAGCTGACGGCCGTGCTTTCCCGGGCAGCGGAGAGCATCGGGCTTGAGTGGAATCCTCCACCCTGGCCCGAGCGCTCGAGGCTGGATGATTGGTTCCTGGGGGCTGCTCATGCGGATCGCCAGCACCCCACTCTGGTTCCTTTCTTCCCGGAAGTGCACCAGGAAGTAACCAGTTCATGGAAGGCACCTTTAACTGCCCGAAACCGTTCTGGTACTTCCTCCACCTTCACTGCTCTCGATGGCGGGGCGGCCAAGGGGAATGCTGGGATTCCCCCGGTGGAGCTTTCTGTTGCAATGCAACTGTGTCCACAGAGTGCCACCGCTTGGCGTGGCGGGCTGAAGTGCCATGTGCAACGGGCATGCTGCGTCGGGCTCCTGGACAGGACCCCGACTTCAGTGGCATGTCAATTGCCTCGAGTTGCTAGCAGTATGGCTTGCTCTGCACCGCTTCAGGGCCCTGCTGAAGGACAAGTACGTTCTGTTCCGTACGGACAACACTGCGACCGTAGCATACATCACTTGTCAGGGTGGTCTACGCTCCCGCCGCATGTCACAATTCGCTCACCATCTCCTCTTGTGGAGTCACAAGCATCTGAGGTCGCTTTGTTCCATCCACATTCCGGGCAGGCTCAATCGTGCAGCCGACAAGCTCTAACGGCAGCAGTTTTGCCCCGGGGAATGGAGACTCCACCCCCAGTCGGTTCAGCTGATTTGGGAACAATTCGGAGACGCTCAGGTAGACCTCTTTGCCTCTCCAGAAAATTCCCACTGCCAGTTGTTTTTCTCCCTGACCGAGGTCACTCTCGGCATGGACGCCCTGGCACACAGCTGGCCGCTGGGCCTGCACAAGTAGGTGTTTCGCCCAGTGAGCCTTCTTGCACAGACGTTGTGCAAGATCAGGGAGGATGAGGAGCAGGTCCTCATGGTTGCGCCTTTTTGGCCCGGCCGGACCTGGTTCCCCGAACTTGTACTCCTCACGACAGCCCCTCCCTGGCCATTTCCTCTGAGGAATGACCTTCTTTCTCTGAGACGGGGCACCCTCTGGCACCCACGTCCCGATCTGTGGAACCTACATGTGTGGGTCCTGGACGGGTCATGGAAGGTTTAGGTACCTTGCCACCACAGGTGGTAGCTACCATCACTTCAGCTAGAGCCATGTCCACCAGACACGCCTATGCTTTGAAGTGGAACATCTTCGTCACTTGGTGTTCTTCACGGCGTGAGGACCCCTGGAAATGTCTGATTGGGTCAGTGCTTTCCTTTCTTCAGGAGGGGTTGGAATGAAGGCTGTCTCCTTCCACCCTCAAGGTCTATGTAGCCGCCATTTCGGCTCACCATGACCTTGTTGAAGGTAAGTCTCTGGGGAGGCACGATCTGATCATCAGGTTCCTGAGAGGAGCAAGGAGGATCAATCCGCCTCGCCCTCAGCAAGTCACCTCTTGGGACCTCGCAGTGGTTCTATCAGCACTGCAGAGGGCTCCCTTCGAACCCTTGCTCTCAGTTGAGCTAAAGTGTTTTTCTTTGAAAACTTCACTCCTGACGGCTTTGGCTTCGGTGAAGAGGGTCGGGGACCTGCAGGCATTTTCAGTTGACGAAGCGTGCCTGGAATTCGGGCCGGCTAACTGTCACGTTATCTTGAGACCCCGGCCTGGGTACGTGCCCAAAGTTCCCACCACTCCTTGAGATTGGGAGGTCATTCCACCAGCTGGGCACAGTCCAGGACCCTTTGGTCAGCCCTGTGTGGGACTAGGTGCCTCCATGTGTTGTGATTCCCTTTTCTGGGCAATCCCACGTGTGTATGTCCACAGTAAGTCTCACCGTAGCATGTGTCTTTCCCTTGGCAAGCCCCTGCCAGCTCTGTCGTTGAAACTTCCACCCTGCGGGCAGGGTACCTCAGAGTTCTTATGTATCAACACCTGGGTGGATACCTGCCTTCTGTAAGTCCTCCCACGGGCAGGCAGCCTGCTAGCATGCGTCCAGCTGGAATATGCTACCCAGTGTATTCTGTGTAAGTTATGGGAAATTACTCGTCATCCAGTTTTTAAAATCGACTATGCGTTCCATTAATTTTTCAAATTGGTGTGTTTCACCGGGCAGCGAAGAAATATAGACTACCCACTTCGTTTCGGGCCTTCTGGACTGACTTGTGAGAACAGACAACATGTTGGTAGTTTTGTACTTAAACTAGCAAGGAGAATTGTGCTCTTACACCATAGAGATTACCAAGGCTTTTTCTACTCAAAAAAAGTTTCTGTAGCTAAGGGTGGTACACATCCCCAGAAGTTGAACCTGGGAGATTCCAATCGGATAAGATTCTGATCGGAGCAGGATGTTGCATTAGGTGAAAAATGCTGTTTAGTTTTTCTATGAGTTATCTTCGACTCTTGTTATTTGAGCACACTCAACTATTGGTGTTGCTTCTTAGGCATTATCTAAGGATGTGTCTTTGAAAGATAATTGCATGGCAGTGGGTAAGGTCTCTGTTTATCAAATGTTTGGATATTTATCTGATTCCCGGTTTCTATGTTTTGTTTGTATATATGGGTGTAAGTTCTTAATGTATGTCAGTCTGTGCAACTACAATGTTCATGGGCTTTAAACTGATAGTCACTTTGTAGTATGGCACTGTGGTATACTGTTTCCATAGCATCAGCTATCACTGAAGAATGGTAAAGAGAGAAAGAAAAGGAAAAAAAAGCACAACTGCCCAGTAGGTGGCAATATGCACTTAGAGCCCAGAATGCAATAAAAACAAAATAAAAATAAAAAAAACACCAGTGTCACTAAAGTTGGAAAGATATCAACTTCCCCAGGGGGGTATTCCAAAAAGTAGGTTATGTGACATTCCTGGGTATGTTTAAGAGTAAGTAAGCGGATAACCTCAACTTTCGGTTCCAAAAAAAAGGTAACTTTTCAGGGTATGTTAGTTGTCATAGCAACTCACTCTCAAAACATAACCTGCTCAGGAGTCCAGGGTTAGTTCACTTCAGGGAGCCTTAAGTGGGCGTGACAGATACCGCACAACATTATTTTTATTACATTTATATTATCTCACACATGGATCAACATTTTCTATATTGTCTAAATTTAAATAAAAATACATATCTGATATGACTTAATATAAATTAGCATAAAACAAAAACAATATAATTACACATTCTCAAGGATTAAAGATTAAATGGAAATAAATAAAAATTGCACAGCCATCAATTAGGTGGCGATATGTACTAAGCATGTAAACAACTAATGGACAAAAGAAGAAAGAAACAGCTTGGCGCACTTTTTCGTATCGTCCGTTTCTATAGTGACTCGTCGATTCGTCGCTCTGTTGAGAATGTATTGAGTCTTAACCAGGAACATAGTCTGTGTTGAATGAACTTACTCCCGGATGCGTTTTTGGAACCACATACCTCGAGTCAGCAAGGTTTGGGGTTAATCAATCGAAAGTTCGGGGTTTAGTTCACAGTAAGTTATCCCTGCTTTCTGGAATACACCCCAGCTCTACAAAAAAAAAAAAAAAAAAAAAAACATAAAATAAACATGATTCCCACCTGTGATAATATGTTCTGTGGCTTATTTAATAAAACAGTTTTTTTATTGTAAAATTGATTAATCCAAAAAGATTTTTTAGAAAAGCATATGTTGAAGATTGGCAGACAGGCTGTCAACTCGTTAATTAACAAGCTGTTTCCTCACAAAATAAGTTTCTTCAGTGTCCTGAAGCTTCTTAGTGTCTCAGTGTACCACAGCGCTATGCTTTATGTTACTTATTTTACTTTTGCTCAAGGATCCCCTGCGTTTCCATGGTCACTCTTGAATTTGGTGCTCTGTTGAAAAAAATCCTAAGTGGCTTATTAATTTAATAAAACAATGTTGACAGCAATATGATAAAAAAGCATTTGTCATTAAATAATGATCTAAATCAAAACATTTTTTTTCCCACCAACTAATATAGTTTTTGTCTTAATGAAGGAAGTTATCAGTTGCCAAGCAACGTGAAGCATTAATATAGAATATGCCGTCACAGGTTTGTAGTTATCTGTATTTTACCACAGTTTTCAGTGCTGCTCATCCAGGCTTAATAATAAAGATGATAATGAAAAGGTTATCAGCTTTTACCATGTATCCATGCCAAACCATGATATGATATGTCTCTTGGCAACAAAGTCTGTTGGTTTCTCAATAAGATCTATGCCTTTCCTTTTACTGAGTTTAAATATGCAAGACATCCCACAGTTTTATAAATGGTTTTATACATTTCTTTATCAAATACTTATTCATGAAAAATAAAAATTTCTGTAGAGCTTAGAATCATTAAAGAAATAGTTTTTTTTTTTGTGCAAGGAATTATGATCAGTAAGACTACAAAATAGTGTTCTGTCCATCTGTTTATACTGATAAAAAAAATAAATAAATAAATACATAAATAAATAAACCTTAGGGGATTTATGCTTAAAGCAAGAAGAAAAATGCCAATGTTGTAAAAAAAAAAAAAAACTGTTTCCTGAAAACAAGTTTTTATAGTTTATTTTTGTTTTAAGGATGTATAATATGGATTAAATACAAATACAATGTTTTCAGCTATTTATCAGTGCTGCAGCATGATTATGGAGGTTTCATGCCAAGACACGATTCATATTTGCTTGTCTGAGTCAAAACACTATAATATTGCAGAAGAATCACTTTTTTTAGCCTAGACATGCATCTAATCAGGCAATATTATGAATATGTACAGGTAATGGGCTTCCTAATTCATGCTGATGTGTGTTTGAAATATAACGTGCTTGTATTTTTTTAAAAGGGAAGACAAATATGATTGCTTAAAATCAGGTGCAGGCAGATTGTTTCCTGCTTTTCCAATGTGCCTTTTCATCTTCTTTCATTGCATATTCTTTGGCTTTTAATGCCGGGCGCATCATACAGGCTGTAGATAGAGGTCTGATGCTACGGTCAGTGCCGGGAGACAAGACACTAAAGCACCTTGACAACACACTCATGAGAGCAGCACAATGCAACGCCGTTTTTAGCTGGCAGGGCGCTTAGTCATATCAGCTAGACGTGTGCTAATGGCAAACATGCAGATAAGTGAGCTTCCTTAAAAGAATGACATTAGCAGGGCTGACTGTGAACATGTCAAGCCTGACTTCTGCAGGACGGCATATTTAGTTCCATCAACCTTGAAGAGCTACTGATCATGTTGTTTTAAATGCCATGTGTGGCTCATCCTGCTGTTGACGTTACCGTATTGTGAACAAAATTTGTCTCTGTCAGAGAAGAGAGTCTCAAGTGTTGACAGATACAGTGGAGCATCATTCACAATGAAAAAAGGCTGCAACTGTCCTCAGCACAAATACAGCTTGCCTGAGAAATATGCAGTTATAAATTGACAGTACTGAAAGATGATTTATATACTGATAAGCCGCAGCATTAAAACGACCGAGAAGAGATGAAGTAAATTACATAGATTTTTTTGTTATAATGGCAACTGTCAAGGGGTGGTATATATTATAGGCAGCAAGTAGTCTCAATCTCAGAGGTCACGGATTGTTGGCTAAACATCTGATGCATATAGCACACAATAGTGGAAACACTTCAGGAGTTTCAAAGTCGTCATCGGATTGGTTGAATTATTTAGGATTTCTTTTAGACGTGTGTGTTGTGTTCTTTATGCCGTGACACCAAACCCCCTCATGAAAGAAGAAAGCTGTCATGTTTACAACTGTGACAATGAGCGCTTATCAGGATAAACTAAACACTGGATTTTCAAAAGTATGTACAAATATTTAAAGTTTGTGGCATACAATCTTTAAAATACGTCTGAGAGTTTTACATACCAGTCTGTTATTGTGGCAACATATCCGCGCCCTGAAACGTGATGTTGAATGAAACGACATGTTGTTTGACATGTTGGCCAAATGGCCTCATGGGTGGGCCTTGTCCAATGAAAGCTGCCATGGATTCCAGACCTTCAATCATTAGTCTAAAGGTCCCGCTACACGAGACTAGGCAGCAAGTGAAGTCAGACTTTATTCATTTTATTCATGTTTAGTAACCTTTTATTGAGTCTGTGGAAAGGAGAGGGAGTTGGGAGATGGACTGGAGAGACGGGAGCTCACATGTGCTTATTTTTTTGTTTGTTTGATTGTTTTAGATCATCTCACATTAGTATTGCTGGGCTACATCAAACCAGCCTTATACACCTCTAAACATAAACATTTGATGAATGGCTTGAAATTATCCTGATGTCCAGTGAAGGACATTATCCCTCACAATGTTTTTTATCTGGTTTTTGGTTATTTCATTCAGCAAATCCATTGATGGAAAAATTCCAGTTTTTTTGCTGTCATTTTGAAAAGCTTAATTGACTGTCTAATTACAATGTAATTGAACTTTGCTAAAGCTGTTTTACAGACCATGAATATCTTATCTGTCTGAGAACTGCACACATAGTCTGACACAAAAGAGTAGCGTCTCACCTCTGCTGTGCTGAGTGAGACTCAGCAGCCTGATTATGCTGTATTGTTTCACACAGAGGAAATGACAAAGACAGTAGCTTTGTCCCGCTGACCCAAGTGCCCAGGGTTCATTCCCAACTGGGGCAGCCTTTCTGCAGTCTTTAGCAGTACTTAAACTTGTGAACTTTTGCATAAATAAAGTCCCTGTTTCATAATTTAGACAAAATTCATTGAAATTTAAAAGGTTAGCTGCGGTCCACGCCTTTAAGAAACATCTGCATGATTGCACATTTGAGGATTGTGTATGCTTGATGCAATTAGTCACATGAGTCAAAGTGTTGCAGTCATTTTCTAAAATAAAAGGTTCTTCTGAATAAGAATGGAAATAGATGATTTAACTGTCAAGTAACAATAGTTAGTTTCAAGCAACATAGTTCCATTAATGGGACAGTTCATCAAAGAAATCACCAATCATATTGCTCATCACAATATGACTAACTAAGATAACTAGACTGATAAGTAGTCTAGGTAGCCTGTTTTAGGCACAATTTCACTATTGCTAACAGTCGAGATGTATTTACATGTGGTTGTTATATGTTTTCTTTTCTTCCTAATATGCAAGTAAACATCAAGCACCGTGTGTTTAAAGTTCTCTGAAGACATACACTATGCTTTATCAAACAGACTGAAATTTGATTTATTTATTTCATTTATTTTCTTCTCTTTGTCTTCTTGACTAATTTGGTCAAGCTTCAAAGACGACAAAAAAAGTTCTATCCTCAGAATCTCTAATCTGCAAAAAATTTAAACACTGTATTACTTGTGAACTGTGCACTGCTCTCATTGATTTTTCATGAACTTCTCAACATGCTAATCAAATATTTTATAATTTCTTTTGTGACAATGCAAAATCACATGGAATGTAGGAGTACTTTGGACCCCTGTTGCATTGGCAAGTACACATAACAGGGGAAAACACACTGAGAGAAGAGGTAAAACAGGTCTTCGGGGAGATCTAGAATCAGTTTCATAAATCTCAGTGTGGTCTGCCGTTAATAACACCTGGGCCACATTACTTAACAGCGACATTAGCTAGAATGAAACACTGTGTCTGTTGCTCTGCCAGTGGCTGTGGGATTGTCCACTCTAGATTTACAATCCAGTTCACTTCTCACTCAGCTCCAATCCACCAACCAAAATACTTTCTATTCATGGAGCAATGGCAAAATCATAAAAAAAATAAAAAATAAAAAATATATATATATATTTGTATTTATTTATTTATTTATTTATTTTTTATGTTGATGGCTGTGACATTCTCAAAAAATGTGGGATAAAGACAAAATAATGAAAAGCTTATAGAGTATCCAAGACTTTTCAGTTTACATTTTTCTACGTATGAGTTTGCTTACGTGCTTTGCCAAAGCTTTCTATATATATATATATATATATATATATATATATATATATATATATATATATATATATATATATATAAATATATTTATTTATTTATTTATTTATTTTTTGCCAAAGCTGTCAGCATAAAATGTGCAAAATATGTAAGTTTAAATATTACATTGACCCAGATAAAAGCAACCAGTTAAACTTGACAGCACTGTGTTTTCTGAATTTTGAAATTCTGAATCAAAATTATGATTTTCAAATTGATATGGAGAAAAAAAAGTGGACAGGCTGAATAAAATTGAAAATTCATTTTCTGAGGTGGATTTTATTGAAGCGCAGGAATACAGTGGTTACCATGGTTCCCTTTTAGTCGGTCACTCTCGACGCCACGTCGGTGACCGACGCAAAATGGGATATCGCTTCGATAGACCAAACTACTTCGAGTGTAAACTAAACGAGCCATTGCACATTTGCATGCAATTATTGCATCCAGCTGCCGCTGATCACAGCGTGAGTATAAGAAGGAAGCAGGTGCAATGCACACCAGCTTTTCGTTTTGGAGCCGAGCATTTGTATCGCTCTGCTCAACTGTGTCTGCTGTGAACTATGAGTTCAGCACGCTCTCGGAAGCTTCGTGTGTTGGCGAGACGGCGCATCAGAGGGGGTCGTTCCTGTGTCGAGTGAACGGCACACTTCAGGCTGCACTACCCCTGTCGTGTTGCAAGTGGCCAATTCCCCTGTGCGCCTCAGCACTAAAAGAGCATTTCCTAAAGAGCAAATTTCTCTAAAAGAGCTTCACGGGTGCGTTTCTGGGTGCAGTCGTTACCTGGCAACGTGTGATGGTCACAATTGCTGCCTCACGTGTCTGGGCAAGCATCTCGGAGCTGCGAACCAGGCTCTGCTACCTTCAGGGGGCGGAGTCCTGTTGCTGCTGACGCAATCTCGGTCTTGTTCTGGCGGCTGAAAGACGAGAACCACTTCCGGCAAGGGCAGGACAACGGTCCCACTGAAACTTTTTCAGAGGCTCCTGGGGCATATGGCAGCTGCAGCGGCACTTACACCGCTCGGCCTGTTACATATGAGACCGCTCCAGCCCTGGCTTTATGGCCGAGTCCCGAGGTGGGTGTGGAAGCACGACACTCACCGGGTCCAAGTTACACCGGCCTGTCGCCAAACCCTTACCCTGTGGTCAGATCTTGCGTTTCTCCGGGCAGGGGTGCCCCTAGAGCAGATCTCCAGGCAACACTAAAGACTCCAGACAATGGGCATGCAGTCTCAGGGGTTTGAACGGGCCCGCAGCTGCAGTGGCACACTGCCTTGGACGATCTCAAAGGTCTCTTACGAGGCAAGCATGTGCTGGTCCGAATGGACAACACTGCGACCGTTGCGAAACATCAACTGACCTTGGCCAATTCCTCTGAGGAAGGATCTACTGACTCAGAGAGGGGCACCATTTGGCACCCGCGTCCAGTCCTTTGGAAACTCAATGTCTGGTCCCTG
Source organism: Carassius carassius (assembly GCF_963082965.1). Lineage (NCBI taxonomy): Eukaryota > Metazoa > Chordata > Actinopteri > Cypriniformes > Cyprinidae > Carassius > Carassius carassius. The sequence goes on along the minus strand of NC_081768.1, from coordinate 26,928,605 downwards.
GACGGGATGCGGAGGTTCTGGGTGACCTACCCCAAGAGGTAGTGAACACCATGACTTCGGCAAGAGCACCGTCTACGAGACACGCTTACGCCTTGAAGTGGAACCTGTTCATCGAATGGAACCCGAAGATGCCCAGTTGGGGTCGTGCTTCCTTTCTGCAGCGAGGCTGTCTCCCTCCACCCTCAAAGTCCAGGTTGCCGCTGTTGCTGAGTACCATGACCCTGTGAATGGGAAGTCTTTGGGTAAGCATGACCTCATCGTCAGGTTCCTTAGAGGGGCCAGGATGTTGAATCCTTCCCAGCCCCCCTCTATACCCTCTTGGGACCTGACTCTAGTGCTTAAATCACTACAACAGGGCCCATTAAAGCCTTTTTTCGAGCATTCAGTTGTGCTAAGTTTCTTTCATTAAAAACTCTGCTCCTGCTTGCACTGGCCTCCATCAGCATGCATGCATTGACGATTCATGCCTAGAGTTTGGGCCGGCTGACTCCCAGGTAATCCTGAGGCCCCAGCCTGGCTACGTGCCCAATGTTCCCACTACACCCTTCAAAGACCAAGTGGTTAACCTGCAAGCACTGCCCCTGGAGGAGGCGGACCCAGCCCTGGCTTTGCTCTGTCCCGTCCAAGCATTGAGATGCTACGTAGACTGGACACGAAGCTTCAGGACCTCAGACCAGCTCTTTGTCTGTTACAGAGGCCAGCAGAAGGGGAGTGCCATCTCTAATCAGAGGATGGCCCACTGGATTGTGGATGCCATAACCCTGGCTTATCAGGCTCAGGGTGTGCGTTCAGGTTGCGAGCTCACTCAACTAGAAGTGTTTCATCCTCCTGGGCGCTGGCTAGTGGCACCTCGCTGACAGATATTTGTAGAGCTGCGGGCTGGGCGACCCCTAACACATTCGCTAGGTTCTATAGCCTTCGTGTAGAGCCGGTATCCTCCTGTGTTCTCACCTCAAACGGTTAGTGGCACTGAGAGGCCCCGGTTAGTGTCGGCATGCTTAAACTGCTCCAGAGTGTCCGTACTGTAGACCCTGTTGAGATCCTCCATCATCGTAGGCAGCTGGACGCGGCGGAATGTCCGGCGCCAGGCCTTCATGATGAATCCGTGAGAACCATGGAAGGCTGGGTTCCATATTGAGATCTAAGCGGTACTCATATGTGTATAGTCCACGGTATAGCCTATAGAGCCTGTGTTTCCCCGGCAGACTTCTGCCTTCCCAAGAGGGTTTCAATCACCTCAAATTTCTCCATATACTCCTAAACGGATGCTATATGTGTATTTGCCCCCGAGACCTCCTTCGGGAAGGATGGGGCTTCCGCAGCGTCCCTGTTCCAAGCGGAAAGGGTACGTTTTCCCAGTGTTATCCAGTCTCACCCAGTGAGGTAGTGCTTTGACAATGGTGAGTGGAACTACTTGTTCTGAGCCCCGGCCTACACCTAATAGGGGCCCAGGCGGCTCACACAGGGCACTGGAGGAGGCAGCACCCATGGCGTTTTGGTAGATCCAATTTTGCGTTGGTCACCGACATGGCATCGAGAGTGACTGACTGAAAGGGAATGTCTCGGTTACGTATGGTAACCCTCGCTCCCTGAAGGAGGGAACGGAGATGCCATGTCCCGTCGCCATGGTTGCTGTACCGCCACTGAGCTGCCGGGTCTCCGGCTCGGCTCCTCAGCGAAAACCTGGTATGCATTGCACCTGCTGCCTTCTTATACTCACCCTGTGATCAGCGGCAACTGGATGCAATAATTGTATGCCAATGTGCATTGGCTCGTTTAGTTTACACTCGAAGTAGATTGGTCTATCGAAGCGATATCCCATTTTGCGTCAGTCACTGACGTGGCGTTTCTGTTCCCCCCTTCAGGGAACGAGGGTTACCATACGTAACTGAGACGTTACCCCTCTACACAAAGCAGCAACATTCCTGTCTACTTGCTTATCACTGAGAATAAAGGAAGTCAAAACAGTGTTTACATGTTTGTTTGCACATATATTTTTGCATTTTAATCTGTACTTAAAGAACCCAGTCTAGAAAAAAAAATATTATTATTGCTATGAACAACATTATAAGGGATTGTATAGAGACATATACTGCCATCATGATGACATCTTTCATGGGAATTCCATGGTATTAGATCAATACAATTATTTGTCTAATTCTGCATGTGGTACAACAGCATGGTTTTGTAGACATGTGTGCATGTGACTGACTCTGTCTCCTATTGAAAATGTATAACATAATGAAAAGGAGACAACAACTAACTGATGAGCAGCTGAAGTCTTGTATGAAGTAAGATTGGACAAAAATTTTGCCTGAAAAACCTTAACAATTAGTATCCTCAATTCTCAAACAATTAAAGATGGCAAATTAAAAGGACAGTTGATGTAACAGAGTGGTAAACATGCCTCTGTCCCATTTTTCTTTATTTTGAGTTTTTGTTTGTATTTACAAAATACAATTTAGTTGATCATTGAAAAAATTGTAAATTAGTTCTTTGTAATTTTGTAAATTAAAAAAGGACAAAGAAATTTAAACAGATCACAGATTCTTAAATTGTTAATTGCATTTTACTAAATATTTACAAAAAGATTACAAAAAAATCTATGGTGCCCTGAAATGATTTGTGAGCCACTAGGAACAACAGTAATTTTACAATGCTAATATGTTTTATGCTTGATGAAAAACATGAATTTTGACAATTATTAATAATACAATAAATAAATATTGTTTATTTGTCAAACTTTCATAAGTCAAGAGTTGTGTTTCACAAGTATCAGTTGCACTGACTGGGTGCACAAGGCATTGAAATGCTTGTGACAAAGCTTAGGTAGTGAAAGATAATGACAGTACAAACAAGTATCATATGAAAAAAGAACACAATTTTAAGAACAATTGGGATGGCAGAGTAAAAATGACATGCTTATAATAAGCTTTGTGCTGTTTACATATTAACTTTACAAAGGCTATTATTGATGCTATGATTGATCTGTTTAATTACTGCTTTGTCCAGGGATTTCTATCTAAAAACATCAAATAGCACAGGATTCAGCTTCAGCACATGGTCTTTAGTTTGATAACACTGTTGTGACATACTGCCGGCCTGGGATTGGATTGAGTTCCACCGGAAAAAAAAAAAAAGTGATCATTGACGTCTAGCTGAGCTTGCCTGCAGAAATTCAATTTCAGTAAGTTGGTGGACCAGTATGGCTAACTCTACTTCAATGACCTCTGTGCCCAGTCTTTACTTGCACTACCTTTGAGGCAGTTTACCCAAGTGTGACAGATGCTATGACAGTAACTGATGACAACCCTACAACTCCTTAAACACCGGTTTGACTCATTCTGTGAGATGCTATGTATTGCAAGATGTCTGCGAGTTGAAAGCAATCACCTAAAACATATAAGACTACCATGGTTTGCAGGGAACACAGAAATGCACAGAGTATGCGTTTCTCTTAAAAATAAAAAAGAAAAAGAAAAAAAAGGGGAAATGCATTATGCAAGAACTGAAATGGATTTATTGCATTTTTCAATTGCAAGGAACCTGTGTACTTGTTTATGTTTATGTGAAAGCCAAAAGAGTGTATGAAGATTGACAACTTTGGTGTTGGCGCAGTGGATAAGACACATGCCTTTGGTGTAAGAGACCCGGGTTCGAATCCACTGTGAGACACCAATGTGTCCCTGAGCAAGACTCTTAGCCCCTAGTTGCTCCAGAGGTGTGTGACCCCTGACATATATATAGCAATTGTAAGTTACTTTGGATAAAAGTGTCAGATAAATGACAAATATGTAAATACTAAACTTCATGAAATGCCTTTTAGGTTTACTTATCATTTTCTTTGCAAAAATAATTTTTTAATTATCACTCTTTATTTATTTATTTATAATGGATGAGTTGGGGTAGATCCTAGGATGCACATCAGGAAGCTGATGAACAAATGATCGGATTATACAGAGCTATCAAGAAAAAGTTAAAATCTTTGAAGAAAGTCTTGGCACTCTTTAAAAGGACAGTTCTATTCAGTTCTTTAAATTACAACTTATATTAACTTGTAATATAGTGACTTAAAACACACTTGCAGATGCAATTTTCACAGCAACTGGCATTTGACCACTTCACAATAAATAAATAAAAATATACAGCCTAGATTCAATAAATTTATTTACACTCATCTTTTTCTCAAAAGCAAAGTGTCAGTAAATATGTATAAAACTAAATTAAATCATACTTCAGTTCAGAGGCATAATATGATTTTTATCATTTTACCTCAGTAGTTCAATGTGAGATTCAAGCTGAACAGCAGTTTAAATTTAAGATAAACCCCTAACTTGAATAAAATTTAAATGACTTTCAGGAACCACTGAATCAGCAGCTTCAAAGGCCAGAAACAATTCAGGCATATCTATTCAACTTTATATATTAGAAAAGGGCTTTACAACAGTCAGTATATCCAGTGTCCAAGAAAACTCTCATAGGAATGACATGAAATAATACAGCACACCATAAAACGGATGTGAGTTCATCTATAAAAAGATGTCATGAGAGAATTATGATAATAAATAAAGGTGATTTTGAATTCCAAAGTACTGAAAACTAATGGCAAAATTATTGTGAAAAATTAGACTATTCTGCCTAAAATGTTTGTGCTGGTACTTTTATGTTCCTAACATTCCTAACATCAAACCCCTCTAGCTCAGGTGCTTTAATTTATCAGTTCCTTGGGAAACATTTTATAAAAGAAAAAGAAAAAAAAAGAAGAAGAAGAAGAAAAAAATACTTTAATTCATAGTGGAATTTCATAATATCTCTGAAGTCATAATAAAAGGCAAGGTCATTGTGATACCAAATTTTTAACACTTATATCTTCAAAGAGAAGCTTCAAAGAGATATCTGATGCTTCAAAGAATCGATCATGAAGAAAACGTTATAAATGAAAGGAACAACAATGGCGGTAATTGTGACCCACTTCTGGTGTCCTTTGAACAGTAGATATTTGTATGCTCCTCTTTCGGTGAGCCTTTTAATCTTGTCATGCTATATGTGGTTGCTGCAGGTAACAGCACAAACAGATAAATGCATAACTGAGGGATTTGGGATACTGTCCTGTCTGTGGAAATTCACACTGTTGACGAGCTTCTTGTGCCCGCAGGCTCTAGTTTTTTATTAGATGTATGTAAATAAATTAAGTGAGTGGCGCAAATTGACTGATAATGCAAACAGATAAAAATGACAGCATCTCACTCTGCAGGCAAGAGAAAGTTAAATATCTAAGAAATTATGATTGAAACCTGACAATAATAGCATACCTGAAAAAAAAGAAAGAAAGAAAACAAAGACGGCAATTAGAAAGGTGCAATAGGTGATTGTTTTCAGAAACATGTTATGTTATGCTGGTTGAAAGTCTCTTCACATCCCGATAGCAATCATTAAGTTAAGTGGTCTAAATCTATTTATCTGTATAGAAATGTACGTCCAATCAAAATGCTCGGAAGTGGTTTACTTGACATGGGACTGGAATGGAATGGAACATGGGCTGGAATTGGGAACCGCTGATGTAGCCTGTTGTAGTAATGTGGTCTCTGGTATCATGATCTGTGAGCATAAATGTATTCAGGGAGCGTGGCTTTGGATGGCAGTTGTAGCATTTTACAATATCTCCTATCGCACCTTTAATGCATTTATTTTCAGCTGCTTGGGTTCAAATACAGCACAAAAATTGTCAAAAGCATTTTTTTGGAGATGAACAAATTATATGAGATGTATAGTGGTTGTATTAACTGTAGAACCTTTAACAGAACAATAACTGTAGGCATTTGGTTTATTTTGAAAAAATAAATATAACGTGTTCACCACTGATAACGTGATTTGTTTCTGTGACGATACAGTTTGATTCTCTGCAATAACTGGAAGATGTCTAAACTGGACGCAACAAAGAACTTTCAATAAACTGGGCACAATCTTGCTTTGATGTAACGGCAAGACGTATAACAAACAAACAGGCTTTAAATCAATCAATCAATATATAGCCAGTAACGATTATCAGGGTCATGCAGACAATGCAGTGATAATATTACCATTTTTCTCTTCAAAAATATCTCTTCTTTGCTGAAGTATCATATTAGGTAAAATTGGACTGTAATAGTTGGACAGTATGTTAATATACTACAGCTGGACAGTAATACATACAGATGTTAAGACGTTTTCAATATCATTAGAATACTGTATATTAAAAAATGCAACATTTAATGGTCAGTAAGCATTTTGGAGATCACAGACTTATTATAGTAAATTGCTGTTACTTCCTGAGCATCAAAAATATATACAATTTGTTGTGTTCACTGACAATTAGGCAAAATCACCCTCATAATCGCAGATGAATCGCATTGGATTTTTGCATTGGATCTTGTCAGTGAACAATGGCTCTGTCTAGTGAAAGCTACTCAATCTGAAAGCAGGTGACAATCGTATGACAATCTAATGCGATTAATTGCACAGCCCTACTTTACAGCATGCCTGCACTTGAAACATTGTTTTCATTATTGCACCAGATCTTTTCTGAGACAAATTTTTTTACAGCAACACTTAAATCATCAGGCGCTGAAACTGTCGTTGTGTCATTAAAAAGAAAAAAGGGAAAAAGTTTGGAAGACAAGGAAAAACACAATCAGCCAGTGGAAATGCCTAACATGCTTTAGATCTGTGATTATCATTCCGAGACATGGTTCATGGCCATAAAACTTGTCTAGCTGCTGTGCCGTTTAACTATCATCATTTGTCAGTGAAACCCCTTCACATCTGCAGGTTTTCAATTGTTTTACAGGCCTAATCTGACTTCACCCTTTATATAATTTTAAGATCATAGTTCTGAGGCCAGCCATTCATAAGAGTCTTTCAAAACCTGTATACACAGGAAAATGTGTTATGTTATTGATTAGATTTTCTCTAGGACTGACCAAATATAATTAACAAGCTTTGAAAACTGCATTAACAAGATTAGGCTTTACAAGAGGAAGATACTTAATGGTGAAATGTAATATGTGCAGTTCTTAGCTAACCCTCTGTAAATATATAGCTCTACCTCAGAGACCTTCGGCTGATCAATAGTTATTGTGTAACTATCCACTTTAACAGGAAGAGCTATTGTACATCATATGGCAGAGTTCCTCAAATCCAGCCCTTGAGGGCCACTTCCCTGCAGAGTTTAGCTCAAACCCTAAGTGTTTTTTTTTTCGTCTTCAGTTTTGAGGATCCCTGCCCAGTGCTAGGCCCTTTGCCTCACCATAGTGTAACGCCTCAACTCTACTTATATTGTTCACTTTGAACGGGATTTGAACCAATGTTTCTGGCATTGAGGGCAGGCATGCTATAAAAGACACTAAAGACCACAGCCTCTAGAGTTGGTCTCTTGTGTGACAGTTGAGATCAGGGGAGTGAGGTTGACACTACTAGCTTGTTTACTCAAGCAGCCATCCGGTCCTGCAGCCATTCTCGGCACTGGTGACATGCCCGCTTGTCAGACTGGCGGTACAAAACGGCAAAGGCGAGGGATGGTGGCTGGGTTGGGGGGGAGTGAATGCATATCTGTATGTGCATATGTGTGTGTGTATGTATGTAAGAGTTTGTATTTGTGTATTTGTAGGCCTGGAGAGCTGGCATTCAAATCTAGGTGCCTCAGTCCGCAGATTGTGATAGCAACACAGCAAGTTGCCATGGAGACGGCCCTGGTCAGGTCCTAGACAGAGTCAACCATCAGCAGGTGTCTGTGGAAGAGGGGGGAGGAACGCACGAGCGTCTTACTGCAGTGCTCTTCAAAGATCAGAATTTATCTGAAATTAAAAGCTTTTATAACATTATATACTATACCATTCAAAAGCTATAATTTTATTTTTTTGAGAAAGAGATTATAGAAATTAATACTTTTATTTAGAAAGGATGCTTTAAATTGATCAAAAGTGATGATAAAGACATTTATAATGTTACAAAATATTTATATTTCAAATAAATGCTGTTCTTCTGAACTTTCTATTTATCACAGAAACCAGAAAAAAATATTGTAGGGGATTTTACAGTTAAAACCCAAGGACCAGATATGTCGCAATGAAGACCAGGAGTCAGAGATGAGTTCAATTAATAATAATAATTTTACTTGAAGAAAAATAGTTTGCAATTTCATCAGCAGAAGTCAGCTTCAATACTCTCGACGGAGTTCGTAGGCCGCCTCCGTACAACTCAAAATCAACCACAGTTATACCCTGACAGAGGATACTAATTGCGTCAATACATAAGTCAACAAAAATCTGATTGGTTCCAAAACCTAGATAAACTCTCCAAAGACGTATATCTGATACGCTGGACACTGTCGTTTGTCCTGGGACTGTCTGAGCTTCTCCCTGTACAGACAGATACTAACACACATACACAGAGAACTTATCTAAAATTCAAGGCTTTCTAGCACTGGCGAGTGTCTTATCATTACGGTTGGATACGCACACATAATATGTGGACATTAATCTTGAGGAAAAGAAATACAGGGTAGAACCAAGCGTGCCGCACAAGCCCTGAAAAGTGAAGCCAAAACGTCTCGATCGCCCCCTGGTGAGTGGTCCTAGTATAGGTCATAAACCCGCCTCCCCATGTTATTCAATGGGACGCGAGACCAACTAAACAATTAAATTACCCTTCAAATATCTTTTTTCTGAAGCTGTTTTTTGTCATTTACTGTAGTTTGTATCACGCTAATGAAAATTCAAGTGTTCGTTTTTAAAATAAGTTGTTTTTTAGATTAGTTATTTAATGCTCTAAAAACGGTGGTGTTACGTCGTGATTGACAGTTGTGATTGACAGCTCTCTGGAGGAGGCACTGAAGCGTCAACAGGCTTTTTTCATGATCTTCAGAGGACTGAGGAGATTGTATTTACCTTATTTTAATGAGATTGGAGTGGAACGGAGCAGACAGAGTTCACAGGAGCAGGACTCCACTTCCAAAACAGTGCAGATTACGGTATGTGCATTCTGCGAGGGAGAGTGAGGGCGGGGCACAGGGGCGGGGCCGTTGATTTCGCGGCTTTAAGGCTTTACTTCCTGCTTGCTACTGCGCATAGCTACTGCGCAGAACTGGTCCCTAGATCGCTATGTGCGCAGGCGCAAGTCCAAGTTGTCAGCGCCATATCGGCGGCTTCAGTTTTGACCAATGGAAGAGAGCGAAGGCGAGTCGTCTTTCTTTTTTTACAGTCTATGGGTAGAACAGGATTCTTTAATATCTCATAAGCGCACATAAGGTTACACATTTCACTCTTGCCATAACTTGATTAATAGTCAAACAAGAAATCATGTAATAATATAATTAATATCAGTATGAAGGATATGGCAACTTGGCATCCACTCCTTCAAAATACTTGGCTGTTTTCAACACCATCATAATAAATGTTTTTTGAGCAGCAAATCAGAATATCAGAATGATTTCGAAGGACTGTGTGACTGGAGTAATGATGCTAAAAATGTAGCTTTGGAATCACAATAAATTATATTTATAAATATTTTCAAATAGAAAACTGTTAATTTAAATGGCCTAGTGAAAATATTTCAAAATGTTAAAGTTTTGCTGTACTTTGGATCAAATAAATGCAGGCTTGGTGGATAGAACAGACTTCTTTAAAAAACTAACAATCTTACTGTTTAAAAAGTGGTAGTGGCTATTATAGGCAACTTTCATTTTTCTCTAACTTCTTGATTTAGTTTGATTTAGTTAATAGAAGTTAATTGATAAATTAAATCCATTTATGACAAATATTTTTGAAATTTTTGAAATCCTTACTTTATAGCATATTTTCACAACCTAAAACTTCTCACAGTACTGTAGCTTTGGAGGCAGGTTTCTTAAAATGTCTTGAAGACGTTGCCACAGTTCTTCTGTATTTAGTTAGTCTTAGTTTCATGTGTTTCTTCATGTAATCACAGACAGATTTGAAGATGGTGAGATCAGATCTCTGTGTGGAGCACCAGCTGTTGTCAGACTGGTTGTGCATTAAAAAATCTCACTAGATTATTATTAAAATTAATAGCAAAATGAATGTTTGGAAATGTAAACTGATATTTCCTACTGACACACTACAGCAAAAGATATAAATAACTGACTTAAAACCCTTTTTTTGGGGTGAAAATACTAATGTGCCCAAGACTTTTGCACAGTATTGTACTTTACAAGTGACATTGTTGCTACTTTATAAAGAATGACCATACAGTCATTCATAGAACTGTTTGACAGAAACAGTCATAGGAAGTGTTTGACAGAATAACATTATATACAGTTGAAACATTATGTGTGGTTTTGTATTAATGACCATGAGATCAAGAACATGAAATACATGTATTAGTCTTAGAGTAAGGGAAGCTTGGGAAATGACAGAATCCAAGGAGCGTGTGAAAGGTATGGATTTATTTTAAATATTTTTAATGTTCTTTAATGTTATCCATAGTTTTTTTGTGGCTCTTTGTTTTTAAAGTATCTGTTCTGGCACCGTTTAGGCACCGGTACCGTTTTAAAAGTATCGAAATGGCACCGCTATCATAAAAAAACCCAATCGATACCCAACACTACTAGCCAATGGGCTAAACTCTAAGCTTGACTCATTCTAAGGGCTGCAAAACCAAAGAGAGGTCCCAAAACGGGATAAGGCATGGTCTCTGAGGATTTAGCCTTAGTCTTAGAAAGGAAAGCAGCAACCTGATGACACTTCTCTTTGGGCCATACATGGAGGTTTTAGAAGCCTAGGCACAGTGCCTTGCACCTGAGAAAAAAGGTTCCTCAGTCAGATTTTGCAAAGGAGGGGTTGTTGAGAGAAGCATGAGCTCTGAGTGAAAAGCCTTGGTGGGCCAGAGATGTGAAATCAGCTAGACCTGTTCTAGACAGACTCTATCGCATCCTTTACTGAAAGAACTGCAATCTGCACACAGGACAGATGCTTCCTCATCTTGCACTGAGGTAAAAAGGATGCTTTTTTTCCTGCTGTACCACACATTAAACTCTGTACAAGCGGCACCAACAGTTTTTGCTTACAATTTTCCAGTGGTGAATGGTGAAGTTGATCAGTTGCTGCCACATCAAGAAGCTTTGCCTGAAGATCTCATGGTTGTGATTGTAAGGGTGTTGAGGCACCTACCATGTTAGCAGAGCCCACAATGGATCAGATTTGCGACAGTTGAGGAAGCTGCTCAAGTTGTGACCACAATGTTCTGTTGGCCTGAATGTTCTGAGGAAGAGAGTTGTCAACCACATCCAGAAATACAAAATAAATATGAAATAAATAAATGTGACAATAAATGTGACAAAATAAAAATAAAACAAAAAATGTATGGATTTTTTTTTCTTTTTCTTTTTCTTTTTTTTTGCAGCTTGTTGAAACAATTAGATTTACTTTTTTGGACTTATCTGTGCTTATAAGAGCGATAACTGCTGAAATATGCATTACAGGATTCCAACAAAGCTTCTAGTTGGAGGTTAATAATTGACAGGGAAACACAGAGTGGAGCATAGCATTTCTTTTATACCGATGTGTAAGGGGGAGTGGCTAGCATGCAAATTATTTTGCCAATTTTAATTGGCCTTTTCTGAAGTATAGGTGCTTGAGGCTCCCAAATGTGACCTCAAGATTACTACACTGACACAATGTCAAGTGAGTGACAGACAAGGAGCTTTCTTATTACTGAAGTCTAAATGTGCTGCAATGTAAAATGCACAATAACTTTTCAGTTGTTTCATACAATAGCTTTTGCTTTATTGTGAATCAGCACCACTGTAAAGCTGTACTGGCTAATTGCAATAGTAATGTGCCATTGCATTGTCAATGTTGGATCAACCATCAGGAAAAGCTAATTACCTTTCCTGCTAAACACTCTATATCTATGATTACTGTCATATTTGTGTGTGCAAATGAAGAGGTGAGAGCAAAGCTAGCTTTTGATGTAAACATCATGATGGCATAATCACTATGTAGCATAATGATCAGGTGTATGAGTGGTGTGTGTGTGACACACAAAAGAGTGGGAGATTCAATAAAGCAATATATTAATCCTGTTATTTGGTTAGCCACTATTAAAAATTACTCTCTCAATTTCCCCTACAAGTACTATTGATATTCACTGCATGTTGTCAACATTTTGGTCTCAATTTTGTGCCCTTCCGGCAAATATATCAAAACATATATGTTAAATGAGCCATATCATGAGACATCAATTTTTTTTATTTATTTTTTTTAGAAAAAACAAACTATAGAAAGGGTTTCTAAAAATGTGCTCATTAAAAAAAAGAAACAAACAAAAACAGGTTTCCAAGGCCATCAATGTACATGATATGCACTGAGCCTTAACACTTCCTTCAACTGTCAGCTATTAAAACATAAAAGCCTTGATATCAGCCAAAAAAGCAAAGTCACTGACTGCATTAGCATACTGTAGTTGTGTGCATTAGGTGTTGAGGTACATTGGCCACAGATCTGCAAACCACCAACAAACATATAGACAAAAGTATTGTGACTTACTTAATTGTTGAATTCAGGTGTTTCATTGCCACAGGTCTATAAAATCAAGTACACCAAGTGCTGAAATTACTTAATATACTACTATATAGTATGCAAAATAAATAAATAAATGAATACAAGTATGCCATAAGTTTGTTGGATGTCTAAAATCAATGTATTTGGAAAAAGAGTAGGCGAAAAGTACACGGATGACCTACTGCTTTTGCTCAGATTCTGAAGTGTGCAGTTGATGGACAATTTACTGCCCTATGAGGCCAACGGATATGATTTATGAATGGCAGTGCAGAAACACAAGTGATGCTGTTAGGTCATGCGATAGTAGCAACAAAATGGACATACAGAAGGACATCCACATTTTATTAATGCTACCTATATATATATATATATATATATATATATATATATTTCAAGTCAAGTCACCTTTATTTATATAGCGCTTTAAACAAAATACATTGCGTCAAAGCAACTGAACAACATTCATTAGGAAAACAGTGTGTCAACAATGCAAAATGACAGTTTAAGGCAGTCCATCATTGAATTCAGTGATGTCATCTCTGTTCAGTTCAAATAGTGTCTGTGCATTTATTTGCAATCAAGTCAATGATATCGATGTAGATGAAGTGACCCCAACTAAGCAAGCCAGAGGCGACAGCGGCAAGGAACCGAAACTCCATCGGTGACAGAATGGAGAAAAAAACCTTGGGAGAAACCAGGCTCAGTTGGGGGGCCAGTTCTCCTCTGACCAGACGAAACCAGCAGTTCAATTCCAGGCTGCAGCAAAGTCAGATTGTGCAGAAGAATCATCTGTTTCCTGTGGTCTTGTCCCAGTGGTCGTCTGAGACAAGGTCTTTACAGGGGATCTGTATCTGGGGCTCTAGTTGTCCTGGTCTCCGCTGTCTTTCAGGGATGTAGAGGTCCTTTCTAGGTGCTGATCCACCATCTGGTCTGGATACGTACTGGATCCGGGTGACTGCAGTGACACTCTGATCTGGATACAGACTGGATCTGGGGTGCGTTCTCCGAAACTACCTTAACGCTACGTCGTTCTTAAGTTGTACCTTAAGAAGTACCTTATCGTTAATACGTGGTTTCCGAAACCTTCTTAGTTAAGTATACCTTCTGTAAGTCATGCGTTCGTAAGGTTGGTCTGGAGTGCTCTTAGCTATACCTTATCGCTGCTGACGGTTCATACCGCTAGTGGCCACCAATACGCAAAAATATTTTTTACATCGCAGTTTAATTACACATAGAAAATTTTATATGAATATTTAATATAAAATCTGATTTAGTATTAACATTACATTTTTACTTTACTTTTAAATTATACACATGAAATACTTAAGTTGTTATAGCCTACACCCAGTGTATGGAAGTGTTTTCATTAATAAAGTTTCCATACACTAATGGTTGTTAGCTTTTTTAATTACTATCCTAAGGCACATCAGCTGGCGAACCATTTGACAGAAAAGGCTTAGGAGTCTATATAAAGAAAGATGAGTTTACACAAACTTACACATAGCTATGGCAGCGAGACAGCGAGTACTTGTTTTAAATCAAAGACGGCGGCGTCCGCGGAGCCAGTTAGTGTATGTCAACTACTTTATAAGAGAACATTTTAGTCCACTGACTACCATGTCAGTAGAGACCATTGTAAAAAAAATTTGCCTGCCACGAGAGCAAATTCTGCAGCTCTTGCATCTTGTTGGCCCAGATTTGTCAAGACAAACTCGACGGAGCTACCCCCTCAGCCCCGAAATTCATCTGCTGGCGGCTCTTTGTTTTTATGCCGTGGGGAGTTTTCTGGAGGTTGTTGGGGATGGATATGGGCTGAGTAAGACCTCAGTGTGGCTGGGCGATCTCTTTTTGCGGTCTTTTTTCCCCGACATAGTGAATGTCGGTATGTCTCTCATGTTTGCGCTTTTATTGAGGAAATCATCCAATTACACAAATGAGCGATTTACGCCAATAATGTGATACGGCTGGTGGATAATCAGCATACGTTGTGGAGAACATTAACACACTTATGGCCGTGAGGGTTTGGGATTGTACACTTGCTAAATTATAAACACATACTCATATTTATTTCCGCATGTACTTATTTCAATAAGCCCCGATAAATGCAGTTTGTACTATTTCTAAAACGCTTCTTTATAAAGAACATTGTTTTCTCAAAACTTTACCTATACCGCTGTGAAGGAAAGAGCGCACAATCGATCATCGAGGCGTCGATATCAACCTATTCAGCGCCTCCACCATGGACAGCAACTGCTAAGGTCGAACTTAAGAAGGTTTACCTTAAGCAACATCCTAAGGTATAGTTCGGAGAACACACGTAGCAAAGGTATACCTGTAGTTAAAGTGTACCTTTTGAGTATTCGTAGCGCGCTAAGAGACAACGTTATCGGAGAACGCACCCCTGGTGGCTACGGTGACCTCAGAATAAGAGAGAAACAGACTAATATTAGCGTAGATGCCATTCTTCTAATGATGTAGCAAGTACATCGGGTGTTATGGGAAGTGTTCCCGGTTATATATATATATAGTAAGTTGATCCACATATGACAGCCTCTGAACTTGGTCAATACTAATCTTATATACAGGCACTGGACTAAAAATACATTTATCTATCAGTCTTCCAAAAATTAATTCAACGGTGTAAGGGAAACTTAGCAACTTAGCTCAAAGGGCATCATTTAAGATTTTTAAGGGAATTTGAACAGAATCACTGTTTTATGGCTGATCACTAAGACGGCCAGCGATTCATTGAACGAGCCGTATAACATCAACTCCACAATGGATATTAATATCCAAAGTATAGTGAAAGCACTATTAATTAGCACAGTAACAAGATCGGAAGTTTAAGACATTAACTTGCACAAAACACAAGATACTTATTTTCTCTATGAATAAGGCCTTTTTAGATAAATCTAAGACAAACCAATCTAACACATAAGCACATGCACTCATACCTTCACACAAGTTGCAGGAAGATAGAAAGTTAGGAAATAATGAGTTTAAGAGAAAGAAAATGTGAAATCCCAAGTTTACAGCAATACGTGGAATTGCATAGACATGAACTACCATCAATCACTTGCATCCTCAATGAGGTTAAAATGATATTATATACACCAGTTTAGCTCAGTCTGGAGGTACGTTACTTGTGTTGACTGTGTAAAGGGGAGAAACGGCGTTACAAAACTTAACTCAGAACATGAAACTCAAACGGAAAATAAAATAAACTAAAGTAAAAGAATAGAAGTAAAGTTTGACTAGACTAGGTGGTGTTTCTTCTCATCATGGCTAAGTAGCAGCAAGTGTGCAGGCCGAAGCACGCTGGAACAGTGCTCAAAGAATGCTAAAAGTGATGACTAAAAGTAAAAGCTAAGAGCAAAAGCTAAAAGCTGGCATGACTAAAAGCAAAAGCTAAAAAGCAAAAGCTAAAAGCAAAATTTGATGGTGTCCTGAGTATTTAAACTGGCCTTTTGGCCACACCTCAAACGTTGTCTTTACCAATAAGATATTATCTTTTCTTGGGGTGTTGTGATGTTTCTTTGGCCCGTTTATAAATCATGTTATCTTATCAATCATGTGGTCCGAATTGTCCCACTCTTGCAGGGTATAATTTTGGACATGATTCCTATAACAGAGAATATGATTTACGGTTCCCATTCCGATTCTGGTTTCGGTTCCATTAAATCATAAAACAACTATAAAAAAATAGTGATAAGGAAAAATGCACAATACTCAACTACTCAATGCTCAATACTGCTTATTACTTACTGTCAACTTAATTTAAAGGTTGGAAATGTCAAATTTCAACATATATTACAGTATATGGATATTCATAAGTAGGGATGCACCGGTTGAATAGCCATAAATTTGTCTTTTTGGTTTTTGGTCTTTTTTCGGCCGATTTTTTCGGAAGTGCGCCCACTTGCACAGACTGCATTGTAATCATTCGCTACCATGTCATTTGTGTGGAAGTATTTTGAAATCTGTGCGCAGGACACGGGCAGCCGATCAGCACTGGAAGTGCAGAGCTACACGCCTGAGGCACAGATAGCAGGAAGCGGAATGCACAAAATAAGAGTCCCTTTCCTGCTCACTGAGGCTGTGCGAGCGTACTGTACCTGTTTGCGCCCTGCACACACTGAGACAGTGAAGGGATGTTCAGCTCAACTTCTCACGTGTTGGATGAGAAACTAAACGGACTAAACCGTGACAAAGCTGATTATTATTATTATTTTTTTGTAAAGTAGAACTTGCAGACATGTTTGAAAAGCCAGAAGTAAATGTCAGTTCTGTATAGGATGATTATTTTTTATTTTACCTTAAAATTATATTGACTGAATTTGGTTTTAAAATCACCTGCTGTATCACACTGAAAAAGTGTTTCATTCATCCAATTAAAAAAAAAAAAGTAGGGTAATGATTCACATCTATATTTTTTAACTTGAGACAATAGTTATTTATTTTTCATTAGCTCAAGTAAAAAAATATAGATGTGAATCATTATCTTATTTATTTATTTTTTATTGGATGAATGAAACACTTTGCATCTTTGTTTTATTCGCACCGACATTATTTGATTTTAACGTTTTGGAATAATATTTATATAGCATACTTTTATTAAGTCTCACTGGTAAAGACCTTGTTTTAAATTTAAAAACAAATTTAAAAACTAAAGTAATACTGAATGCTGATGCTGAATGTGTGTTTATTGTGGTGTTTGGACTGTAGAACTATGCCGTTATTGCCTTTAATTTCACATTGTTACAGTTAATCTTTTAATTCAAGGCCAGTTCTTTATAGTTTCAACCCAATTCAAAAACAAAAGCTAAATGCTGATGTCTGTACCATCTATGTTTGTATTGAATTAAGGCTAATTACTGTGCAGTTACTGCCGTTAATTTCAGATGGTTACGGTTATTGTTTTCAATAGCCAAAAGCCAGTTTAAGATCTTGTTTATGCACACTTTCCTTCTTTCTTGTTTGTTGCTTAAAGATAAAAAAAAAAAAATCGGAATCGGCCAGTTTGCTTGTAAAAAAATCGGTATCGGAATCGGCCATGAAAAATCATGATCGTGCATCCCTATTCATAAGTAGGGTTGGGTATTGTTAGAAATTTTCCTTTTCCAGTTCTGGTTCAATTTAAATGAACTATTATTATGTTATGTTTTTTTTTTTTTTTTACTATTTTACCTTCATTAAATGTAGTGTTGTTGGAAGGTAGTAAGTAATGTTGAGTAATGCTAGTCCATCAATCAGCATGTGCTTCAAAGTTGATGTTTTTTTACACTATCAATAACATTTTGCTTTTCAAGCATTTCCCTAAATAAATGATATGTTATGTTATACTTAAAACCATGTATACACACTCTCCATAAAACCCCTATATTACAAATAATTATGCAGTCAGGAAATGGTGTGATGCAATGAGTGGTTTCCACATTTTTAAACATTTAAAATGTATGAAAATAAATATGTTCTATCACTTTGTTTATCATTCTTGAAATTACCTGTACACTAAATAATTTAACCCTCATACTTAACAATAGCAGTCTATTTAGTCAGACAAAACGACGTGCACAGTTATCAAAGGTGTGAGTGCGCGTACAGTCACAGGAAACGTGTTCAGCAGTTAAAGACGTGGCGCATTGCAGCGCGTCTGTGGAATGCACGTCATTGGAAACAATGTGCTCAGTAATTAAAGAGGCAGGGCAACATTTCTGTTATTTGCTTTGTGACATCCTTTATGGGAAACACAGAATCGTCAGAACACCGACGCAATGCTGCTCACAGAGCTTGTTCACGTATCGCACCAGAACCGTTTTCAGAACCGAATCTTAGAAATTGCTCATGATTCCGGTTATTTTCATAGAAGAGAACCGGTTCTGAAAAAGAACTGGTTCTCGGTTCCCAACCCTAATCATGAAAAAGAACATGAACAATATACCATAATTCCGAAAGACATTTCTCTTACATTTAACTTCCAAAAGTGGAATGTTACATTTTACATCTTTGCCATGTTACATTCATTTAGTCGTCTAGTTCTATGTGTCGTATTAAAACATAAATGGCATTAATAAAAACACTGAAAAGCTACAAAATATCGTGTTCATAAACAAATGCAATTTATGTCAATGTCAATGTCACCATTATTTATATAGCTCTTTAAACAAAATACATTGCGTCAAAGCAACTGAACAACATTCATTAGGAAAACAGTGTCAATAATGCAAAAATGATAGTTAAAGGCAGTTCATCATTGGATTCAGTTATGTCATCTCTGTTCAGTTAAATAGTGTCTGTGCATTTATTTGCAATCAAGTCAACGATATCGCTGTAGATGAAGTGTCCCCAACTAAGCAAGCCAGAGGCGACAGCGGCAAGGAACCGAAACTCCATCGGTGACAGAATGGAGAAAAAAACCTTGGGAGAAACCAGGCTCAGTTGGGGGGCCAGTTCTCCTCTGACCAGACGAAACCAGTAGTTCAATTCCAGGCTGCAGCAAAGTCAGATTGTGCAGAAGAATCATCTGTTTCCTGTGGTCTTGTCCTGGTGCTCCTCTGAGACAAGGTCTTTACAGGGGATCTGTATCTGGGGCTCTAGTTGTCCTGGTCTCCACTGTCTTTCAGGGATGTAGAGGTCCTTTCTAGGTGCTGATCCAGCATCTGGTCTGGATACATACTGGATCCGGGTGACTGCAGTGACCCTCTGATCTGGACACAGACTGGATCTGGTGGCCACGTTGACCTCGGAACAAGAGAGAAACAGACAAATATTAGCGTAGATGCCATTCTTCTAATGATGTAGCAAGTACATAGGGTGTTATGGGAAGTGTTTCCGGTTCCAGTTTACCTAATTAATGCAGCCTAAAAATCCTTTAACGGATTTGGATAATAAAAGCATATTAGTATGTTATGTGTATGCCAGGTTAAAGAGATGGGTCTTTAATCTAGATTTAAACTGCAAGAGTGTGTCTGCCTCCCGAACAATGTTAGGTAGGTTATTCCAGAGTTTGGGCGCCAAATAGAAAAAGGATCTGCCGCCTGCAGTTGATTTTGATATTCTAGGTATTATCAAATTGCCTGAGTTTTGAGAACGTAGCGGACGTAGAGGATTATAATGTAAAAGGAGCTCATTCAAATACTGAGGTGCTAAACCATTCAGGGCTTTATAAGTAATAAGCAATATTTTAAAATCTATGCGATGCTTGATAGGGAGCCAGTGCAGTGTTGACAGGACCGGGCTAATATGGTCATACTTCCTGGTTCTAGTAAGAACTCTTGCTGCTGCATTTTGGACTAGCTGTAGTTTGTTTACTAAGCGTGCAGAACAACCACCCAATAAAGCATTACAATAATTTAACCTTGAGGTCATAAATGCATGGATTAACATTTCTGCATTTGACATTGAGAGCATAGGCCGTAATTTAGATATATTTTTGAGATGGAAAAATGCAGTTTTACAAATGCTAGAAACGTGGCTTTCTAAAGGAAAGATTGCGATCAAATAGCACACCTAGGTTCCTAACTGATGACGAAGAATTGACAGAGCAACCATCAAGTCTTAGACAGTGTTCTAGTTTATTACAAGCAGACTTTTTAGGTCCTATAATTAACAGCTCTGTTTTTTTCAGAATTTAGCAGTAAGAAATTACTCGTCATCCAGTTTTTTATATCGACTATGCAATCCATTAGTTTTTCAAATTGGTGTGTTTCACCGGGCTGCGAAGAAATATAGAGCTGAGTATCATCAGCATAACAGTGAAAGCTAACACCATGTTTCCTGATGATATCTCCCAAGGGTAACATATAAAGCGTGAAGAGTAGCGGCCCTAGTACTGAGCCTTGAGGTACTCCATACTGCACTTGTGATCGATAGGATACATCTTCATTCACTGCTACGAACTGATGGCGGTCATATAAGTACGATTTAAACCATGCTAATGCACTTCCACTGATGCCAACAAAGTGTTCAAGTCTATGCAAAAGAATGTTGTGGTCAATTGTGTCAAACGCAGCACTAAGATCCAATAAAACTAATAGAGAGATACACCCACGATCAGATGATAAGAGCAGATCATTTGTAACTCTAAGGAGAGCAGTCTCAGTGCTATGATACGGTCTAAATCCTGACTGGAAATCCTCACATATACCATTTTTCTCTAAGAAGGAATATAATTGTGTGGATATCACCTTTTCTAGTATCTTGGACAGAAAAGGGAGATTCGAGATTGGTCTATAATTAACTAGTTCTTTGGGGTCAAGTTGTGGTTTTTTGATGAGAGGCTTAATAACAGCCATTTTGAAGGTTTTGGGGACATATCCTAATGACAATGAGGAATTAATAATAGTCAGAAGAGGATCTATGACTTCTGGAAGCACCTCTTTTAGGAGCTTAGATGGTATAGGGTCTAACATACATGTTGTTGGTTTAGATGATTTAACAAGTTTATACAATTCTTCCTCTCCTATGGTAGAGAATGAGTGGAACTGTTCCTCAGGGGGTCTATAGTGCACTGTCTGATGTGTTACTGTAGCTGACGTCTGAATGGTTGCAATTTTATCTCTAATAGTATCGATTTTAGAAGTAAAGTAGTTCATAAAGTCATTACTGCTGTGGTGTTGGGAAATGTCAACACTTGTTGAGGCTTTATTTTTCGTTAATTTAGCCACTGTATTGAATAAATACCTGGGGTTATGTTTGTTTTCTTCTAAAAGAGAAGAAAAGTAATCGGATCTAGCAGTTTTTAATGCTTTTCTGTAGGATATGTTACTTTCCCGCCAAGCAATACGAAATACCTCTAGTTTTGTTTTCCTCCAGCTGCGCTCCATTTTTCGGGCTGCTCTCTTTAGGGTGTTAGTATGCTCATTATACCATGGTGTCAAACTGTTTTCCTTAACCTTCCTTAAGCGTAAAGGAGCAACTTTATTTAAAGTGCTAGAAAAGAGAGAGTCCATAGTTTCTGTTACATCATCAAGTTGTTCTGAGGTTTTGGATATGCTAAGGAATTTGGATACATCAGGAAGATAACTTAAAAAGCAGTCTTTTGTGTTAGAAGTGATGGTTCTTCCATACTTGTAACAAGAATTAGAATTTACAATTTTGGCTATGTGAATTTTGCAAAGAACTAAATAATGATCTGAAATATCATCACTTGGCTGAATAATTTCAACACCATCAACATCAATTCCATGTGACAGTATTAAATCTAGAGTATGATTTCGACAATGAGTAGGTCCTGAAACGTGTTGTCTAACACCAATAGAGTTCAGATGAGAATTTATCTAATGAGACTGTCAATGATTTATAGCTCTGTATATTAAATTCCATCTAAAAAGCATGTGATGGATATTTACCAGTACTATTAATCAACCGGCTTTACTGACAAGATGCGCATGGCAATCACATGCAATTTATCATGCAGCCCTTGTTTGTTAATAACAAAGTACAAAGTAGATGAGGAAAACTAGGATGCTGGGTCTATTCAAAGCGTTGCCATTACTGTCTAGAATGCATGGAATGGTGCGCTGTGATTGGTTGAACGGATATATTTGCATTCTGCAACAAAAGGGAGACTGATAATTTTTTTTCTTTTTTTTATTGGTCCTGGAGTATGTTCAGATTCAAATGTAGTACCACAGTCTGCATTTACAAATGTGTGTAAAAATTGGGTCATTCTGAAGAGCTCGACATATTAAAGTATGGTACTTTTTCAGGGGTTGGGTTCAAACTTTTGTTGATTCAAACTTTGTAGAAACATTTTGGGGAAGGCCCTTTTCTACTCCAGCATGACTTTGCCCCAGTCCATAAATACGTGGTTGATTGAGTCTGGTGTGGAAGAACTTGACTGTTGCACACAGAGCCCTGACCTCAGCCCCATCAAACACATTAGGGATGAGCTGGAATAGAGATTCCACACCAACATCATTGTCTGACCTCAAAAATGCTCTACTTAATTAATGGGAAAACATTTCCACAAAAACACTAAATTTTGTTGGGGACAGATACTATTCGTCAATAATATTGACTTGACTGCACAAACACTACTGAATTAGAACTGATCTGAACTGGATGATGGCATAGCGGTTTTCACTGTCTCCAGAGCTGCGTTAAACACTTTTCAAAATCGATTAACTTCACACAGTTATTGAACAGAACTGAATCAACAGTGAACTGATTTCAACTAGGCCTAAATAATGACTGTTTACTATTGTCTTGTACTATTGTACTATTGTAAGCTGCTTAACTAAATGGAATTGTGTTGAAATACCTGAATAACCATTTTCTTATCACTGTAAAGCTGACTTGAAACAAACTATATTGCATGAAGCAGTACATGAATAAAGGTGACTTGACTTGATTAAAGTCACTGTTGGTGTGATGGTCTGGTCTCCTAATACTTTTGTTCATATAGTGTATGTCACTTTATGCCTAGTACCCTGATCATTGTTAGTGGGAAAACTACAAAATTAGAAATTAGACATTAGAAATGGGTTTGTCTGAAATATGTTATGGTGTTTTGTAGCTAGTTTGTCACTCTAAAATATTCCATCCTGTTTGATAAAAATACAGAAATAATTTAAAAAAATCAACATATAAATGTTTTACTATGTTTTTCCTCTGCACCACAGTATAGAACAATATGTTGTTTAGCAAATTCTTGCCATTTATGCAGTGTTGTACATTATTAAAGTGTGCAGTGTATTGAGTGTGCTTAACACTGATCTTTATACAATAGACGATCAAATAAATGGTTCTAACATATGAAAGAGTTTAGAGACACTGGCCATTTATTCAGAGAGAATAGCCCATATTGATTTTTGCATTAAGGTTGCCTCTGGTGAAATATCATTCTCAATAGAGGTGACATGGTATGACCTGGCAGGTAAACTATTGGTTGGTCAAGTCCCCACACAATCGTAAAAATGTGGCATGCTCATTAATCTGAACAAAAACATTTTTATTGGGAATCCAAATTATGTTACCTCTGCTGTGACTACAACAGGGAATTGCACACTAACTTTACACCAGAAACAACAAAAGATCCAAGATCACACCCATAATAATAAACAGGAGCGGACTACACTTATAGCATGAGTTGCATTGTTTTACAAAGCATCTTTAGTTGATTGCTGGCCCGTTTTTACTTTCTGCATACTGTACAGCTACTTCAGAGTTTTTTTTTTTATTTTTTATAAGTACCTTATGTGTATTATTAATACACTGATATATATATATATATATATATATATATATATATATATATATATATATATATATACATCCACACACACACACACGCACACACACAGTACTGTGCAAAAGTCTGAGGCCACTAGTATTTTCACCAACAAAAAATGGTTTTAATTTAGTTATTTCTATATTTTGCTGTAGTGTGTCAGTGTTACGTTCATGGATTTCTGTTCCCCTTATTTGGTCACCTTCCTTTTCTTGTTTTGGTTAATTGATTATTCCCCACCTGTCTCCAGTTCCCTCATTACCTCCTGTGTGTTTAAATACCCGGTCTGTTCAGTTCTTCCTCGTCCGTGATTGTCCATGTTAATACTATATTGGTATTTGTATATTTGTGAGTGTTAACCTAAGATTGTATTGTAAATGTAGTATATTGTCTGTAATCTCCTTCGTCATCCAGTAAACTCCTCATTTGTTCCAGATCCTCCTCTAGCACTTTTTCCTTACGTTAGCACACACCCTTATTTGTAACATAATCACGGACCAAAACAAAACAGTTTAGTTAGCAGCGTTTTTCTTTCTTTTTTGTATTTTGTTTTTCTCCCTCTGCCGGAATGGCACTTCCAGCAGTCCGTCTCCTAAGCCTGGAGCAACTGGACCATTCGCTGGAGGACCATACCAGGGACTTTCTAGATCTGGCATGACCCACTTCGGGGAAGCAGGTAAGGCACGCCAGATCTAGAAAGTCCCCGAGAGTATTTCACCGCTTTCGTGGAGTGGGTGCTGGAGAAAAATGGATCTTCATGGACCATCTGCACCGCCGAAGAGGATATCTCCAGCCCCACTGCCGACCCAGAGACCAGCCAGCCAGCTACCATCACGCCGCACGGAGCCAGAGCCCACCACAGCCGCAGAGCCCGAGCCAATCACGGACAGGAAGCAGGACCTTGAGAGCGCGACTGACCAGGTGTGTGAGCCGGCAACACTGTGCGTCGTGGGAGTCTTAGTGGAGATCGAGGGCGTGTAGGAAAGCCCTGCCCACACTTCCGCAACTGAGGGTGAGCTGTATTCGGTCTCGGGAAATGATATGGAGCAACTATTGGATCTAATGGGCTGGTCTATGGAGGTAATTCCTGAATCCCCTGTTTGTCCGCTGGTTCCGTCCAGCCCTGATCCCCCTGTGTACCCTTTTGGTCTCCCGCTCCTACCTCCTCCAGTCGGTCCATTTCCGCTGGTTCCGCCCAGCTATGAATTTTCTGTTTCTCCGCTGGTTCCGCCCAGCTCTGAATTTTCTGTGTCTCCGCTGGTTCCGCCCAGCCCTAGATTTTCTGTTTCTCCGCTGGTTCCGCCCATCTATGAGCTTTCTGTGTCTCCGCTGGTTCCGCCCAGCTCTGACTTTTCTGTGTCTCCGCTGGTTCCGCCCAGCTCTGAATTTTCCGTTTCTCCCCTGGTTCCGCACAGCCCTAAATTTTCTGTTTCTCCGCTGGTTCCACCCAGCTATGAACTTTCTGTTTCTCCACTGGTTCCGCCCAGCTCTGAATTTTCTGTTTCTCCACTGGTTCCGCCCAGCTCTGAATTTTCTGTTTCTCCGCTGGTTCCGCCCAGCTCTGAATTTTCTGCTTCTCCGCTGGTTCCGCCCAGTTCTGAATTTCCTGTGTCTCCTGTATTCCCTCCCAGCCTCCATTTCCCGCCTCCTCCTAGACCTGCCATTTCCCCTGCTCCACTTCCGCTGGTTCCTTCCAGCCCTGATCCTCCTGTGTTTCCTCCCATCCTTCCTCTCTCTCCTCCTCCTAGACCAGCCAGTTCCTCGACGTCATCGCTGCTAGTTCCAGTATGTCCCGCAGCTCACCCTCAGTCCGCGCCATCTGGGCGCGATGGTTCGCGGCTGGACTGCCAGTCTCCAGCTCCGCCTTGGCGTGTTAAGGCCCTGTCTCCGCCTCCAGCCTCTGAGCCCTGGACTCCTCCTCTGTCCTTCGACCCAGCGGCTCCGCCTTGGCTCTTAGCTCCCTCGTCTCCACCGTGGCCTGGCATCCCACCTGCTCCACCGGGCTCCCTCGTCCCTCCGGCTCCACCTTGGTCAGTCGTCGACCATCCGCCGCCTCGAGACTCCATTCCTCTGGCTTCACCTCATCACTCTATCCCTCCGGCTCTGTCAGGCTCCTCCTTCCCTCTGGTTCCACCTCCATCCTCAGTCACTCCGGCTCCACAGCGGTCTTCCAGGATCCCGCCTCCGCCTTGGTCGCCTGAGCCTTCTGCTCCACCTAAGCCCTCCGGATCCTCGACGTCACCCTGGCTCTGCAGCTGCTCTGCTCCATTTTGGTCTCCTCACCCACCGGTGCAGTCTCCGCCTGTCAGCCCCCTGGTGTCGTCGGCTCATTCTACACCATGGCTCCTCCCGCCGTCGACTCCACCGTGGATCTCCGTCCTGGCTGGTCTCTGGAGGACCATCTGGCTCCTCCTGCTCCGGGCTCCTCCCTCCATCCACTCCACCCTGGTTCCATCCTTCTTGCTCCCTCTTCGCCTGCTCCTTGCCCGCCTCCAGAATCCCCACCCTCCCTCCGCTGGTATTCCTCTTGCGGTGCGAGGACGCACCTTTCCGGTGGGGGCGAACTGTTACGTTCATGGATTTCTGTTCCCTTATTTGGTCACCTTCCTTTTCTTGTTTTGGTTAATTGATTATTCCCCACCTGTCTCCAGTTCCCTCTTTACCTCCTGTGTGTTTAAATACCCGGTCTGTTCAGTTCTTCCTCGTCCGTGATTGTCCATGTTAATGCTATATTGGTATATGTATGTTTGTGAGTGTTAACCTAAGATTGTATTGTAAATGTAGAATATTGTCTGTAATCTCCTTCGTCATCCAGTAAACTCCTCATTTGTTCCAGTCTCCTCTAGCACTTTTTCCTTATGTTAGCACACACCCTTATTTGTAACAGTCAGTAGGAAATATCAGTTTACAGTTCAGTTTCTAAAGCAAAAGATAGAAATAACTTGGTAATCTGTTAATTGGCTAAAAATAAATTCCCTTACTCTATACAGTGAAAAACTGTAATAGATAATTGGAAATATAATGTTATTATACAGTGAAATACTGTTAAATGTACATTTTTTTTTGTAAGTTAAAAATAAGTCATCATATCATTGTGTATTTAGTTAATACAGTAAACTGATTGCTAAAATTTAGTGACTGCTCACATTTGATGGATTTTCATTGAAATAACTTTTTCATATTAGTTATCTACATAGGGTTTAAAGCTTCACCTTAAAGTATGTTATTACTTGTTTATTTTTAGTCTTTTTTTACTGTACATCAGTACACTTTAAATTGTTGCTTCTTATTTTTACATTACAAATATACTGTACTCTTTTACAGTAAGTTATATACCTAAATAACTTTGATATTCAGTGTAGCATTAGTAGCAGCTAATAATGGAATAAAGATGCAAAGCCATTTTTTGTTGTTGTTTAAAAATATTTGCAACACTCATAAAACAAATTGTGATGTGCTCACTAACGGTCCACAGGTCTGTCATTCAGTGAAAAACGTGTATGAAAAGCTCTCTGATTCAATAAATTATGTGTAGGAAATTAGACAACATCTTAGAAGTTCTTTCAACAAGTAAGAATAAGGCATTCAACCTTATTTTCAAGCATTTTTAAATGTTTAAAGGGACCATATCAATGATTTTCATCATGATTATTTGAAGTGTAAACTCTTATTTTTAGTGTGTTGTTTATATTCTTACTCAGTAAAGTGTAACAAGTGTTTTGGTGTTATACATTACATGTGTCTTAGGTGCAACTACTTGAACTGTGGGTTTAAGCCCTGACTCCTGTTGTGCTGTCTGTTTCTATTGCAAAATACATTTAACTCGCAATCGCTGTGTCTTCTTCTCTTTCTGTGGCCCTGCAGGGTCCCTTAAGAAGGCTGTCACATGTTAGGGGCAGATAGCTTTTTCATTCCAGCACTTTTGCACTTTCACAGCCCAAACACCTCCCCTCTGAGCCGATTCTCCACACCTCCTGATCCATATCCCTCTCCTGCCGAGAGGTTTCGGCTTTTCTGATCCATTGCTTCAGTTCCGATGAAGGAAATGAGAAATGGGTTTTAGACCAAGAGTGTCAGCCTTAACTACTTTATTGATCTTTGCCAATGTCACAGGAAGAGAGAGAGGCTCAATTAGGTGTTGATCTTATGAGAGACTAATCAGTGCCAGAACTGTTATTCACAAAGTCTCTAAGAGTACTGTTGATGCTCATATACCTTGAGGAATAATAGAATAAGATTCACACATCAGCTTGGTGAGAAACATTGCTAAATTAAGTATTATCTTTTTTATGTAAATGTTTCACAAACAAAACGTGTTTTCTTGAGAATGTTATAATTGGCAAATAAATCTAATAGTCTTGTGTAATATCCCTAAAAAAAGCCAGTTCATAAATGGGATTATCCTACAGGGAATGACAGTCCAATTTTTGGTTTGATAATAACAGAACATGTTTGTTGAAGTTTAGAGTTAATAGCTGGTTTGTCAGTCTAAAATGTTTTATATTGTAGAAATATTATAGATACCTCATGTGAGCTAGCTCTTGGTTCTTTAGTGAGCAATGACTTTAGGTCTTTAACTCTAGACAACAGCGTTTTATTTTCATTTTGTTTATTTTCTTGTTTCTTGCAAACAGAGACATGTGAAACAAAAGCATATTTTTTTAGGTCATACAAGGTACCACATACGGATCGATTCAGATGTCCTAATTTGATTTGATTTTTATTTGCAAGCTCTCGATTCGGTTTTATATTTATTTTATTTTTATTATTACATTCAGTAAATATAGTTTTAATACAAATCCTATTGATTTCTCTAAAATAATAACAGTAAACGTCAGTTTACATATGGTGAATTAATAAAAATAAATTAAGAACCACAGATTTTTTAACCTTTTTTTTTTTTCATATAGGGTCCCTTTTTAAACAATAATAGAGTCATATAAAATATATAGTTTTTTTCTGGTTATCAGATGAAAGTATAAAACATTAATTTATCCTTATCAAATGAAAATTAAACCGTTTTATTTTTGGCAAAACAAAGTGCTGCACAACAGGTTTGCTGTTAAAATTTAAAAAAGAAAACAAATGTAATTATTCCTTTAAAAATAAAGGCTTATTAATATGCATTAGCAGTAGTATCATTTAAGTATTAAGACCGCTAAATAGTACAAACCCGATTCCAAAAAAGTTGAGACACTCTAAAAATTGTTAGTAAAAAAGGAATGGAATAATTTACAAATCTCATAAACTTATATTTTATTCACAATAGAATATAGATAACATATCAAATGTTGAAAGTGAGACATTTTGAAATGTCATGCCAAATATTGGTCATTTTGGATTTCATGAGAGCTACACATTCCAAAAAAGTTGGGACAGGTAGCAATAAGAGTTAAAAAAAGTTAAATGTACACATAAGGGACAGCTGGAGGACCAATTTGCAACTTATTAGGTCAATTGGCAACATGATTGGGTATAAAAATAGCCTCTCAGAGTGGCAGTGTCTCTCAGAAATCAAGATGGGCAGAGGATCACCAATTCCCCCAATGCTGCGGCGAAAAATATTGGAGCAATATCAGAAAGCAGTTTCTAAGAGAAAAATTGCAAAGAGTTTGAGGTTATCATCATCTAAAAGTGCATAATATCATCCAAAGTATTAGAGAACCTGGAACAATCTCTGTGCGTAAGGGTCAAGGCCAGAAAACCATACTGGATGCCTGTGACCTTCGGGCCCTTACCACGGCACTGCATCACATACAGAAATGCTCTGTAATGAAAATCACAACATGGGCTCAGTAATACTTCCAGAAAACATTGTCGGTGAACACAATCCACTGTGCCATTCACCGTTGCTGGCTTAAACTCTATAGGTCAAAAAAGAAGCCATATCTGAACATGATCCAGAAGCCCAAGTGTTTTCTCTGGGCCAAGACTCATTTAAAATGGACTGTGACAAAGTGGAAAACTGTTCTGTGGTCAGACGAATCAAAATTTGAAGTTCTTTTTGGAACAAAAGAGGACAAGGACAACCCAAGTTGTTATCAGCGCTCAGTTCAGAAGCCTGCATCTCTGATGGTATGGGGTTGCATGAGTGCATGCGGCATGGGAAGCTTACACATCTGGAAAGGCACCATCAATGCTGAAAGGTATATCCAAGTTCTAGAACAACATATGCTCCCATCCAGACGTTGTCTCTTTCAGGGAAGACCTTGCATTTTCCAACATGACAATGCCAGACCACATACTGCATCAATTACAACATCATGGCTGCGTAGAAGAAGGATCCGGGTACTGAAATGGCCAGCCTGCAGTCCAGATCTTTCACCCATAGAAAACATTTGGTGCATCATAAAGAGGAAGAAGCGACAAAGAAGACCTAAGACAGTTGAGCAATTAGAAGCCTGTATTAGACAAGAATGGGACAACATTCCTATTCCTAAACTTGAGCAACTTGTCTCCTCAGTCCCCAGACGTTTGTGGACTGTTATAAAAAGAAGAGGGGATGCCACACAGTGGTAAACATGGCCTTGTCCCAACTTTTTTGAGATGTGTTGATGCCATGAAATTTAAAATCAACTTATTTTTACCTTAAAATTAAACATTTTCTCAGTTTAAACATTTGATATGTCATCTATGTTGTATTCTGAATAAAATATTGAAATTTGAAACTTCCACATCATTGCATTCTGTTTTTATTCACAATTTGTACAGTGTCCCAACTTTTTTGGAATCAGGTTTGTAATCTATTCTGACATTTCTTAACGTTAAACTAAACTTTCATTTTGATGGGTTGCCGTGAGGAACTTGCAGCTGCTGTGTTTGTGATATGATGGTAGTATCTCAAATGAAAGGGTAAATTGCCAATGAAGTGACTCTCAGAGAAGCTGGATATTATATTTGTGTATTCATATCATCAGGGAGAAGGCAGAAGCTGAAAACACCACGAGCGTCATCCATGCTTTAGTATGTGTGTATGTTAGTAAACAAAACAGTGCGCTGCGCCATCCGCCATTCATTCATTGATTGCGGAAAACATTGCACCTTAAGCATGATATCAAATGCTTCCACAGATTTATAGTATTCCTATAGCATTTCACCCGAGCATTGCGAACCACGCGTATGGCTTTGTTCTTGATTCTCATCAACAGTATCTCCACCATGATAAGCAGCACTGAATGAATGACAGGCTTTCTGTTAGAACATCGTGCAAGGCATATAAGAGGGTGACACCGAATGGAGAAGAGCAATGATAAGAATCTCGTTAATCTGATCTTGTTTTAAATAGGTGCTTAAATAATTACAGGAAAAGATCAATTTGCGGCTTTTGAGAATCGACATCATAAAAATTATAATAATTATAATATAAAATAAATATTATAAAAGATTTTCACATTTTATTAAATAGCTGGATGAAGTAGAATGGATTTGGTCATATTCCTGCTTGAATAAATTGTCCTTGACATGTAAATTAATGCTAATAGTTGTTCTCAATCAGTGTTGTACAGTGATGAACAGGTGTTTGGTATTATAGCTCTATACAGAGTTTTTATTTTATTTTTTTTGGTGGGGTGGGGTGGGGGGCATGACAGCCCCACTGTACTGACTAATCAGCATCAAGTGTAGCAGTATGTTTTATGTGGTGAGTGGTGTATTATTGACAAAACTTTATTTTGATGTTGCAGAAAAATTATGAGATCAACAAAATTGATAGACATATCCAGCCATGCAGTAGTTTAAAAATAAATAAATAACATCACTTATTCATGATGGAATACTCAATGACAACACAAAGTGGATGCACTTCAAAAATGCACATTTCCTAATTTTTCATTTACATTTAATAAAATTGTCCTTCACCTATGATTAATCAGATAATGAATCAAATATTTACCAAACTCTCTCTGAATCCTGCACAGCAGGCTACATCATCATGTGAAAATATGATTAATGAACAGAGCTATTCCAGTAGACCGGGATCTCAGTGGGCAGACATTTCCACAATGAATTATTCCAGATTAAATCAATTGCAAGTCGTAAATGCTTAAAATAGAGCAGCAGACAGACAACATTTTCATAGGCTTGGATACGTCTGCTGGGACACAGCTTTTTCACTGGAGCTGAGTGCATTATGAGTGCAAAACCATGAATTTGAATGTACAGTTGTGCCAAAAAGAGCTATTCCGAAATCACAACTGTGTTGACGATTACACATCTTGTTTCAACTAATCCATCTCAGCCAGGGACGTAATTTTGAGGTGATTTAAATAACATGACCAAGTAAACCATGCCTGTTTAATTTTGAATTTAAATATCTGTTTAATTCTGTTAATGACATTGCTAAAACTCATTAGTAGATGCATCCAAATGAGACCCAAATACATAAAGCGCTGACTCAATTAAATAAACACAGGGCTGCCAACTTTTGAGTTCAGCTTAGAGTGAGAATCTGGGGCGTGGCTTTGTTATGGGGGAGGGGCGTATGGAGGGGCGTGGCTTGGTATGGAAAAAAATACAAACACAAAATCCTTGCATTAGCAGAAGTGTGGACGGCTGATACAAGTGTTCTTTTCTTGCCTGTCCCCGACACTTTAGATAACATCCTATAACAGAAAATTCAAATTTATCCATACTGACACCACCAAATATCAAATATCTGGTCATGATTGATGAGTTGTGATTGATATAAATAAAATCATTTTAATATGGGATGTCGTAGACTTGACATTCTGTTCTTAGAAAACAATAATTAACATTTACTACATTAGGGCTGTCAAAATGGCTGAAAAACTAAATTCAAATTTTTTAATTGTATAATATCAAAATTCGAATTATATTCGAATTTAAAATACATAATTTCAGTTAGGGTGAAGAGAAGCTTTATGCTTCTATCCTGATGCCACAAGAGGGCGCATCGAGCAAAATATTACTAATGCACGTTTAATAAATGCATTAGAATACATGACTATTAAGTGAATCATATTTTAAAAAAAATGTTTATAAACCAATTATAATTAAGTTGCTTAAACAACTATAAACAAAACAACATCATGTATACATGCATAGTTTAATACAGAGCGCGGAAAGCCAATCACAGAGTCAATTTTACATTTAAAAACATGAGATGCAGTGGGATGGGAAAAACCAACCATAAATTCTCGAGATAAGTTTAAAGTTGATTTTAATTTTACACGGCTTTCTAAATATCCGGCTCTCTTGTGAGAGACGCGAGTGTGTGAAATGCGTTCTATGTGAACAGCTTGATTTAGGTTTTGATGTAAACAATGTCTTCTCCACATTGTTGTTCTTTTTTTCCGCAATATTTTGAAAGAATGTCGCTGCAGCACTGCATCTAGTGGCTTTAACTGGAAAGGCTAAAAAGAAAATTATAATGCAATGAAACTTACATTGTCATCGCATGAAACTTACATTGTCATCGCATCTCGAGCTGCAATGATAAAGGCTAAAATATACTTGGGCCATCCGCATCCACGCTGCAATATGTCATTTTCATCATCAAGAGGGCTCGCGGACAGCTGCAGACAATTTATGAGAATGAGACGTACAACAGTGCATGCACGAGGTGAATGATGAGACAGAAGTGGTACTGCGTGTCGAGCTCATCCGCCTTTGGAAAGCTTGGAATGTGAAGTATCCCCGGGCAGGGCCTTAAAGCAGCCTCCTTAACGCACACCTAAAAATTTGGATTTTTATTTAAAATTTGACGAATATTCTAAAATCTTTTTTTTGACAGCCCTAACGTTACTAGGCATGTCCAGATATTGTTTTTTATGATAAAGTTATGTAAAATAACTGCTCAGTGCTGCTGCAACAAACAACTCTGCTAATGCTAACTTAATTCCATATAAACTACAGTATATAACCGCATAGGCCTATTAGTTACTAGTATAAACTGGACGGAGACAAGAAGCGCACTGTAACTCACTTACCTGCCAGCGTTCAAAATTCACACGGTTCAGATGGGAGGGAGAACGGCTGACTACACAGTTTATGGGAATAAATTGTGTATTTCCCTCACAATTGTCAAAAAAAAACTGTCTGTCTGGTCTCTGTGCGAGTTGCTTTGCGAGATCATGCGGCGCAATTTTTTTCCTCACTGCTGCACAAGTCTGCGTGAGAATATGGGGGTGTGGCATGAGAGCGTGAGAATTGGGTCAATTGCGCTGAATGCGTGAGAGTTGGCAGCTATGTGAACATCCTACAAAATCCACTTTTCTCAATGTGGTCTCTTTTGAACTTCAAATGCTTTTCAGTGACAGCTGGAAGGGTAGGCCTGCTGCTGGGACACAGCCTACATTTATCAATGTACTTTTAAAACAAGATTTGGCCAAAATACACGATTTGGTGCCTATAACCTACATAGCCTGCAACTGGAATCCAACCTTCATGTGGATGATTTGGAACACTATACAGTGTTCACATATCACTTTTCACTCAAATGCATTGGCAACTTCACTCAGAAGTGACTTACTGTAAATAAAGTTTAGCATCTGCATGATGCAAAGCTAGCAACCTTATTCTCTAAAGCAGTGGTTCTTAATCCTCGTCCAAATGGACCCCCTGCTCTGCACATTTTGTTTGTTTCCTTTATCTGACCCGCTCAGTTCTGCCTTGTCCAAATACTCACACTTGCAGTCTTGGCCACTTGAGAGTGTGTGTGTGCGACCGGAAGTAAGTGCGCAAGACTGTCCAGATCTTAAAAATGCCAAAGTGCAGTCCCCTTAAAGGTGCTCTAAGCGATGCCGGGAGTCGTAACTTCTTGTTGATGTTCAAATTAGACCAGTTAGACAAATTAGACTAGACCCTCCCTCCTCCTCATCCGTGCACTAATCCCACAAACCCCACCCCAAATCTTTCTTGTCCGTTATTGGCTGGAACAGTTTGTTATGTTTTGTGGTGCGGGTGAGCCCAGTTTGTTTTTCTTGTTGTTTGTGGAGGCTGTGGTGTCTAGAGAGACCCCGTTTTTTTACAGTGTGTTCAGGGGACAAGCAGCTAGCGGATAGTGAGGAGATGTTTGCTGGATGTGACAAAAATGTTTTGGCCTAAAAAATGTGTGACATCACTTAGAGCACCTTTAATGCACACTAAATCCACACTATCTCGAATACCCCTCCAGAGCAGTATTCAAGGCTTGGTGTATCCCATC
The DNA here is from genome assembly GCF_963082965.1 of Carassius carassius. Taxonomy (NCBI): domain Eukaryota; kingdom Metazoa; phylum Chordata; class Actinopteri; order Cypriniformes; family Cyprinidae; genus Carassius; species Carassius carassius. The sequence continues at coordinate 26,893,651 of NC_081768.1, read as the reverse complement.
ATGCATCATGTTGTGGAAATAAATCGCAAGACTTTTTGCCAAGCTCGTGAGAGATCACAGAAACCTTTCCAGTGTAAGTTAAATATTAATAATAATTAGATATTACATGTAATTTGATAGTGTAATTAATTAAACCTTCATAATCTTCGGGAAGAAGGAGGCGGGAACCGGCGGACAATCAAAATGAAACTTTAATAATCACAAAATAAACAAAACAGCGCATCAGCCCCTCACGGACGACTGATGCGCACAAAATAAAACCAAAACATAAAATAACGCCCAGGCCTGGTCCTCTCTCGTCCTTCACTGTCGTCGCTCCAGTTTTATATCCTTCCATCTCCTATGTGGGACTCGAGACCGGTGGTGGGTCGCAGGTGTCCCTGATTTCCCAATCACTCCACCGGCCTCACTTGTGTTCCCACATCCTTCGGCCCCGCCCCACTCGTCACAGATAGCAAAACAAAATGCTACAAGTTTTGTTGGTACAAAGGTGAGTAGCCTATATTTATTTTGTACATCATTTGCAACTGCTTTTTATCACTTAAATAGAAACACCAGAAATTAAAGTGTGTCGCATCAGGTAATGAAAGTTGTAAACACTGTTTTTTTGACAAGGCATTCATTTCACATATCTCTCCCCTAATGAGCTGATGATCTGAATCTGGTGTTTTAAGGGAGTTTTTATGCAGGTTTACCGGACAAATTGTGTTCTGCCTTTAAATAGATTCAATTCTACTTAACATTTTCTTAAGGAAAAAATATATCTCAGCTGAAGCTGTAAACGTGCTATATTGCTTTCACATTACTATCATATTAAAAGTTACAGTTAACAACTGAGTCCAAACTATTGAATTCAGGTGCTATTTATTTTTAGATAAAATAAAAATAAAAAAATAAAAAAGTAAATTACACAAAAGGCAGTTACATTAACTTTGAAATCTAATTACATAATTATTAAATGTTTCTACTCCAATTCAGGTTAACTAAAATATAATGAATAGATACCACTGAATGACTAAATGTAATGCTATGTGACATATTGTTTACATGCCTAGTGAACTTTTCACAGCAGATCACCAGATCAAGTTAACCTTAAAAGATCCGTCTTGGCATTAAAAAAAAAAAAAAAAAAAAATATATATATATATATATATATATATATATATAATATAATATACAGTACAGACCAAAAGATGACCTGGCCTTCACAGTCTTTAGGGGTGAGCTGGACCGCAGACTGAAGGCAAAAGGGCCAACAAGTGCTAAGCATCTCTCGGGGAACTCCTTCAAGACTGTTGGAAGACCATTTCAGGTGACTACCTCTTAAAGCTCATCAAGAGAATGCCAAGAGTGTGCAAAGCAGTAATCAAAGCAAAATCGGAGCAATATACTCTCTCTCTCTCTCTCTCTCTCTCTCTCTCTCTCTCTCTCTCTCTCTCTCTATATATATATATATATATATATATATATATATATAATGTATTTATATTGATACAGTACAGACCAAAAGTTTGGACACACCTTCTCATTCAAAGAGTTTTCTTTATTTTCATGACTATGAAAATTGTAGATTCACACTGAAGGCATCAAAACTATGAATTAGCACATGTGGAATTATCTATGGAATTATATACATAACGAAAAAGTGTGAAACAACTGAAAATGTGTCATATTCTAGGTTCTTCAAAGTAGCCACCTTTTGCTTGGATTACTGCTTTGCACACTCTTGGCATTCTCTTGATGAGCTTCAAGAGGTAGTCACCTGAAATGGTCTTCCAACAGTCTTGAAGAGATGCAGTTCCCCGAGAGATGCTTAGCACTTGTTGGCCCTTTTGCCTTCAGTCTGCGGTCCAGCTCACCCCTAAACCATCTCGATTGGGTTCAGGTCCGGTGACTGTGGAGGCCAGGTCATCTGGCGCAGCACCCCATCACTCTCCTTCTTGGTCAAATAGCCCTTGATGCCTTCAGTGTGACTACAATTTTCATAGTCATGAAAATAAAGAAAACTATTTGAATGAGAATATATATATAATATATATATATATATATACACACCCATTCCTCCAGGCACCTCTCATATTTGGATGATCACAAATGATTTCTTTGAGGATAGAAACAAGTCCTTCAAGAACCCTTCCATGACTCATAAAACGTGTGAATCAAAGTCAACACACAGTCTCATATGAACATGTTCATCAAATTACACTATTGTGCTTTTCAGTAGCTTTGCATAAGGCCTGTGTCATCACTGCATACTGTATTTTTCATAACATATATTCATGATTGCATCAGTGCTTAGTATAATGGTTCATAAAACTGTAATTGAATTGAATATGTATGGCCTATGGACCCTTTTCACAAGACTGTGATTATTAAAAGACTATTAAATTCATTTCTAATGATGAATATATTTTGTACTGGACTGATAAAACAAACAGCACTGTGTTTGGTGTGTCTGTGAAGATGAATGCTGGGGGGGGGCATCTTTGCCTCCAAGCATTCAGACGAGTTCTCAAGGCCTTCAGGGGAATTTTCGAGAATTTTCTTTAACATAGTTTATCCAACTGTGATGGGATACAGTGGGATTTGCCCCTTTGCAGTTTGGAGGCCATAAGCAGATTTTCAAAATGGGGACCCCAAATACAGATTCACATACCAGCCCCAACTCCAATGTATGTGTCCTGCACATTATTGTAAAGTGTAACTGAATTTTCTTATTTCTTATCTTAACTATATTTAATTATGATATGAAGATCTGTCACATGCATCTATGTTTTAGTTTCATTTTCTGGAATCTTAGTGTGCTTCTCAAACAAAAGGCTGCATATCTCGGCTACCACATCATCAATGATATAAGGATTTGTGTAACAAAGTATTTTTCCAAAATTAATTTTTATTAGTTTTTGTCATGACGGTTAGAACATATTTGACATATAGCAATGCACACTTACTAACTAGACCATCTCATTCTAGCACTTAATACTGAGGAGAACTTTAGCCTACAAGTACTGAACTAGGAAGGATGCAGCCTTCCTTTGAGAAGCACCCTTAGTTTGTTTCTCTTCAGATACTGTTTTCTTTGTGACAACTTGTTTTTACTTTGGAAAAAACTTTTAAAAGTTGCTAAAAATATATTATATTTAGTGAGATTAATATGCGTAATGGATCAGAAAAATTAACTTAAAACAATATAATTTATCTTTTGGTTGTTTAATTAGTCACTCACAATGCTATTTATTTCTGTGTACTTCTATATATGGGTGAATCCATCCTGTAACTCTTAAATAGTTTTATCAAAATTGATTTGGCCAAAATAAAGAAGTTATTTGGAAGATTAATATTATCATCATTATTATTCATAATATTATTTTATCAAGTCAAGTTACAACAAAGACGGAGAAAAAAAGGAAATGAGCTCAATATTTTTTCAATTCGATTTTAAGCTGTCTTCTTTACTTTTAATTTACTACAGAATTGTATGTTTCTGAAAATGTTGAAAAAAGGCTTGCTTTGGATTACTCACTAAATTATATATTTTTTTTTTTCACTTTTAAAATGTTTTGCATAGATTCTCTTTGAACAGTTGATACAGATCAGAGCAAATTCATGTTGTGATTGCATTGTCAACATGAAATACTTACCATCAAACAGCATCATGATCACAGAAACGCACAACTAGCGTGTAGGGGTTTCACCGCAGTCCCATGCACGAGTGCTGGGCCAGCTTCAGATGTGCATGCTTCATAGCGAAGACTCGCACTGAGACAGGCATCTCAAGAGCTCGTCTCAGTCTGATGATGAAAAGAACAAACAGAAAAGAGTGAAAGGCACAGCGTGATGCAGAAACTTACTTCTGACCTTTATCCTGTCTTCTGTTACAGTTCTACCAAGTCACACCTGTGGAAATCCAGGGTTGATACCGAGAGGGATTATCCATGGCACCAGGTACAACATCGGAGACAAGATCCGCTACAGTTGTGTGATTGGATACGTTTTGGAGGGACATGCAGTGCTCACGTGCATAGTGAGCCCAGGAAGTGGTGCATCATGGGATTTTCCAGCACCATTTTGTAGAGGTAAGATGCTTTATGCTTACGTGGACAGATGGGTTAAAAATCAGGGTTTCTACAGTCATGGAATACTGTGATTACTGTATACTTGCAATAGCACACATTCGGAACTCTCAGAAAAAGGGGTCGTTTTACCCCTTTAAATTGCTAATATGTACTCTTTAGGTACTAATATGTACTAATAAAATAATAAATATATTTATTTATTTATTTAGATTGGTACACAACTTAAAGAATCAACCAATGCAGTTTCTCAAAGAAGAGATAATAGTGAAAAGATATTTCATCCATTTTCCAAATTACTTATTCTATGTTTACAGGGAACTGGAGTCTAACCCGCTGTCTTAAAATAAATACACTTTTAAACCTCACAAGCAAGTGCACACTGTTTCACATACTGATTTTTTAATTCTGGTTTGGAACACTTCCACATGTGTTACTAAATCAGTTACAAGTGTTTTGCAATGCAAACTCAATCTGAAGAGTCATATCGGAATTCATATGACTTTTACGTCGCTCTTCATAGGCATTTGTCACAATTCTGCAATGATGGAACTCACTCCAGAATATTACAAACCGTTAGTTCTTTGATCACTCTGTCAATATGAAAGACATCTGTGATAGTAGTGAGTGGAGGAAGAGAGTGAGGTGTAAAAATTTTGGTGATCGCTTTAGACAAGCACAACTTGAGGAAAAGATTTTCTCTCTTTCTCATTATCCATGCCTCGTCCTCCTAAGCGCCTGCACATGAATTAACGGTCCGTGACACATGCATAAACACTCTGTGTTTAACGCTATATGTCTTTCGGCATTTGGTTCGGTTCAGGACTGTTATCAGTGCAAACTCTAATCTGATAGCGGCCATATATATATATATATATATATATTAGGGGTGTAACGGTACGCAAAAATCACGGTTCGGTACGTACCTCGGTTTTAAAGTCACGGTCCGGTTCATTTTCGGTACAGTAAGGGAAAGAAATGCAAACATTAAACTGCAGGTTGTTATTACTATAAACTTTTTTTTTACAATTTGTTTACACTTTTTTAAAAATACTTTTTATTAAAATATATATAAAATAAAAAAAGAATAAGAAATAAAATACTGCTGCAAAGTTCTCCACTAAATAAAATACTCTCAGTCTCAAACCAATATCATATAATAAAATATGAATGAAAAATATAAGTAAATAACTATGATTACAGTGCAGCATTACCAATCCCAGCTTGTAGGCCTGCTCATATTTAAAAAATATAACTTTTCCAAAGTGAAGTTGCAACATCAACAGTTTCAGTTTTTAGACCTGCTCAGATTTTGTTATTGCATTGGACCGATCGGAATTAAGAGCAAAGGTCTGTTTAAATGCCGACGGGAGCTGCGTTTGAATTACAATCATTTTTTTCCTATTTGTAGTGATGTTCACACTCGCGTGATGCCTTTTGAAAACCTTAGGCCGGTGACACACTGGCATATTGCACCTGTCAAACATAGTCTATTTTGCCGTCAATACTGTTGACGGTGTCCTTTATCAGTAGGCTTTATATTTATGCTCAACATGAAGTATAGATATTGTTGTCGTGAAGACAAGATCCTGGTCTGTCGGCGGTCTCCCTCTATGTTACCTACAGTAGCAACTGCGCGTCAGCACCACTTCAGGCACGATTCTGGTGTGTAAAGAAAGAAAACGCAAAGCAGCCGTCACGCAACTGACACGCAGCAGAAACGCCACGCTCAAGCCACGCAGCCAGTGTGTCACCGGCCTTAGAATCAGTTGCAGGGTGGGATTTGTGCTGAACGCGGAGACTTCCGCCACTTAATATGTTCGTTTGGAAACACGAAAATGTACCTATGTTCCGCATACAAAATATTGCATTCGGTCATTCGAGTACACGTAAAGTTACACCCCTAATATATATATATATATATATATAAAAATAAAAAAAATACAAATAAATTAAATAAATTAAAATAAAGATAATAACAGCCAAACAAACAAAACACTGAAGCTGTATCCAACAATGAACCCCCCACCTCCACCACCATAATCCTATTTATTATCCCCTACTTTAGTCCAGTTATAAGATAAATGAGAACGAGTAAGCCACTTAGGACACTGAGAGCACTGCGAAGTCTGTGGACATCATCTTCTGACCCTAAATAATGCACTATTTAAGGGTATGGGGCCAATTTCAGATACAATGATCGAATCATCAAATCAAACTGATTCCTTTACTAATTATTCAGTTATTAAATAATTCATGATTTATAAAAAAAAAAAAAAACTTTTAAAATGGTTACTTATTTAGTCAACTAGAGCATAAAAATAGAGAAAGATTAAGTATGAAATACAACTATACAAATAAGGGCATGTAAAAAATGCCCTCCTTTTATCCTTCCAGAGCTCCTCCGTGGAAATCGAGCCCGGTGAGGGGCACAGGTGTCAAGCATTATCAATAACTTCATCGGGCTCGCTCCGTTCCCACGGCTCTCGGCCCCGCCCCTCTCGGCACACAATAGTACAAAGATATAAAGGAAATAAACAACTATCCTTTGCATCTTATTCTACTTGGATGGTAGCCAGTATACTCCACTATTAGAGAACAGAAGTACTTATCCTGTGTCTTAAATGCTGCATCGGGAGGCAGTCCTTATATTAAAGCCCTGGATTTTTAAACCATTATTTATGAATGACTACAAAAGTCATTAATGTTGCTTTCTATATGGTGCAATTTGACACATTTTAACCTTGTAACTTTTGTGCTATTTTGTCCAGCTGAAGGATCATGTGGTGGGACATTAAGAGGAACAACAGGGACAATATCAAGTCCACACTTTCCTTCAGAGTATGAGAACAATGCTGACTGCACGTGGAGTATTCTAGCCGAACCAGGAGACACCATTGCCCTGGTCTTCATAGACTTCCAGCTAGAAGATAGATATGATTTCCTAGAGATCAGTGGCACAGAAGCACCGTCAATATGGTGAGTGAACAGGCCTCTGTTACTGCTTCTACATTACAGCGCAAGGGATCACAGGATCCCGTTAATGGAAGTAGTGAGGGGAATGATTATTTTTGTTTCTGCGTTCGTACAGGATTTGCTCTGTAAATTAAATTTAAGCTACAGTTGTGATTTAATACTGGTTCTATCTCATTACAATGGTGAAAGTTTTATTGCATAAATGTGCATTTAAAAAAAAATAAAAAAATAAAATGCTCTCTGTGCAAGCATCACAATAACTTATTTTCTAGGACAGATTTGTAGCACAAAATGCTCTTTAGAACATTTAGAACAACTTTTCAGTCAGTCTATTTTCATAATATATTGGTAGTAACTTATTGGTATAGATAGTACATTGGATTTTAAATAAAATAAGTTACATAGTATTACATTAAAAATGCTATATATATATATATATATATATATATATATATATATATATATAAAATTATTATTATTATTGTTATTTTTTTAAGTAGATTTGTGGACCCTGCTGTAGGTGTTATGGTGAGAATCCTTATACTACTCTAAAGGCAATTTTGAGTCATTTCTGGGATCGAACTCTCTCCTACTGATTTAATTTTATTTTTACTTAGCCATGTTGTTACATTACACAGAATGGTGTGGCATTCATTGAAGGTTCAAATAAATGAGGAAAAACAATTATATAGGCATTATGTTCTGGACAGGATTTGATTTCTCAGAAGACAAGTTGACTGAAAAAAAGGACTTAATAAGTCCTTTCATTTTTATACAGACTGAAAAGAAAAATATACAAGCATGTTCGATTTAGAGGGGCTAAGAGTAATAATTCACAAATTAAAACTCGTTATTTGCTCGCCGTCTTATCAAACACAATAGCTGTTTTTCAAGACAAACAAAAACAAGACATTAAAAAAGAAGAAAAAAAGCCCCCCCCCCCCCATACACTGACAGTTTATGTTATCCAAGGAATGATAAGCTTCTTGACACAAAAGAATGTAAAAGTATTCTAAATAACACATGCACTATATTGCAGGTATATAGCGGTGTCATATGATAGCTGTCAATATCACCTTTATTTATATAGCGCTTTAAACAAAATACATTGCGTCAAAGCAACTGAACAACATTCATTAGAAAAACAGTGTGTCAATAATGCAAAAATGATAGTTAAAGGCAGTTCATCATTGGATTCAGTTATGTCATCTCTGTTCAGTTAGATAGTGTCTGTGCATTTATTTGCAATCAAGTCAACGATATCGCTGTAGATGAAGTGACCCCAACTAAGCATGCCATAGGCGACAGCGGCAAGGAACCGAAACTCCATCGGTGACAGAATGGAGAAAAAACCTTGGGAGAAACCAGGCTCAGTTGGGGGGCCAGTTCTCCTCTGACCAGACGAAACCAGCAGTTCAATTCCAGGCTGCAGCAAAGTCAGATTGTGCAGAAGAATCATCTGTTTCCTGTGGTCTTGTCCTGGTGGTCCTCTGAGACAAGGTCTTTACAGGGGATCTGTATCTGGGGCTCTAGTTGTCCTGGTCTCCACTGTCTTTCAGGGATGTAGAGGTCCTTTCTAGGTGCTGATCCAGCATCTGGTCTGGATACGTACTGGATCCGGGTGACTGCAGTGACCCTCTGATCTGGACACAGACTGGATCTGGTGGCCACGGTGACCTCGGAACAAGAGAGAAACAGACAAATATTAGCGTAGATGCCATTCTTCTAATGATGTAGCAAGTAAATAGGGTGTTATGGGAAGTGTTTCCGGTTCCGGTTTACCTAATTAATGCAGCCTAAAAATCCTTTAACGGATTTGGATAATAAAAGCATATTAGTATGTTATGTGTATGCCAGCTGTGTGTGAGAGGAACAGATTGAAATTTAGGCCTTTATCGACCGAAAACCTTTTACATTTCTATTTATTTATTTATTTATTTATTTATTTATTTATTTATTTATTTATTCATTCATTCATTCATTCATTACTGTAGAAGACTTGGAATGTAGCACAGTGCAGTCTTATGGGCTACTTTTATGTTGGTTTCATGTTTTAGTTTTAGGGTGTACAAATGTACAGTACCTAAACTCCATATGGTAGGGCTTTTTCTATCTTTTGTGTATTGATCTAGAATACCCTCAGATGGAATGAGATACCATTGATCTCGCTGATTATTCTGGGAACGTATCACTTGCTCTGTGACTCTCCCCACAGCTGTCAACTTGATGATCACCCCTCAATGCTTTAATACTTTTCTCTTGTTTTCTCTCCTCACCTGTTTCTGTCTGCCTCCTTTCATCAGACACTTCTTCACTGTCTTTTCAAAGGTTTGCAGTTGTGACTAAATTGTAAATCCTAGCCTAGTGAGAAATGATACAGAAGGCACTGCCTGAACTCTATTAACTTCAAGCTCTGTGAATAAACATGTCCTCGCTCTTGACGTGTAGCATCGAGGCTGTGTAGTCACACAGGCACCCTTGCAAATAATTTGCTTTTCTGCTTCACCAAAACACAGGCTTGAAATTACACACACTTGCTGTAAGAGAGCAATAACATTACTTCACTGGACTGGTGATGAAATAACAGCAGAAGCTATTTACACTGCATCAGAAAAGTAATATCAGAATGTTTATTCTTACCATAAACAGCAGTAGTATACTATTAACATATAGCATGAATAGGAATTCCGTGCTATGTAATCCAAATGTGAATGGTAATGTTGAACTTTATAATATGATAAATGAAGCCTAAAGCATCCACCCTTAATTCTCTGACATCCCTAGGCTGGAGTATCTGCTTTAATGAAAATCTAAAAGATTTTGTAATTATTTTATATATATATATATATATATATATATATATATATATATACATATTATTATTATTATTTTAAATGCCAAGACGGATCTTTTAAAGATTACTTGATCTGCTGTGAAAAGTTCACCAGGCATGTAAACAATATGTCACGTAGCATTATATTTAGCCATTCTGTGATATCTATTCATTATATTTTAGTTATCATCTAACTGCACAAAGTTCATGGTTTTCTTCAATAATTTCAATTAGACCTAATATGTACAATCAGGTTATGTACTAATTGTGAAAGGTATGGGTTACTATTACCCAAGGAAAAGTAAAATTTTTTGGAAAACATTATCATAATTTAACTAGTTCCAAATCTCACAAGAACCCTCCAGGCTGCCAAAAAGATTTCAGCAACTGCATGTAAAAAGAAATATCATGCATGTTTGACCACTTCATGTGAGTTACACAGTCAAACACACACTTACATACATGTCCCTTGTACTGCAGTGAACTGAGCTTGTAAAAAATAAATAAATAAATAAATAAACCCTTGAGACTGTTGGGAAGATTGGAACAGTATAGGAGAAACTTAAACTAACTGACAGCCGACACTGCTGTGATATTGAGGTAGTGATTTCCCTTTGTGTATTTCTCTAACACTTCTGGGAGTTTAAGTAATATATTTCCTGTCCAAGAGGATGTCTGAGAGCTTTACAATAATGTGACAAAGGTGTGAAGACAATGCACTGAGTTATTCTAGCTTCACAGGCACAGCTATGGAATTTAACAAAAAGGTCTGCTATAGTTTCATATGGATTATTGAAACATTGGCTGGTGAGCAGCCTCTAAGTCAAGTCTCTTCCGTGACATTCAGAAGCATTGATCCCATTTCAGTGGCATTAAAAAGAAACCCTGGCATTTTTTATTTTTGTGCGAGCAGTATATTTTGACCGCAGACATTCGCTCCACACACACACACACACATATATATGTATACTTTTTTTTTTTATGAGATGCCAAATCAATCAAAAATACTCAAAGTGCAGTGAGTACTTATTCTCTAATCAATGTTTGGTCCGGAGCAGATAAATGGTATGGGCTAGAGGTCTTCACGGGTCCAAAAATTAGTGCCCAAACCCGAAAGAGACCCGTAATGTACTACACCGAATCAACCCAGACCAATCTATTATTTCAAAAGCTGGACCCGGACCCGTGTAGATCAGAGAAAAGCCTACACAAAATTATGTCATTATCAACTTACCCTCATGTTGTTCCAAACCCATAAGACCTCCGTTTATCTTTGGAACACAGTTTAAGATATTTTAGATTTAGTCCGAGAGATCTTAGTCCCTCCATTGAAGCTGTGTGAACAGTATACTTTCCATGTCCAGAAAGGTAATAAAAACATCTTCAAAGTAGTCCATGTGACATCAGAGGGTCAGTTAGAATATTTGACTTAAGATAAATGACTTAAGCTATTAACTTTTTAATGTGGCTGACACTTTCCTAATGAATGTTGTTCTGTTGCTTTGACGCAATGTATTTTGTTTAAAGCGCTATATAAATAAAGGTGACTTGACTTGACTTTACTCCCTCTGAGTTCAAACAAAAGTTATTAATGACATAATTTTGCTATTTGGGTGAACTATAACTTTAAATTGCTATTACAAGTCAATAAACCTGTTGCGAAAAATAAAACTTTTTGTCTTACCTAATTTAAGGAGCCGTAGTCTGTCTTCCTTGTACCTGTCTGCCTGTGATGCATTACAATCCTCAGACAAGAAAGTTATCCATGTTATTCCTCTCGTTATTCCAAGTCCAAGCTTAATCCACTCATTATATCAGCTTCAAAAGTCCACTTGTCGAAGTCATTGTGTCCCTCACTGGTTGCCATAGAAAGATGACATCATGATCAACCTAAAATATACTTTCTAATGCAATTTGAGCGTCCTAGAAAACATTAATGTGACAGTTCACCTCAGATTTTGTTGTTGATTTGAAATATATTAAATATGAGTGTGTCAAGTCTGCAAGCATTATTACGATGCGTGCACTTACAATAAATCTGAATCTGCGCAATCTGCTTCCAATGGCAGAGCTGGGTGTTCTCCGATAGCACGGGTATTACACACAATGTTAAACAGACCCGGGACCCGTAGTAATAGATTCGGACCCGACCCAGACCCGGCTGATCATTTAAAATATAGATCCGAACCCGTACGGGTCCCGGGTTGGGTCCCTGGTCGACGGGTCTCGGGTGCACTGTGAAGACCTAGTATGGGCCATGCTATGTGTGTTTATGTTGTAGAGTCTTTGCAATGTTCCATTAATTTGATTTGTTGCTGCATAGCCTGCATTTGATCCTTTATTTTATAATTATGGCATTTTAAAAATGTTTGTTAATATTTGGGCTTTTTTGAAGGAGAAAATGCAGTTTATTGACTTCTGGATGATTGTTTTGCTTGTGGTAATTGATTTTCTAGTTTTAACAGATGATCAGTGCTGATCAATTCTGAAGCCTTACTGAGTCAAGCTAATGCAGGTGCAATGGCAGGCTCTATATAAGATGCCATTACCTTAGAATGTTTCTCCTATAGGACTGTAATTCCTTCGTTCTGTTACATGTTTGGGACTCCTTTGGTTACCTGTTTGTGTAAAATGGCTCTGATTGAGACCAGTTGCCTTAATTTTTTATATGTTGACCTCGTTCTGATGGACAGCCCTGCTTCCCACACTTTCTTGCTTCACCTGAGTGAGTGGAGCTAAGGTTTTGAACATGAAGATTACAGTGTGGAGCTTCTGCTGGCAGAGGTCCTACATTCACCCCACTCTCCAGATCTAGTGTTAACGCCTGTGCAGTAAACTGAAGATAATCTCCGACCTTGAATTGGAGTGCATGAAAAGGATTTTGATGGATCAGAAGAAGGTTCTGTGGCCATCTCTCTTGTAAGGTCTGAGCTGGTTCCTTTTCAAGCTGACTTGTCATTTCACACTTGTTCTCCAAAAGTTTCAGCCAAAGTTTCTTAAGCTCATGGACAAAAACGAGACAGAAACCAAGCTCTTTAGAGAGCTGCATAGTGTGACAGATTTGGATTTATATGCTACATACTGTAGTTTACTGTCCAATCCATCACCCATGCAGAACAGCAGAATAACTCCTGATGCCACCCTACTGTGAAGAGGAACTCACAGCCATTGAACTGGGAACAGCCTTAAAAGATCATGTCTTTTTCAATGCAGTTCCCTCTCCACCATTATAACTTGCCGAAGTGGGGTGAAAGAGTTAAATGCTCTGTGTTCAATAAAGTGTGTTAATCCAATGTACTTAACAGTCCAGTCCTGTCAGCACATGGGAAATCTTCCCATGTAAACCAATTTCCAATGTGGCCACGTTACATACAGAAACCCACAACATTCTTGTGAAAGGCGAAATAGAGGTTGTTGCAAAAGGCAAGAGTTGGGCAAGAGTGACAATGTGTATATATTTCACAGTTGGGCACATGCAATCAGCTCTCCAGCTGTTCAGACATGCGCTGCATTGCTGCTTTTATCAGAAAGTCTGTGATGTGGCAGGTTTCCAGGAGGTCACCACAGATGCATCTAGCTTGGGCTTGTATGCTCAATTCGAAGGCTGTCAAGTTCTAGGTTCTAGGATGGGTGCCAGAGAAGCATGGCTAATCAGTCACTTACAACTGCTCACAGTGTTCTTGCCTCTGGAAGTTTTTGAAAAACTGCTATGTTGTCATTCAGTTAGACAAGATGGAGTTAGTTGAGTATGTAAATCATCAAATGGGGCCGATCAAGGCTGATGATGGCTCCAGCATGGCACTTCCTCCTTTGGAACAATAAATATTAGTTATGAGCAGTGCATGTGCCTTGCCGTTTGAATTGTGTACTTGCATAGGGGAATGAATACACATTTTTCTGAGCAAAAGAATTAGTTCGCACTGACCATTGTAATCTCATCTTGCCAACGGGTGATGCGAATTGCTTGTACAGTCTCCCCGGTTCATGCTGTGGTATACTACCATAATAAATGTCTATTTTTGGCATATGCTGCCCACAGAGGCTGGTTCAGAAGCTACACTAGTAATGTGGTGTTGTAGTCACTCTTTGTTCCCCATAGCATCAGCTTCTGACACAATGAAGAGTGAACTGCAATCGAAAAGGAACGTCTCTGGTTACACATGTAACATCGGTTCTCAGAGGTATAAGGAATGAGACAATGCGCAGCTGGCCACATTACTGTGCTTGAACTTGAATGAGTCTATCGCTCTCTGTGCCTCATTGTGATTACTGGAAAAACAGCTCTATATCTGCTGTTCCATAAGTAGGGCTGCAACAAACTATTATTTTGATAATTGATTAATCTAACAACTATTGGGTCGATTAATCAACTAATCATCGATTATTTCGCTGGTTAATCAGTAGAAATTTATTGATTATTCAGCTTATGCAATTAGTAAAAAAAAAATATATATATATATATATATATATATATATATATATATATATATATATATATATATATATATTCTAATAAATAAATGTAATCACATCAGCTTTTGAAAGTCATATTATGTAATTAGTTATACAATTAATTTATACAAATAAATATATTTGGCACACAAAATGAGATGGCAGAGAAACTCTCTTATTCAACCATTTAATCATTTAATTACTTTAAATATATTTTTGTGGGTCATATGGATAACAAACAAAATAAATGTTAAGTGATAAAACAATTTTATTTTTTGGATAATCTAATGTTTACAACATAATCGCTCTTAAAATACCTTATAGGGTGATGATAATCATTTATTCCACTAATAAAAAGACTTCATCATTAACTAGATCCACACTGGAGAGCTGCTTTATAACAGAAAATCAAGTTGTAATTCTAACTGAAAGCGACACTGACTCTGGTTTTTCATGTTTAATAATACTGTAAATTTAAGATTTAAGGCTATCTATAGTACTAAATAAATAAACGTGACGTGACTGTACTCTACTGGGGGGTATTCCAGAAAGCAGGTTATGTGACATACCCGGGTATGTTTAGGAGTAAGTAAGCGGATAACCTCAACTTTCGGTTCCAAAAACGGAGGTAACTTTCAGGGTATGTTAGTAGTCAAAGCAACTCACTCTCTGAACTTAACCTGCTCCAGAGCAGGTTATGTTCCAGGGTTAGTTCACTTCAGCGAGCCTTCAGTGGGCGTGACAGATAGCGCACAACATTATATAATATTACAATATGTAATATAGCCTGTTATATACTATATATATATATATATATATATATATATATATATATATATATATTGTAGGATTATCATTGAACAGTCCATTTAATTAAAAGAACCCAACACCGCATTCCACAGTTCAGAACGATTCCCCATCGAACCATTATTGCGTCATAAAACACAGTCATTGTGCCAAGATGGCTAAAGGAGATGTCACCCCCCTTTCCCTTTTCGTGGCTGTCTAATCTCATACCAGCGATGCCGGGACAGCAGGAAAAGATTTCTCTTTGTTCCCCAAACTTAAGACCAACTGGCCAAGAAATCCTGTGGTGACCCCAATGCATAAATACCCAGCCTTATCAGAAGAGGAAGGATGCTAAGGCATTCGTTTGGCCCAGGATCACCAAAAACCTTAAACCAGGGAACATCTTTCTGCAGCTGTAAATTCCAGAGACTTTGTCTCCCAAAACCAATAGACTGAAATTTAACCCACTTGTGGTTTAATACAAACAATGGTCTCAAAATTGCTTCTAATAAGCTGAATTGATTACCAGGTTTTTACCTCACATATATTTTAAGTATTATGTATGTTTTATATAACCTGTGGAATTATTTCTGTGTGTTTAACTTTCATTACAGCCTATTCGTAGGGTTTTCTACCTCAGTTATAGAAACTATTCACCAGAAGTTGCCTGATACATGTGTATTCTCTGTATTATGCATGCTTTATATTACTCAGGTAATTTGTGTGTTAAACACTTATCACGGCTAAATCTTTATTTACTTCCACCTCAACTATGGGAAGTGTATGTATTTTGGTACCTACTTGATGGGTAAATGATTTCTAGAATTTTGATATAAAGTAGATGTGTGTAGGATGCACCATATTTAAACTATTAAGTTTGCTGATTAAAGCGTTTAAACTAAACTCTCAGGAGTTTGGACACACGTGATCACGTGGACATTACGCTAATTACATGCAAGAACCGGAGAACGGGACGTAGGTACCACCCAAGACAATATCTGATTGGCTGTCGCACTAAGAAGGACGGGTCAGATGGACACGCTTATAACCCAATGACAAGCAGCTATGCGTTGCTTTTTGCCTTGCTTTTTGCCCTGCTTGCAGTGACTTGGGCTCTTGCCTATGTTTTGTGCTGACCTTTCCAACGTCCAGCGTGTACTCTTCAAACCACCAAGAGCTCACTCAAAACTCATCAACTCTTCCGTAAGATCCTTCGCTGAACTTCGTCAAAGAAAGAGTCACTCCAGACTTAGAGAAAACTCCGTTGCATAGCAACCCGCAATCCAGGAAGTCTCGCGAACAAAGCGCCACCCGGCAAAGCCAACCAACCACTCACCATCGATTGCTGTCCCTCAGAACGCGTCGTTGACCGACTGTCAGCCAATCAGCACCAGAGAATCCCTCTCCAGCAACTTCATTATAGTGATGGGAAGTTCGATTCTTTTCCGCGAACCGGTTCTTTCGGACGGTTCGATTCAATGAACCGGTTGAAAAAACCGGTTCAGCGGTTCTTTTACGCTCGACGCAATGACGTCATTGGCGATGATGTAATGGCGTCACGTCTATCAAATATATATATATTTATATATACATATATAAGTTAGTAATCATAACTTTAGTCAGTTAAAAACCTCATAATCATGAAAAGTTTACATTTGAGTTTTGCAACAACGCGCCCAAATACAGTAACAGCAATAATATCCATACGAGGATTTAAGTCTTGAAGATATAAAGTAAATAAATTAGGTGTCATTAGCGCAGAAACCATTATCCACTTACTATACATAATCCATTGTGGTTCAGTGTACTGATGATCCGAAAACCGATGCAACCGGTTCTTGACTCGAGAACGAGAATCACTCTAACCGGCACGAGCTGCAGTTCAGTATCATCAGCTGCTCTACTCGTGTTCATGTTCTGTTTACTACAAACTCAATTTGTGAATGTGTCATCATTAACTATAAATACAATACAGATATTTCATAAATCATCCCTTATTCCCATTAAACATAGAGTCTTTAGAGTCTTAATTATTGTCTAACTTCCCTGAAAACCCATTTGGCCTATACATTATCTACAATATACGGATTAGAAACATTCATCTTAAAAAATAAATAAAATAAAAAAATAAAATAAAAAGCAAAATAAAATATAGTTATTTCATCACACTTTCCGATGTTTAACAAAATACTTAAAAAATTACACGCATGCGCAGTATCATCAGTTCATCGGTTCTCAAAACGGACGCCTCCGAAAGAAACGGTTTTCGGGTCGGTGTACTGGTGATCCGAAAACCAATGCAACCGGTGCTTGACTCGAGAACAAGTTTAAAAAAGTTAAAAAAGTTAACAGTTTAAGTAATTTGTGGATCAATGCTTATTGGAGACGTGAACCGAATCAAATCAATTCAGTTCGATTTGGTGAACTGGTTCAACTGGTTCACTAAGAAGAACAGGTTAAATTGAGCGATTCGTTCACGAATCGGACATCACTACTCGGTGGTCATCTTCAGTTCTGTCTTCACAGCAGTTCAGTCAGTGTACGGTTTGAGTAAATGAATTACTCCGGGATATTGGTTTATTCTGACTCAGAGGGACTGTCAGTCACGTTAAAAAAGTTAACAGTTTAAGTAATTTGTGGATCAATGCTTATTGGAGATAAAGAAATAGTGTCTAACGCTAGACACTTGGGACTCCATTCACCCTCCGTTAATAACATCACTTTTCTCTGTCACTGTTTGAATGAATGTTTGTGTGTTTTCGTTAGTTTAGTTTGTGTGTATTAGAGTAGTTCAATAAAGTCTTGTTTGATTTTACATACGAATGTCTTGTGCTGTGTGCTTACAAGTTACTGCCTTAAACTGTAGATTCTGTTACCTTGCTCATAATCAGTTATCATAATTTTATGATATTATTACCATAGGCCACAGGATAATATTTTGTCCAGAATTGATGAAATACCCTAATCTCAATTTAGCGGTGGATGAATAGTTGATAAAGTGTTAAATATTAATTCTTAATAATTTGCATACTAATTTGGTTCTTATTCACTGTAATTCAATCCCCTTTTAGTTATATTGACCTTAATTCCCTTATTAATCTTACAATATGATATGTTAATGAGGAAGCGCTTATGAGTAATAAATAAGGTAATATATTATTCTATGATTATTTCTTTTATTAGCGTATATAAGAGTTGTCTGTATAAATTATAAAACATTATGAAAATGTAATGTTTAACTTATATTTATTTATTTATTTTACTACATTTTATATTATCTCACAAATGGATCGGCATTTTCTATAATGTCTAAATTCTAAATCAAAATACATATCTGATATTACTTAATATATAATTAGCATAAAACAAACAAAATAATTCACATTCTCAAGGATTAAAGATTAAATGGAAAAAAATAAAAATGATTGCACAGCCATAAATTAGGTGGCGATATGCACTAAGCATGTAAACAACTAATGAACAAAAGAAGAAGAAAGAAACAGATTGGCACGCTTTTTCTTAGCGTCTGTTTCTATAGTGACTCGTCGATTCGTTGAGAATGTCTTGAGTCTTAATCAGGAACATACTCTGAGTTGAATGAACTTACTCCCAGACGCGTTTTTGGAACCACATACCTCGAGTAAGCAAGGTTTGGGGTTAATCATCTGAGAGTTCAGGGTTTAGTTCACGGTAAGTTAACCCTGCTTTCTGGAATACACCTGTGACGAGTGGGGCGGGGCCGAGGGATGTGGGAACACGAGTGAGGCCGGTGGAGTGATTGGGAAATCCGCTACACCTGCGGCCCACCACCGGTCTTGAGTCCCACAGAGGAGATGGAAGGATATAAAACTGGAGCGACGACAGTGAAGGATGAGAGAGGACCAGGCCTGGGCTTTTAGTTGTGTTTTGGTTTTTATTTGAGCGTACCAGTCGTCCGTGAGGGGCTGGTGCGCTGTTTTGTGTTTATTTTGTATTATTAAACGTCCGCCATGGACGCTCGAGGCAGTGGACTGGAGCGAGTTGCCGGGGACGGGCGAGCTCGCTGCCGACCGCCCACGATATGGAGGGACGGCTGCCGTCCGTGAGGGAGCGGAGGAGTCGGCGCCGTTCGCCAGGGGGCCGGAGCCTGCTGCCTCCGTGAAGGAATCCGGAGGAGCAGGGAACGGGGGACTCCTGCCGGCTGCCCAAAACCTGAGGAGCCGTCGCCGTCCACCGGGCGGCAGAGGAGTGACGTGCCGTCCGCCGAGGGCCGTCCAGTGCCACCGCCAGGCACCGCGGAGGAGATCACCCAGCCGGTGGAGGGCCGAGCAGCAGTGCGTCTGGGAACCGGTTTTTTATTTTTTTTCCTCTCTCCCCTCTCTCGTCTCTGTCGCTCCTCCTTCCATCTCCTTTTCTCTCGCCTCGTCTGTCCTACCCCCAGGTTCCCGCAGGTCCCCGTGAGCGGTCCCCCCCGGAGGGAGGGGGGGGGAGTAGAGCGCAGTCTCAATGTGACGAGTGGGGCGGGGCCGAGGGATGTGGGAACACGAGTGAGGCCGGTGGAGTGATTGGGAAATCCGCTACACCTGCGGCCCACCACCGGTCTTGAGTCCCACAGAGGAGATGGAAGGATATAAAACTGGAGCGACGACAGTGAAGGACGAGAGAGGACCAGGCCTGGGCTTTTAGTTGTGTTTTGGTTTTTATTTGAGCGTACCAGTCGTCCGTGAGGGGCTGGTGCGCTGTTTTATGTTTATTTTGTATTATTAAAATGTTGTTTGATTGTCCGCCGGTTCCCGCCTCCTTCTTCCGGATGAATAGGAAGTTGTAATTCATTACAACACCCCTGGAGTACTGAACTACAGAGCTCGTGCAAACATCCACATCTTTATTGTTCTTTATTACTGGGAGAAAAACACGCAGCAAATATTAACAATCATCCAAACGCAGATCAGCACCCTCAGATTCTGAAGCCCTGAAGCGCTGTCTTCTTCTCCTGAATTTCTTCAGGAGAGGTGATTTACAGTCTCGCGCTACAGAGCCACACTAGTCAAACTGCGTTATTGCAGGCTCTTACATTAGATCATATGACTTTGACGACAACTCGACAACAAAATTATTTGTCGACAATTTTTTATTGTCGACGTTGTTCGTTGATAATGTCCAGGGACGCTGCACAAGAATCGGGCCCTATGCATAGGCAGTCCTAATGCCCCCCCCCCCCCCCCCCCCGAAAATATATATTACAGACTTTTCAAGGGCCCTCTCTTCCTTTGGGGCCCTGGTAATCAGTACTGGTTTTGCCTCCAGTCCGACGCCCCTAATAATGTCAACTGATCGTTTCAGCCCTATCCATAAGTACCACCTACAATACTGTCAGAGAGTGGATGTATATGTTACATGTCCTGTCTGCCTTTTTATATAATAAATAAATAAATAAATACATACATGCATAAGTACAACATGCATGCATACATACACATAAAATAACTGCTCGATGAAAAATAAGCTAATGTGTACTCTAAAAATCTAAACTGAGAAGAATTATTGAATTACAGAATTATTGAATCATCAATTTGCACTGGCTACGAATAGCTGCTCACATGAAACTCAAGGCATTGATGTTTGCCTACAAAATCACTTCTGGCTCTGCTCCCCTTTACCTAAATTCACTACTTTCACCACAGTCTTAAGTGTCGCTAGAAGTTTGCATTCTGCAAGTGATCGTGGTGGAATGACCTGCCCAAATCAATCCGAACAGCTGATTCCTTAGGCTTACCAAAAACATGACTCTGAAACAAAACTGTGATGAGAGGGACAGGAAAAGAGGACTGAGCCATGGGAACGGAGCTAGGCTGTTAGAGTTAATGAGAATGTGCAAAAGCAGCACCACTCACCGGTCTCAAGTCCCACGGAGGAGCTCCGGGAGGATAAAACGAGGAGTGTCAACAGTGTTGGACAAGAGAATACCAGGCCTGGATTTTATTTTGTTGTTTTGTTTCTGTCGTTGCATGAGGGCCTGTCGCGCTCTTTTGTGTTTATTTTATTATTAAAGTTTTACTTAAATGTTCACCGGTTCCTGCCTCCTCCTTCCCGTGATTACGAACGTTTACAGTGTTTTAAAAACGAACTGTGATTGGTTGTTTGACATGTAGATCAAACAGCCTCATGGGCAGGCCTTGGCCAATGAATGTTGCCATGGATTCTAGACCTTCAGGCTACACAAGACTTCTGAATCCTTAGCCATCTTCAAGAAATGGCTAAAAACACATCTACTCAATCTTTATTTGACCCTCTAACTCTAGCACTCTCTATTCTAATTCTATTTTATGTATTATGTATTAAAATCTGAAATAGCAGAATGTTTCCTGTAAGGAGTGGGTTTAGGTATAGGAAAATATGGTTTGTACAATATGTGTATAAAAACCATTATGCCTATGTAAATTTATACTTAATATTTATTTATATATTTTATTTTTATTTTACTTATTTCAGGGAACTGAATGACCAAGACTTTTGAGTGTAAAAGTAAACAACTAACACAACTTTACACTTCAAATAACATGAAGAAAACACATAAAAATAAATTATTAATCACATTTTGTATGACACTTAATCGCCAATCAAACTTCAAGACAGCCCTTTTATTAGCAACGCAATTGCATGTTTTTAAATAACTGAAGTTTTGAATAATAAAAGTTTTGTCTTTTGACAACTTTTGTGCAGTTCAAGTGGGCTATTTATACATAATATAGCAGATAAATAGATTATGATGCACAAATCAATGAAAAGATAAATAAGTGGAATGAGATCCATAAATGTACATAACTATGTTATGGTCCATTCTGGTGCATTTTTTGGATCACTGCGAGCATTTGTATATTTTGAAATGTTCTAGCATCAAAATGTATGCACAAATCCACACTCAATGTGCTGTCTACTCAAGCTAATCAGATAACAGCTACAGCTATGGCGAATCGCAAACTTATAAATGCATTACAGCGACCTATCTTTCAAGTAGACCATTGACACTCCTAATTGAGATTGTAGATAGTGTCAGTAATCAATTTGAGAGATAGGTGGTGGTAATGCACTTATAAGTCTTCTATCTGCCATAGCAAGAAGACGACAAACAGGCTGTGTTTTGCAAGTGGGTATAACTGCAGACCGGAGATCTCCAAAATGGGGCGTGATATCCAATATATATTTTACCCCATCATTTAAAGTGCTAAAACCAGCTGTCAGATGTTTTCGCGCCACTCCCGGTTGCTGAGCAACGCACGTGAGTTTGATAGCTGCCTGTCAGATTGACTCAGTCGTTTTTTAGGATTGTAAATGTAGTAAAAGAAATGGACAAATACAAGCAGTGTGTGGACAGTGCACAGTAAAAGTGTACAGCGTGTGCGCAGCTTTCATAATACGATACATACATTTAATTAACTTTTTTTTTTATTATGCAATTTTGCGCCCCATCCAGCAGATGGCGCCCCAGGCGGCCGTCGGCAAAGCCGGCCCTGGCTGTGGCTTCAGCCAATTGTTACTAACTTACATTTCAAAATAAAGCTTTATAAATTAAACATAGTTTCTAGTTCATCTAAAATAAAATATGCTATATAAATAAATGTCCTCCATGAGAGCAGAGCCCAAAGCTCGTGGCCAGTGGTGTTTAGACCCAAGTCTGAACCTCTGCTTCATGATGTAAATGGGAGTCACTCAGGAGTCCCACCGGAGGGGAAAGATTTTACTCTATCATTTTATTCCAAGCAACGGGGCCGTCCCGGGGCATGAAATTCGCAGGCTAAGAGTGGGTAGTGATGCTGGGTGTAACTAAAAAGGTCACCGGTTAAGGTAAGGAGCGGGGTAGTTTCAGGGGTTAGCATTTTTTGTTGCATATTTTAATAAACACTTTAACTGACACAACCAAAAAAAAATTCAGATTCAGCTGCGCGGCAGAGTTTGCACTAAAGTGGATTTGGGGAAAATTGTGCATGCGTGTTATGCGCCTGTCTATCAATGAGAGGCCTATTTTGGGGCTCCCACCCCGTTTTGGAGTTCCCGCCTCTATTTGGAGATCTCCGGTCTGCAGTTATACCCTTCTCGTGTTTTGAGGAGGTGGTCATACAGTTCAGGCATTGCAGTGCATCAGAGGTAAAAAACGATATCAATACTGGTCAGTTTCTTGCACAGACTGATAGTTTTGTGTCTTTGCACACCAGTGTATTGTCACGAGCCGCAGGGTGTAAATTTTTTTTTTTTGTATGTTTTAGCCATGATTCCCATTGACTTGCATATGACTAACAGACTGCAAGGTTTTTTGTTTTTTTAAATCTCCGTTTGTGTTCTACTGAAGAAACATAGGTAGGTAGTCACCTACATCTTGGATGCCCTGGGGATAAGCAAATAAACATAAAATTAAAATTTTGGGGTGAACTATCCTTTTAAAATGTCTTCTGTAAAAAGAAATACTAAACAATTCTAGCAACATAGCTACAGCCTTCAACAGATACTTAAGTAGACATGAGGGTATGGGATTTGGCTAAGAGATGGACAGCTGGCAGGTGGCTGGATTTGAAAGCTAATATTTAGAGGACATCATCTTCCGACTAAACCTACTGATTACTTTGACTTCTGCAAAGCAATTTCCAGAGCAAGGACCAAGGGACACCAGCTGACCTGTCATGTCAAGTTTTGTCAGTTAGAAGAAAAAAACTCAGGGTGTCACTTTTGTCAATGTCAAACTGTGCATAAAAGTAAATTGAAGTGAGACTGTGCATTATAGTGATTTAGCCATGCTTAAAGAGTGTTGTAGATCACTGAAGGTCAATCTGAAAATGATTCAAATTTTCTCCTTGTCATCATCAAAACAATATAGTGGTGTGGACTTTATTTTCTTTAGAAAACAGCATTTCTACATTATAAATTATTTTCTTAAAAAAAAAAAAACAAACATTCATATGGTTCTAATTGTTGGTGGCTTTCAAAATTAACCAGCTGTCATCTGCATCAACATTAATACATTGTTTAAAAACTAATTGTACTCATTTGTAAGTCGCTTTGGATAAAAGCGTCTGCTAAATGACTAAATGTAAATGTAATCCATTGATATTGTTCAAATGCAATAAACATTTTTTGATGTCAAACATAAACCTCACAGTTTTTATTTATTTATTTTTTTTGTGAAGGAATCATGGTTTGGTTTTTGAAAGAACATTTCTTTTTATTTTCTCCCCTCTGCCATTGCTGCTCGTAATGCAGTCATCAAAGTGGGCTTGCTCTCTTGACCTCTCTGACACTGTTGCCAGAGCTTGAATAAATTTGGCTACAACTTGTGAATAAAATAATGGCCATTCTCTTTGAAGACCTTAGATCTCTTCAGCTGCTCAACACAATCTTTATTTATGACTCTTCTAAATCCAGAATCATAATTTATCAGATTGTCATCAATATAATATATAAATCAACATCAACAGCAAAAAAAAAAAAAAACCACTACTACTGCTTCTAAAGTAGGTAATATATAATTTGTATTGTAATATATGGAGTGTATATGGCTTACTGTAGTCTGTGTCATTTCATATTAAAGCTTGAATGATACTATGAGCATGCGTGTCAGATCCACATCAGATTCAGCAGCAGCAGCTCTTAAAGTAATAGCAGCCAGATAACCTAATAGCCCAGTTTCTGTGATTAATTAAAAGAAAAAGAGGAAATAACTTTTGTAGCTTAGGATGTCAGGTAGAACCTTTATGTAATCTTATGGATTCTTCTACAGTATATTTAATTTTGAATTTAGTGTTTGATTTAGATATTTAATAACTATTCAATTTATGTAAATTGCAAATATGACGTTTATTATAATAGGTTTATGTGAGGATTGTTTTATTTTATTTTTTTTATTATTAAAGTCTAATGAATGTTTAAATTGATAAATCTCAATTATACTGTTGAATGGCTAGTCAATGGTTAAATATTAGGGGGAAAAAAACATCAGAGACATCAGTATTCGCAGTATCAGTGATACTCGCCTTCAGTCATAAAAAATATGCCATTAAACAAATATTAAAAATATACTGTCTTTATTTTGTGAAATCATTGCAAAATTTCAGGGGGAAAAAGTGTGTTTCATTATTATTATTATTATTATTATTATTATTATTATTATTATTATTATTATTATTATTATTATTATTTGTTGTTGTTGTTAATTGATTGACAGCACTCATTTTTGTTAAACTTAAACTAAGTTTTCCTCCCGGAGTTTCAGCTTTTGTGTTCTCTGCACAGGCCTCTTCAAGCAGTCTTATTTTGTTAGGGTTTTTTTCTCTCTCTCTCCCTGTTGCCTGCCTCTTGTAAAGCACACGCATTTTGCTTTTTTACTCCTTTGCCTCCTCAGCTCAACCTGGTTTTCATGCACTGTTGAACTACACTTTCTTGAAAAGAAATGAGGGCTTCACACAGCAGCGTGCATCAATTGCAAGTCACTGCAGTTTTGTGCCAGAAAGGCTTTACCTCACTTACTGGATTCAGCTTCAACAAACACCCTGTCAGCCTAGTGTTTGGAACACAGACATGTCTTGTGTTTGTTAATAGCTCATTTTCTTGATTTTATTTCCCCTACAAAATTAATTGAGCTTTGTTAATAAATTAATAAGTAAATACATAAATAAAGGTGAATCTCACAAAAGTACCCCTGAATCAAAAGAAGGAAATCAAAATTACACTTTGCATACAAATTGAGCTGAAAATAAGCTTTGCTTTATTTAAGAAATGTGACCCAGACATGTTCTCAACAGGTTTCCTGAGATTCACTCTCATTCATACTACACAGAGAATATATCAGACTCCTCTCAGATCTCACTGCCAAAAACAAAATAGTCTCCTCATCAAGGAGATGAAGCTCTTATTTGGGATGGAATATTAAATTATACGCTAATGACTGTGCTGTAGCTGCCTTCATTAATGCTTGTTAAGGATATGAATGATTATTGTCAAGACTGTAGCTTTTCATTGGATTTAGTTTCATCTTTGATTTGTGACCATTTCTACTTCCTTTCGATCGTCTGATTTAATATTTCAGATAAATATCCTCTGCAGTCATTTTGTTTGAATGTTTGGCAAGCACCAGGACCAGATAATCGGAAAAACAAAGATAAAAGATGAAGAAATTTTGCTCCAGGACTGTAGCTGTGCCCTAGTCGCGAATCACAGTGGTGTTTCAAACTATTACCATCATGGCTTCAAACTAACCCTTGCAGGACAACACACACAATTGGTAACATGAAGTTTACACACCTTGAGTTTCACAAGGTGAAGGAGAAGTTTTAATAGGCACCCTGGCCTGGAACATGAAGGGGGGTTTGTATAAAAAAAAAGCAGCAGGTAAAGAACAGAAGGAATCCTAATGACATCAAAGCTTGTGTTGAGGAAAACTTTTTTTGCTCTCACAAGGGAGTCAGTGTTATTAAATTTAGATTTTATTTTACCAGTGACTTCTCCAGGTGCTATTAACGTGAGATGATGATCATCCATATGTCGAGATGCGTTTAAGAAAGAAACAGAAAAGCCCTTGGGTGTCCACGTCTCACAAAAGTTGTTAGAGCCATTCTCAGTATAATTTAATCTTTAAATTGCCATTGTTGGGTGTCCCAAAAAATATGCTAATTAGTACTCCAACACAGTATAAAGCAGTGGTTCCCAACCTTTTTCAACTCGCGGCCCACACATCCAAACATATATGTTTGCGCGGCCCACTGCAAAAAAAAATAATAATAATAACTGACCCCGCTATTGTACGGTTAATAACTTAGTACTCAGAAGCTAGATTGTTAACTGTATTTATTGAATGAACTAGGGCTGTGCGATATGGGGAAAAAAACATCGCGATTTCTTTGAGCAATTTTGATATTTCGATTTTAATCACAATTGTGACGCACACATATATGCTTTACAGTAATAAATGCATTCAGGGTGAATTTGAAACATATTTCCAAAAGAAAACCAATTAGAGCTTTATCAAAAAGTTGTAACGTCTCTAGAACAGACATAAGTCAAAATAATCACTAAAGGTGTAACAACATTTATAGACTTATGCTAAAAAATAAATAAAATATAAATATATACAGTTATGTGTTCGGTGCAGAAGCAGCAGAGAGAGTGCTTTATTGTAACGCGAAAGCACATTAAAATAATGCACGAGAGCGAATCTCTCCGCTCGCACGCAGATTTCCTTTTGCTCTACAGGTCACAAAACCAGACGAGATTGCTCAGATACACGCTGCTCTCACCCGGAGAGAGAGTGCGCACTTAAAACGTTTCTCATCACACTTAAACTGTGTCCTGTGCACTCACAACTCTCTCTATGCTCATGTGCTAGATATAAATTTTCGCACGTTTTTATTTAAAGCCTTTACCTCGTGCAGTGTGATCGCTCTGATCCGTTAACATGGGCTCGGAAAAAAGGCGCATCGCAGACAGTGTGTGAACCTGGAGTTAGGCATATGCCCAGTCTGTTCTGTTCTCGCAGTAGGCGCTACATTCTGATTGGATAAGATAGCATAATGCGGGAGGTCAGAGCCGCGGAAAATCTTGCTATAAAGCGATTTAGAAATCGCGCAGGCTCAAATCGTTATTTTATGACGATTTCTATTAATCGCACAGCCCTAGAATGAACTGGCAATGAACAGAAAATAACTCGGACTGGCACCGCTCAGCAAAACGGGAAAACCAGATCCAGGCAGAGCTCGGCAGCGGGTAGACAGTCAGCGGAGCAAGCAGTCAGGGAACATATTGACAGCATTTATGCATGTTTGAATTTGTTGTTCTGTAGCATATGCAGCAAAAATATCTAAGATAAATTGGCGGTTTATTCTTAAACCAATCAGCAAGCTCCAATAGTGGAAGCATAGTTACAGTTTAATATTTATTTTTTGTTATTTAATTATATACATGAAATATATCATTTATTTTATTAGTAATTGGCGGCCCACCTACAATACCAGTGGGCCGCGGCCCACAGGTTGAAAACCACTGGTATAAAGGATATGTTTTTAAAATAACAATAGGGAGTGGTTAAATAATTAAATTAGAATTTTTTTTTATGTGAAAATGAAAGGTTTTTTTGCAACCCATATGTGTGCAAAATTTATTTTTATGTAATTTTTTAACGAAGCTGATTGTACAGTTGATTTTAATCACCTTTTTGTCCAGTGCAATGAAAATTGTGTTTCTTTTCAGGCTTACTGGAATGAATTTGCCATCCCCTGTCATCAGTAGCAAGAATTGGCTGCGGCTTCACTTCACGTCTGACAGCAACCATCGGAGGAAAGGATTTAGTGCCCAGTATCAAGGTAAGGGGTCAGTGTGTGCAGGACATTGGAGGAGAGGAGTGCTCACTGGCAGATGTGCGACAGTTGGCAATGAAAGACAGCACATCCCTTGGCGTGTTCTGCTGTAGCTAAAAATGACATCTTGGCTTGTCTTAGTGACTCAATGAGCAGACACATTGCTGGAATGATGATTACAACATCCCACTGAACGCCCCCCACCCACTACCCCCTGTTTATATTTGGAAAATCAGTCACGACAGTAGTGAGGGAATTTGTGTTTCTAACGTGAATAACGCAAGATGGGGAGCTTCTAAATCATTTTCATGATATGCGTTTATGATCGTGTTTTCTATTTGCATAATAAGCGAGGAATGCCATGAATCTCAGGGGAAGCTCAGGGGGATTTGTTGAATTTGTTACATTTTAGAATGTTGGCTATAAATGCACTTTCTTTTTATATTACAAAAATATATGCACACTTGCACAGCTGAAGTATTGCAATTTGTGTAGACTACAAATCATATGCATGCTTACAATGGATAAAAAATGGCTACAGTCTAAGTGCATTAATAGGTTAGTATGGGGATGGTTGTAACACACTCAGAAACAGTAACAGAAATAGCTACAGTAATGAAATCAGTAAAAGGCACAGTAAAAGTCTCTCTCTCTCTCTCTCTTAAAATATGAGGATTAAAAAAAAATAACATATGGGTTATAATTTAATTTATGATCAGTTTAATTTGTTAAATGACAAAATGTGTATCATTTGAATTTTCTAGTTAAATTTGATATATAATTTTGACTTTTTATGTTAAATAATATACAAAATACATTGTTTAGGGCTTTTATTATTTATTAAGGCATATTTGAATTGCTTATAACATTTACATAAATTTGGATTGAGTCATCAGATGAATGTAAATCCTCTGCTTAGCATATGGATGAACAACTTAGCACTTTAACACAGTCATCGCAAAATTAATAAATAAATAATGGTGTATTTTCGTATTAACTTCACATCTACTTGATTTTTTAAAACAATGTATACAGTATTTATATATATATATAAACACTTATCTAGAATGTGCAGAATATGCCAAAATCTGTTAACTGTTAATTGTAAAAATAATTACAGTTTAAAAGTATGAACATGGTAAAATATGGTTAGCTGTGGAGCAAGCAACATTCAGATATTAAAAACTAAATTATGAAATTCACACAAGGTGGATTTATGGATAATAATTTGGTAAACTCGGTTATTTTGTGTATAAAACACATTCTGTTTATTAATACTCTAACATAAATCTTTCCTGTTTCTTACCTGTTTTTGTTTAAGTATGAATATGCATCACATTGAGTTTATTAGTTTATTTTAAAACTATGTAATCCAAATGGATACATTTTTTATTTGCAAATCAAAAATATACATTTTAAATTTAGGACTTTAATATTTAACACTGTGTGTGTTTATACAGTGTTGGGATAAATAATAGGTTTAGGAAATGTTTGGTATAAAAGTGCAATATTTATCTCCTACATTGTTGAATTTAGTTAAAAATGGAAACAGAATGCTATGGTGCATAACATTACCCCCCCCCCCCCCATCTCAATCTGTGGCAGGTAGAGGGCATAGCAAGGGTGACTTTTAAATACATTTAAAGGGGTGATTTCTCACAACAAATAATCAACGCGTTTTGCCGCATTGCTTTATTGTTTCTATCATATTTATGAAAATATCTTTTAATTGTATCAAAACCCACTGGTGGGGCGGATGCCATACAGAGAGGACATTATGCAAGGTGAATCTTCATGATACCCAAGTCATAATTGGCATCCTACATGGCATAATTACAGGTCTGAATTCCCGAAAATGCCTTGAAATCTTATTTGGCTCCAGATGATGCAAATATTGGTAGGTGTCCAATAATTGCATGCCACAATGATAGTTGTTTCAGATAACAAAGTGTGCACATTATTTGAGATCTGTCATACCTCTGCTAATTATAAAAAGACCTCTGCCCATTGGGACAGTCTTATTTTGATGGCCCATGCAAGACTGAATCATAGAGGATTATTCATGTTCAATGAGGTTTTGGCACTCTTGGGCACTTGACAGGCTCTGCTAACTGTATGAATAGATTGTGATTTCCACTTCCACACACTTCACCTTTACTTTCTCCCAACAGTGAAGAAGGCCATCGAGCTGAAATCCAGAGGGGTGAAAATGCTCCCGAGCAAGGATACAAGTCACAAAAATGCAGTCTGTAAGTACATTTCTAAAACTGTCCCCCATTTAAGTCTAAGCAAAAATAAAACAAGAGAACAAGACTGTTTATTTAAGCAGAAAAGACCTAACATGCTTCCTTCACTGCAAGCCATGAGGTCTAGACAAGATAAAATAATTGAGGTAAACTGTAAAGTTCTAACTGCTTTTCAGTATGTAAGTAGTGATTTGGCTCATGTTAGAGCATGGCATGAATTCTACACAGGCTCATTTGAAATACGTGCCTCTGCCTACATTTCTACAAAAAAATAAAAAATAAATTAAAATTAAATTAAGAACCATTGCAGTTTCCAATTGAAGTCAGTAAAACTCAGACAACTTCTATTCCTTTTTACAAAAATTATGAATTATTGGTCCAAATTTAGATGAAGAATTTTCACACAATTACTTGCACAATATTATGTCATGACTTCAAAACTATTTTAATATGCTGCGAGATTTGAAACAGACTATTTTTAATGTTAGCATCACATATAGAGCTTTATATATTTGGGTTTTCTAACACAGTAGATTTGCTCTGTAGTTTGCATGATACAGCATAGCACTTGTGAGGAGATCCGGTATGAATCCTGTGAAACTATGGATTGACAAAACAGCTCAAAATTGCATAGAAAGAAGTTAAAATAGTATGTATGGATGAGCAAATGCTTTCGTTAATACTATTAGGAAGGTTTATGGTTGGGTTTGGTGTAGGGCAGGGGTGCCCAACCCTGCTCCTGGCGATCGACTGCCATGCAAGGTTTGGCTCCAATCCTAATCAAACACACCTGAAGCAACTAATTAAGGTCTTATGGCTCCCTTAAAAATTAAACGCAGGTGTGTTTGATTAGGGTTGGAGCCAAACTTTGCAGGACAGTTGATCGCCAGGAGTAGGGTTGGGCACCCCTGGTGTAGGGGGTATGCTATTTTCAAGTCAAGTCAAGTCACCTTTATTTATATAGCGCTTTATACAAAATACATTGCAACAAAGCAACTGAACAACATTCATTAGGAAAACAGTGTCAATAATGCAAAATGACAGTTAAAGGCAGTTCATCATTGAATTCAGTGATGTCATCTCTGTTCAGTTTCAATAGTGCCTGTGCATTTATTTACAATAAAGTCAACGATAATGCTGTAGATGAAGCGACCCAAACTAAGCAAGCGAGAGGCGACAGCGGCAAGGAACCGAAACTCCATCGGTGACAGACTGGATCCGGGTGACTGCAGTGACACTCTGATCTGGATACAGACTGGATCTGGTGGCTACGGTGACCTCGGAATGAGAGAGAAACAGAATAATATTAGCGTAGATGCCATTCTTCTAATGATGTAGCAAGTACATCGGGTGTTATGGGAAGTGTTCCCGGTTCCGGTTTACATAATTAATGCAGATTAAAAATCCTTTAACGGATTTGGATATTAAAAGCATATTAATATGGTATGTGTAAGCCAGGTTAAAGAGATGGGTCTTTATTCTAGATTTAAACTGCAAGAGTGTCTTCCTCCCGAACAATGTTAGGTAGGTTATTCCAGAGTTTAGGTGCCAAGTAGTAAAAGGATCTGCCACCCGCAGTTGATTTTGATATTCTAGGTATTATCAAACTGCCTGAGTTTTGAGAAGATAGCGAACATAAAGGATTATAATGTAAAAGGAGCTTATTCAAATACTGAGGAGGCTTAAAATCTATCTTAAAATCTGGGAGCCAGTGCAGTGTTGACAGGACCGGGCTAATATGGTCATACTTCCTGGTTCTAGTTAGAACTCTTGCTGCTGCATTTTGGACTAGCTGTAATTTGTTTACTAAGCGTGCAGAACAACCACCCAATAAAGCATTAAAATAATCTAACCTTGAGGTCATAAATGCATTGATTAACATTTCTGCATTTGACATTGAGAGTATAGGCCGTAATTTAGATATATTTTGAGATGGAAAAATGTAGTTTTACAAATGCTAGAAACGTGGCTTTCTAAGGAAAGATTGTGATCAAATAGCACCCCTGGGTTCCTAACTGATGATGAAGAATTGACAGAACAGCCATCAAGTATTAGACAGTGTTCTAGGTTATTTTCCAACACAATGTAGCTTTAAAATTGTAGCGACACTTACTGGACATTGAATTCTGTACTGCTTTGATACCTACCCGAAGCAACAGAATAAAAACACTGCAATGGGTACCTTAACAAACATCATAAAATGTGGCCATGGTCACATATTAAATGTGCATTTTAGAGCCACTCACTGGATATTTCACTTTGAAACCACTGTGAAATGTGCAGTAAGGTTTTTAATATTGGTGTTGCAGAAATGTCACCACAAACATGAATTTTCATTGAGTCTGGGTTTGCATTAATCTTATATCAGTGTTACAATACAGTTTATTCAATTTAATGTTTTATTCAATATTTATTATATACTTTTTATGTTAATTTATACTATTACAAAAAAAAAAAACATATTGTTGTATGCTTGAAGAGATTGGATGAACGGTTCTCCACATAATAAAAATGCTAACAGACAGACACACAGAGATTCCTGCCTTTATTAGAGAGAAGAATATGTTTAGCCCCCTCCCTCCGAAGCTTCAAACATTCAATGTTGATTACTAGCGAAGCTTCAAAGCTCAAAAAATGGTATTCGTACCAGCCCTAAAAACCAAATGTAAGCACCACACCACAATTTTCAAATGCCAAAAGTTCAATTTTATTGGCTGAAGGAATGCTCATTTTATTCTCTTCAGCACAACTGTATTCTTCTCAGTCACTATTGTGGCCTTTCTTGTTTTCATTATGAGTTTAATAAAGATGCCCTTGATGATATTCTTAATAGGATGGAGGAAGCTATGCAATGTTAAGCTGTATGGATGATTTTGCCCGTTCTGTGCTTCGTTGAACAAGTTCCATGGCAATTAACATCACAAAAGTTGTTGACTCTGTGAAGTACACCACTTCATTTGAGCTTCTGTAAAATTTACACAATGTGTGCATGATTACAATAGCTTGTTTATTGACACTCAGTCAGTCATTGCATGCAACATGAGAGAGGTTGCCTAGGGTTTTCATGACAAACAGCCCAGTTCACAGGAAATGAAGAGATTGCCTTTTAACCGAAATAAATCACATAGTCTCACCACCCAAACATGCCAGTGTAACTTTTATAGGTACAGTAAATGGATTTTTGCACCTCTATTTTACTTTTACAGAGCCAGACTTTTGACTTTTGGGAGGGGGGGGGGGGGGGGGTATTTGAAACCGATACAAACTTAATATGTTGTGGGAAAATTCAGTGATTAGTGTAATAAGTGCTAGACGCAATTGGAAAACTAATTTTTCTCAGATTACTGAAGCCTTTTCAATAACGCAAATGCATGGCCATTGGTTTGTGCAGTAAAAAAAACAAAAAAAACAAAAAAAACACAACAATGGCAAGTTGCATGAGCTTATGGCCATGAAACCCGCCGGCATCATGTGGCTTTGTAAAGTGAGCATTCTGGCATAGGATCATCAGGTACAGTCGTGGCCAAAAGTTTTGAGAATGACATAAATATTGGAAATTGGAAAAGTTGCTGCTTAAGTTTTTTATAATAGCAATTTGCATATACTCCAGAATGTTATGAAGGGTGATTAGATGAATTGCATAGTCCTTCTTTGCCATGAAAATTAACTTAATCCCAAAAAAACCTTTCCACTGCATTTCATTGCTGTCATTAAAGGACCTGCTGAGATCATTTCAGTAATCATCTTGTTAACTCAGGTGAGAATGTTGACGAGCACAAGGCTGGAGATCATTATGCCAGGCTGATTGGGTTAGAATGGCAGACTTGACATGTTAAAAGGAGGGTGATGTTTGAAATCATTGTTCTTCCATTGTTAACCATGGTGACCTGCAAAGAAACGCGCGCAGCCATCATTGCGTTGCATAAAAATGGGTTCACAGGCAAGGATATTTTGGCTACTAAGATTGCACCTAAATCAACAATTTATAGGATCATCAAGAACTTCAAGGAAAGAGGTTCAATTCTTGTAAAGAAGGCTTCAGGGCGTCCAAGAAAGTCCAGCAAGCGCCAGGATCATCTCCTAAAGAGGATTCAGCTGCGGGATCGGAGTGCCACCAGTGCAGAGCTTGCTCAGGAATGGCAACAGGCAGGTGTGAGCGCATCTGCACGCACAGTGAGGCGAAGACTTTTGGAAGATGGCCTGGTGTCAAGAAGGGCAGCAAAGAAGTAACTTCTCTCCAAACAAAACATCAGGGACATATTGATCTTCTGCAGAAAGTATAGTGAATGGACTGCTGAGGACTGGGGCAAAGTCATATTCTCTGATGAAGCCCCTTTCCGATTGTTTGGGGCATCTGGAAAAAGGCTTGTCCGGAGAAGAAAAGGTGAGCGCTACCATCAGTCCTGTGTCATGCCAACAGTAAAGCATTCTGACACCATTCATGTGTGGGGTTGCTTCTAATCCAAGGGAGTGGGCTCACTCACAATTCTGCCCAAAAACACAGCCATGAATAAAGAATGGTTCCAAAACACCCTCCAACAATCCAACAACAGTTTGGTGAAGAACAATGCATTTTCCAGCACGATGGAGCACCGTGCCATAAGGAAAAAGTGATAACTAAGTGGCTCGGGGACCAGAATGTTGAAATTTTGGGTTCATGGCCTGGAAACTCCCCAGATCTTAATCCCATTGAGAACTTGTGGTCAATCCTCAAGAGGCGGGTGGACAAACAAAAACCCACTAATTCTAACAAATTCCAAGAAGTGATTATGAAAGAATGGGTTGCTATCAGTCAGTATTTGGCCCAGAAGTTGATTGAGAGTATGCCCAGTCGAATTGCAGAGGTCCTGAAAAAGAAGGGCCAACACTGCAAATACTGACTCTTTGCATAAATGTCATGTAATTGTCGATAAAAGCCTTTGAAACATATGAAGTGCTTGTAATTATATTTCAGTATATCACAGAAACAACTGAAACAAAGATCTAAAAGCAGTTTAGCAGCAAACTTTTTGAAAACTAATATTTATGTAATTCTCAAAACTTTTGGCCATGACTGTGCATAGCACGGCTAGCAATGCAGTACTTGTTCCCGTTTCTCAGGGAACCAAGGTTACATTAGTAACCTTGAACTGAGTACATTTACTACCGATACTATAAATGTACTGCCTCACTAGATGTGATGAGGAACCAGTACAGTCGCAACACACTATGATAGAGGAATGATCGATACTTGAACGTGCCTTAAGCACCCAAGGGCCCCGAAGGGACCAAGTATTAGCAGGGTAAGCCCCGCAGGAAGCAAAGAGAGCTAAACTTACAGAGGTCAGACCGGCCTTGAATAATCGTTCCAAGAAATACTCTGTACTTAAAGAGTGCCAAGAGCATACAAGAAGTAAGGCAAAAGACTGAAGAACTGGTCCTGTTTTTTGGTAAGTGAGTGCCAACTTATAGAGCAAGAACCTGGGCCCGTAAGGCTGGGACTTCAAGGTTGTAGAACATAAAAAAGGTGAATGACAAGGCCAAGCCAGCCACTGTTCAGAACTCTGCAATGGACACACCTTTTAGGCCATGCCCAGGATGAGGCTACTCCTCTACTGGAGTGAGCTCTTACTCCTATGGGGCATTGCAGGCCCAAGTAGGAGTATGCTAGTGAAATAGCATCAACTATCAATCGGGAAAGTCTCTGCTTCGTGACCGGAAGGCCTTTGGCTTGGCCACTGAAACATACAAAGTGTTGTTCCGACTGCTTAAATGGGGCGGAACGCTCAATGTAAATTCTCAGGGCTCTTACTCCCAGGGGCCAGAAGTTGGTCAATTGTAGTGGCTCAAAGTGGGAAATCCTAAGAGCCCTGAGGACCATAGGCAGGTCCCATGTAGGGACAGTAAGGGGGTGAGGCGGATTAAGACTCCTAGACCCCAATAAAAAACAAACCACCATGTTGTTCCTACCCACTGACTGGTTGGCTATTAGAGCATGCAAAGCTGCTATTGCTGCTACATAGACCTTGAGCGTGTAAGGGGAATGACCCTTTTACATCATATCTTGGTGGTAGGACAATATCACTGATATGTTGCAGGAAGTTGGGTTTTTGGAGAGAAGTTCAAACATTTTAAGGGCATAGAGATGTTTTGTAGACTTGGATTCTAGCCTGTGAAATAGTATTTAAGAAGCTCTTGAGGAGGTCTGTAGGATCCCATCAAGAGGCCAAAGGTACAGATCCCACAGCTGAGGAACATTCCCAGAGCCATGCCCTGTTTTAACCACTGATGGTTCTTCCAAGGGACCTGGTCCACGTAGTCCTGGTCCACCTTGACACATCTGAAGCATCCTGAGAGGGAGGGAGGCTCTAGGTAAACACTACGACCGCTTTGAAAGCAATCTAAGCAGTGTGAGTCTGCCGATCAGCGCGTCAGGAAGCAGCAGTCAGATCAGCAATCATCATGCGATCACCATGTCGGAGGACGAGGTTCGGATGGCACTAAAGCGAGTGAATGTAAGGAAAGCAGCCGGACCTGATGGGATTTCTGGCCGTGTTCTGCGGTCCTGCGCTGATCAGCTCGCTGGTTTGTTTACATCCATTTCTATTTATTTATCTAATATTTAATTGAGACATAATGACATCATTTAATTATAAATAAGCACGTCAATAGCCACCTTAGTGATGCTAGACCAACACTCTCCGTGAGGTTTAACCATAAGTGTTGGTCTAGCATCACTAAGGTGGCCATTGACCTGCCGATGACCTGAGCCATTGTCCTGAAATGCAGCTGGATCTGGTCCAGACTTGTCCATGCAACATACATCTTTTTTATATTTTATTCTTATATTTTTATTGTTTACTTTTATTTCATTCTTACATAGCTATATTTATGTATATTTTCATCTGTGTTGTTTTCTTTAATAATTGCACTGTCCATGGAGCGGACCTGACTCACTTTTCACTGTTGGTTATATATGCTATATATAATTTTGTATGTGACGAATAAAAATCTTTAATCTTGAATCAATTAAAAGGACCATGTAATGATATGCTACTTCCTCAAAGGCTAATCTCAATAATTGCTTGTGATGAGGGGCTATATGGATGTGAAAGTAAGCCTCTTTCAGATCCAGAGAGAAGAACCAGTCCCCTGGTCATATTTGCAAGAGGATCTGGAGTTTGGCCTGAAAGAGGACAGCCATGGAATGCAATGCTAAGGCCACCTGGCCAGACGAGGTGTAGGCTCATCTAGCAAGGGCTGGCGTTGTCCTGCATTGGCGATTTTTGCCTTTTATCCAGTGACAATGACCAGGCAGAGGTACGTGGCCACTGACTCATCCAGGGGAGGCACTTTTTTCTTTAGCGCCGTCAACTGTGGTGAGGGCAGATTAAGAAGATGTGCATAGGCAGGCCGAATAGGGTGTGCGCTATGACTTGGTGAACTCTGTGTGAACCTCTGGAAAGAATGGAAAAGCTTATTGGCGAGGGGCCTGGCAGCACCCCAGTAAGAATCATTCATCCAGGTGACTGTGAGTAGGCTCCTCTGGAGTAAACCACTTTAAAACAAACTCTTCGACAGTTTTAAAGAGGACACAGAAAAGTTTGACCTTCATCCCTGCTTTAGCATCTATGGGTTCCATAGACGGCAAAAGGGTGGGATTGTCATGGAGCCCGCCCAATCTTCCATGTCTGGTGCCGCCAATGACATACTGTCATCTGGAGATCGTACTCCAAACCCTGGAATGAGATCAAGTCACAATGATGGACATTGGTCTGGGTGGGTGAAACTAACGAGAGAAGCTTTGGCACATGTGGGCATGTGGGTATCTGAGTGCTGAGTTCCTCTGCCCCACTGTTTTTTCCTCACAGGCTCCTGGAAGAAAACGGGAAGTTGCTAGGGGCGGAGCCTTCTGCAAGTGCAGAGAGGTGAGATTTCCGCAAACAGGAAATGCACTCACCATGCCCGTCATGAAATAGTGGCTTGGCATTTGAATCAATTCTGTGGAATTTGCTTTCAGAAATTTGCTCTTTTAAACTTTAGGGGATGTGCTGAATCAGCAGCTTGCATGTGCTGAAGGCGGATCATGACCGGTTCACTGAAGAGGCGGAGTGGCGAACAGCTGAGCACAGCAGCCACTGAATCAGCTTGATCAAGTCTCAGAGATCAGCGAAGAGAAGATCATCGTAGCTGAAGGAGAATAAATATGAGTATCCTATGCCAGCATGCCCACTAATATAGACAGATGATCCTGCCCATTTCAGCAGGCTCTGGCAGGCTTTAAGGGCATAAGTTTGTGCAGCTCCGCTGCCTCACTATTTTATTTTATTTTATTTATTCATTTTTATTTACAGCATGAACCAGTGCATTACACTGCATTATTGAAAAGGCTTCAGTAATCAGAAAAAAGGTCTAGTGATGCCGTACGAGTGAATTTGCGATAAGGAACAATTATTGGAGTATGTTTTACTAGAAAATACTGTAACATGTCCGATGAGGGAACACATTAATTTTACTAAATAAACTGCTTATTTGTTGCATATTGATAATTTAGTTGTTGTAGTAGTTATGTTTATGTATTGGGTAGGGTAAATAGATCTAAAATATTGTTATGCATTAATATGTACTATTTAATCTAATAAGGGTGGCTGATAGTGAAAGTGTTCGCTTAGAAAGTGTTCCCTAATCTAAAGTTTTACCGAAAATAACAAAATTTGACATCAAAATGGAATACTTACTACTTTCTGTTTTTTTGTATTTTTTATATATATATTTTTTATATACTAATAGTATAAATGTACTAGTAATTTCTAAAATCAGTGTGTATTATTCCTTAACCTTTGCGCATTTGATCAGTCTATCATAGAAGGTATTGCTAAAAAATGACTACATTTCTCTATGAAGAAAATTAATGTGATTTTTAATCTTTGGTAGGTAAATCTGGCAGACGTTTGTGAAATGGCTTGCAGGACCTTTAAGGGCAGATCTTAGATCTTTGATTGGAATGGAAGTACACTTGGCAGTTATGTATTAAACGTTTACATGTGCGTTATAAGAAAGTCTTTGACACATATTGAGGTGATTGCAGGGCACTATAGGAGGAAAATAAATGTGCAAGAAAAAGATCATAAAAAAACAGACACTCGCTTTGATCAGACAGAGTAACTTCAGGAACT
Source organism: Carassius carassius (assembly GCF_963082965.1). NCBI lineage: Eukaryota > Metazoa > Chordata > Actinopteri > Cypriniformes > Cyprinidae > Carassius > Carassius carassius. The sequence continues at coordinate 26,853,811 of NC_081768.1, read as the reverse complement.
GATATCAACAATCAGGGGAGATTACATTTGAAGACCACATCAAAAAGAAGGACATGGCAGGTGATCAAAAAGCCTCTCTCCACAAGTGAAAACCTTGGGCATTTCACACACACACACACACACACACACACACACACACACACACACACATGCGCGCGCGCACAAACACACCTCTTGCAAATGCATTGACCTTGCCTCTTGATTCAAGTGTCTTTTTTTGTCGGTCAGGACCTATTACTTTACAAAAAATGGTTTGTGTGGGTTCTACGTGTTAATCAATCGTGTGTCACCTAGGCCTACATCAAGTTAGACTTGTGTAGATATACTTTCCTCTATAAACAAAGTCTGGTGCAGCTTGTTTTTCTGGCTAAAAACAGTACTTAAACACAAAGAGACCCTCTGACTGACAAGAAAGTGACAAACTGTAGATTGTTTTTATGTCCTATTAGGTCAGATCTATCTATCTATCTATCTATCTATCTATCTATCTATCTATCTATCTATCTATCTATCTATCTATCTATCTATCTATCTATCTATCTATCTATCTATCTATCTATCTATCGATCTATCTATCAGTTAGTAAAATTAATTAGATTTTCTGTCTGTACAAAACTATAAAGTACAGACAAAACTCAAAAACAATATACAGTTCTGCTCCTACATATTTAGGGTACTTGTTACTAATTGTCTCAAACAAAGGTCAACCAGCCATGACAAAGATCAACCAGACCTTTTAATTATAACATTATAATTATAAAATGTCTTTACCAATACCATTCCTTTGAAACTACTGAAGCAATTAATATTAAATAACAGTTTAAAGTCTTATTAAAGTTATACTTAAGTAACCCAAAAAATGCACAGTCATAAAGTGCAATTCAAGGCGTTAACTTTGTTCTTGCATAAAATAATTTTGATTAAAACCATTCTATGCCATTTTATAGCTTTTTATAAGATTATGGTTCAGTGTTCCACCCTTTAAAACATCAATAATATTTAATTTATTGATGTTGCATCAGAAATTGAAGGACATATCTTTATTTAGCACAGTCTATGCTAGACCAACTGCCATAACCAATTACACCAATATTCCAGATTAGAAATACAAATAAAACAAAAAGTGTTTTGTAATAATACCACATATAACATAGTATCATGAAATAGTGAAATATTTAAAACATGGAAAAATGGTCAGTGCTGCACCTGAAATTAAGTCATCCATAAACTCACCTAATGTGATTTTGGCCACTAACTGAACTCACAGAGATGTCAGAAAGTGAGGCTGTGTGAACACAAACTCACTGTGGCTTAGGAGGAACAAGAGAGCGGGGAGGGGAGGAACATGGGACATGCTTTGACCTTTCTTTGCTTTTTATGGCAAATAGCCTTGAGCTTACCATCACTAAATCCCCTGTCAGCTCTACAGGAATAGATATTCCACCTGTGAATGCAATCTTTACTGGCATTCAGATGAACACTGTACACTCTGGACTATTGAAAGAGAACATTCCATTGCTTTTCTTCTTAATAGCTTCTATGGCATGGTTTGCTCTTAGAAATAAACATTCTACATATTTATTTAATATTTAATTGAGACATAATGACATCATTTAATGATAAATAAGCACAATGCATCATTGTTTTTTTTTATTTTATTTTATTATTAGCTCAATTGCAAGGCATTACACAATGACTGACATTCTTGCGCTTAATGTCTTTAATTGTCACAAGAATGATAATGATCCTTAAATATGCTGTAAATATAATATAATTTCCTATTAGCTTCTTTTGATTTTTATGTGAAATTTGACCAAGACAACTTTACATACTGGTATTAGTGTTTTTGTATTCATAAGAGTTCAGCAATTAGGCAGTGCATTTGGTGAAATCCTTCTGATACACTGCCTTGAACATGCACCAGCCACTATCACACACAAAATGTCTCATTTATTTCCTCATGTTTTTTTGTGTTTTTGTCTTCTTTCTCTTGCATGCTCTGCTTTCCTGCAGTAAGCCAAGGTGGGATGGCTGCAGACATTTGTCCAGATCCGGGGATTCCTGAGAATGGGAAAAGAATTGGCTCAAGCTTCCAGTAGGTCCTCTTTTTGTTCTCTTATCTGCTGCGCTTGTCCTTTTTAACTGCATGACACAGCGTTAATCAGGCCTGGGCCTGCTGTTTGACACGTCCGTCTGAACTCCCATACCGATAGGCCATTACCACCAGGACCTTTGGTCACCGCTACTAAGTGGGTTTCTAATGCCCTTAGAAAAAGAACCAATGGCTATTACATGTTCTGCATTTAATGGAATACGAAGTGGGTGATTCAGGAAATAGAAGAGACAAGCGGTTTATAGACGTATGACAGAAAGTGCTTTCATCTAACAAAAGAAGGATGCATCAAAGACATGGAGGGTCTCATGTTGATGGTATGACTCATGTAGCTGGTTGATTGCTGACGGTCATTTCAACTTCCACAGGGTTGGAGCCAGCATCCAGTTTTCCTGTGACGACAGCTACGTACTGCAGGGATCAAAGAGCATCACTTGCCAGAGAGTGACTGAGACCCTGGCGGCTTGGAGTGACCACAGGCCTATCTGTCGGAGTAAGTGCAAATATGGCTCTCTTTTCCACTGCTAAGACACTTTCTGTAGGGACGCTGTCAGATCCTGTTAAGTGAGATGTGTTCCACATGGCAGTAGGGAGTTAGGTCACACATTTCATAGGAATAGTTGTGCCACACAAATTTAACAAAGACAACACTAACACATGTGAATATATAAAATAACTGGTTTTGAATTATGCATTTATATTTTTCTTGATGACTGTAGCTCTGTTCCAAAATCTAGTGTGATCTCTATTTCTTACATATCAGTATTTAAATCAAAATGGGCAACAAGTGTTTGAAAGATAATATTTGCATTGCATTGCATAATCTGCATTGCAACAATCTTAGTTGAAAAAAAGTAACACCTCATTTTGTTAGTCTTTAGACATTCTATTAAGTGACTTTGCAGTTACATCAACAAACAGACATTACAATATTAATAGACTTTATTAATGGACTACCGTATTTTTCTACATATCTTTACTACCGTATCTTTCGACTATACATCGCACCTGAGTATGAGTCGCATCAGTCCAAAAAAAACGTCACGATGAGGGAAAAAACATATATAAGTCGCACTGGACTATAAGTCGCATTTATTTAGAATCAAGAACCAAGATAAAACATTACCGTCTACAGCCACGAGAGGGCGCTCTATGCTGCTCAGTGTAGGCTACAGGAGCACAGAGCAGCATAGAGCGCCCTCTCCTGGCTCTAGATGGTAATGTTTTCTCTTGATTCATGTCTCTTAGTTCATTTCTATTGGTTCATGTCAACTTAATTTTGATAAATAAGTCACACCTGACTATAAGTCGCAGGACCATCCAAACTATGAAAAAAAGTGCGACTTATAGTCCGGAAAATACGGTAATAGATTTGACAAAGTATTGGTGTGTGTTTTGTACTTTTATGCTTATTTTGATTTATTTATTTTAATCAGGGACAATGCACATTAATAATACATAAATATGTACAATGTGGTAGATTTATCCAACACTGGCTAATTTTCATCCGTAGTCGTCCCTTTTATTAGTTTTACTGTTAGCTTAGCAACATGCTATCATCACACTAGGTATGTCCTAATTCGCATATTTATGCATTATTCCATGCCAGATTTATTCCAAACTTTAAATACCCAGATTATGTGCTTAATTTGCCAAAAAAAAAAAATTAAAAACACCTGCCACAGCTTTCCTTCCATAGCAGAGGGGGAGGGGCTATCAGACTCTGATGTTGGAAGGCAAACTAACCTAAATGCAGATTTTTGGTATAAACTGAAACATTGTGATAGAGTATGAGCTGTCCAGGCTGGGTTTATTTAGTATAACTATGTTTGTTTTATGACTTCACATTTTAGTCTTAGTTTGCCATTTCTTTCCCACATCTATTAATTTCATCATGCAGGTAAATGAGGAGAGATGTTTACTTTTAATTGGTGCTGTCATTCACTCACTAGAAAGAAAGAAAAAAATAAGCTAGTTTTAATTAAAGTTTTGCTAGCTTTTGCAATCATTAACTCTCATTACCTCTCACTTTAGCTTCACTTAATCACTTCACTTATACCACCATAACTCTGATGAAATCAACATGTTCATGTTCATTCTATTCCGAAACCCAGTATTTGATGTTTAGCTATACTAAATCAAATTAATATCATATCTTTGTTCATTATATTGCACTATAATATACATAAAAATAGTTTAAAAACAATTATATATATATATATATATATATATATATAAATAAATGTTCTACTCATGAGTAACACCCCAAGCTGTTCACATTCTCAAACATACAGTAACAGACATAATTAATTTATTTAACAAAATGGATCCAGATCCAGCTATTATCACTACTTTCTGCGTTTCTGCGTCACGCTCTTAACAGCAGTCACACGTGACAGAACACAGAACCAAAATAAGTATGAACTGGGCTGAGGAGTTGATCTGGAACATCCAGCAGGATGGATGGCATCTGGTGAATTGGATCGATCACATGGTTAATGCCAGCTTTCAAATAGGGCTTGATGATTATAATTGGTTTCGATTCCTGTTTCCTAACGACTGTTATAGTCCCGTAGCAGAAACACAAGCCTGCCGGCCGCTTCACTCTCAAGCCCGTCGGTGGATTCAATCCCAAGCCTAATAATGATAGCAGCTATCTCCTTCACCCAGGGATGTGCAAAAAATCGAATGCGATTTCATGCGCATCTCTTCAGTAAAGATGCTCCTGTAATTAGAAGTATATCTCCAGCACTATCAGATCAGGGTTGCCAGGTTTCGCAACAAATTCTGCCTAGTTGCTTTTCAAAACTATTCCAATCGCGTTTCCAGGAGGTTCCCCGATAAAAATTGCTTCCCGGGATTAAAATAGAAATTTTTTGGCAGGGTTGCCTTGGTAAAATTAGAATTTTAGGGGCTAAATGTCATGTTATTGGTATTGTCGCTTCGACCCGCGGACATGACAACCACAGACTTGGCAATACTGGTTGGCATTTACTACACAGAGCCGTAATTCACTGCGATTACAAAGCAATTTTGTGTTAGTTGTCGGTAGACTACGGCTCTGTGTAGTAACTGCCGCTCCACCTGAACCAGTGTTGCCAAGTATGCGGTTGTTTTTCATGTCCACGGTTTGAAGCAACCCCAATACCAATAACGTGATATTTAGCGCATAAAATGCTAATTTTACCGAGGCAACCCTGCCAAAAAAATTATATTTTTATCCCGGGAAGCAATTTTTATCGGGGAACCTCCTGGAAACACGCTCGGGCTAGTTTTGGACAAGTTTTGAGAAGCAACTGGGCAGGATTTGTTGTGAAAACCTGGCAACCCTGATCTGAACGCTCGTGCTGGAGATATACTTCTAATTACAGGAACGTCTTTACTGATGAAATGCGCATGAAAATCGCATTCAATTTTTTGCACAGCCCTACCTTCACCTCACCCCAAAAGAGGAGAATGAGGAGGAAGAGACAGCCCAGACTCTAGCCCCTGACCAGAGTCGAGAGATGGCTTCTGGTCCTGAGTTTGGCCCAGAGAGGGCTTCTGTTCCCAGAGAGGACTGCTGTTCCTGCGCCTGGCCCAGGGATGGCCTCAGATCATGAGTCTAGCCCAGAGAGGGCACCTGTTCCCACATTAAGCCCAGAGAAGGCTGCTGTTTTCTCATCTAGCCAAGGGAGGGCGTCAGATCCTGAGTCTAGCCCAGAGAGGGCTCCTTTTCCATGTAAAGCCCAGAGAGGGCTCCTGTCCCAACATCTAGCCCAGAGATGGCTTCTGTTCCTGGGTTTAGCCCAGAGAGCTCCTGTTCACGAGTTTGGCCCAGAGAGGGCTCCCGTTCCTGAGTATAGCTCAGAGTGGGCTTCTGTTGCTGAGGATAGCCCAGGAAGGCCTTCTGTTCCTAAATGCAGCCCTGAGTGGACTTTAGAGCCCAAACCAGTGCCTGTGCCAGCCAGGAGACCCGGAGTCCTCCCTAAGAAAATTTCCATGAACCCCTGGACATTGTGTGTGTATGTTTTTTTCCACATGTGCTCCCCGTGACCTAGTTTTCCCTCATGGTTGATTGACATTCCATTAACGTATGCTCCCTTAATTATGCTTGTTAGTTCCTTGTTACTTAAGCCCAGTGTTTCCTAGGTTTGGGTATTGATGGGGTTTTATCCAATTACGGTGCCATTTCGATACTTTTAAAATGGTACTGGTGCCTAAACAGTGCCTAAATCGATACTTCTATAAAAATAAAAAAAAATAAAAAAAGCCTAAAAAGGATAACATTACAGAACATTAAAAAGATTTAAAATAAATCCATAGCATTCACACGCTTCTTGGATTCTCTCATTTCCCAAGCTTCCCTTACTCTAAGGCTAATAAATGTATTTCATGATCTGGGTCATTATTTAATTTAAAACCACACATAATGTTTCTACTGTATCTCTGTTAATTAATAGAATGCTAATTAATAGAATATGTGGAAAACAAAATGTGACTGACATTGTAAACTTTGCATACTGAGTTCTGATTTGTCCTCTTTATTAAGTTTGTTTGCATAATAAATTGCAGTTAGTTTTGTCTTCCTTGCATGTATTTAACAATTTGTCGTCAGATGTTACGCAAAATGAACAACCATGTACAACGAAGTGAAAATAAGATGTCAAATGCAGCAAATTTACAATACACAGAAGCAATGGCTAAACTTCCCTATACTTTTAACACTGTTCATTTGCTGACTTGCAAACACTGCTCTTTCCTTCAGGAAATACCAGTTTAGTGGTTGATGTTTCTGAGAAAATAACTTGTTTGGTTGGAAAACATTTTACTACATTTTAAACATTTTACATTTAACTAATTTTCACATAAGCAGTGAAGAAGCCCTGTTTGAGAATATATGCTACTCAATCTCTTCACATCTCTACTTATCCAAACCTTCCTTAGTATCATGTGAGGAAGCCAATGAAGCAACAGCAACAGAGCAGCTGCTCTTTAAAGCTGTCAAAGAAAATCCCTGACTAAACACATGGGAGAAGCAGTTAATAACCTGGCACAGTATAGGGTTGGAAAAAAATACCCTGACTTTGTCAATGATTGAGTCAAGTTATTCTAAGGCATGACCTCAAAAAGATTAGCTCATGTAGTGAGGGCTGGATTTGTTCAGAGGAAGTGTTTTTAGTGTGGGGCAGGATAGAAATATCTATTCGAAAGACTAGTGAGCTGCGTATGAATAAAGCATTTTAGGCATCATAGGTTCACTGTGGACTCAAAGACCATTCCAAAAGGTAGGCAGCATTATAACATCCCTTCTAAAAATACCACATTTTGAGACAGCCTTTCATTTATGCATATGGAGAAGGAAATCCAATAATACAATGTGACAAGCTCAGTGAAAAAAAAAAGGTTAAGGAACAGAAATATCAGTTATACATGCTGATTATAATCTATTCAATACAAAAACACACTGATAAAAAAATAGTTGACTGTAATAATTTTCATTCTTAACGAAATGCTAGTGTCAAACAATTGTAAGTTGAAAATGAGTTTGACATTAGCATGTCGCTAAGCTAAAATCACAATACTCCTTACAGCGTACATGCCTTGAGTAAAATAGGCAATTTATAAATAGATTGCACTGTTTACTGAAAGAATAAAAATTGTAACCTGCATTTCTCTTTGCTCATCCACCATCTTGGATTAATTTGTTTGTTTGTTTTCAGTGAATTCATCTCAATGCATTGCACTGATTGCCTTCTATGTATGACACATGCCTACCTTTTGGAAAAGCCTTTGAATGCTTCTCTAGGCAGCTGACAAAGCGATAGTGATGATTATAGCCTGATTATACTGCATTAAATTCTTGTATTGACGATTACATGTCTTTGAATATCCTATTGTCATATAACTCATATTGGGTTTCATTCTTTTCAATAGCAACAGCAATAACTACAAAAAACATTGCAATTGCTAAATATGTGTTAACTCTCTTTGTATTGTTTACCCTTTCAACAGCTAGGACCTGTGGCTCTAATCTGCGGGGCCCTAAAGGCATCATAACATCTCCAAATTACCCAGTCCAATATGAGAATAACGCACACTGTGTGTGGGTCATAACAACGGTGGATCCACAGAAGGTACGTCTGCAATGTAAATCTAAATTGCTTCCTAAGGCTGACTCCAAGTTATTCCAGTATACAAGCCCACAAAACACACTTACATTCCATTTTTAATCTGCCAACCCAAAGCATGATATGCTGCTAAATAGCCACCAAGACACATTGGATGGGACCTTGCATATATGTCAAAAATAATCTTAAGAATAATTTGTGAGGACATTTGCGTTGCAGTCAACAGTGTTTGCATAATTGTCAACCTCTTGCCCTGACTGTCTCTTGCTATTACTGCGTCTTCAGAATTGATTAGGTTCGGCCACATGTCTTCAGCTCTGTGGCAAGAGTGATGGAAATACAATGCGGCATGACCTCAACACACACCGTGAGAGTGACTCATGCTTTTGTTACTAAATCAAGACCAGTGTTGCCAGATTGGAATTGTCCAAGTATCGTACCAGAAGTTCAAAATTATCGTATTTAGAAGAAAATTATCGTACATGAGTCAAAAGAGTTATTTATCTATTCTAAACCAACAAAATTTTGACACGAACTGCAAATTACCATAATAGATAACAAGGCTTATTGTTGGACGGAAGCAGTGAGACAATATACTATCCCTTTATTTTCAGTAACTGTCTGCGACGCGGCGCATATTAAAACATATTAAAATGCTTTTTAACACTTGCTTTGTCGTGTCCGGTGAAGAAGGAATTTAGCTGATGCTGCGTGGTGCAGTTAACTCCACATCTGAGCCGCTGTCATCGGAATCCTGCGTGTTGCCAGATGTTGAAGGGGTTCTGGCTGTCATGGACCGCAACAGTGCTCGTTGGCTTCTCCTGCATTCTTAACACACCCTCAGGTGCACAGGAACGCATTTAGAGTGTCTGAAATGAGCCGATTTCGTGTATGAGAAAAGAAGCCCTATGTCTGCAACTACCAACATTTAAATTGTCATAAAATTCTGAGATTATCGTACATTACGGGATTTTTTTCATTATTGATCGTACATCGTACAGAGGAAAAAAATATCGTACAAACACGATAATTATCGTACGTCTGGCAACACTGATCAAGACCAAATGAAAAAAGTCCAAACAACATATTAGAGTAAACAAGACCTATTCTGCTCCACATGCTTTGCATTTATCCAGATTTTAATATTGGGATAATGTGTCTGTGTGATCTTATTGAATTTACTTTCAGATCTTGAAATTACTGTAAAAATGATCTAACATTATAACACAATTTTCATTTCAGATATTTAGTTGACATTTAGCAACTATTTAGCTGGATAATACACCAAATATTCACCATATATGCCCATTCAGAAGTATGCAGACTTGTAAGATTTATTATGTTTGCGTGTGTGTATGTATATATGCAATGTATGTATCAAATATTGATATTTATTTAAACTTCATGATAAAAAGTCAGTAAAGTTATGTGAATAAGTAGAAATTATTTTACTGCATTGATTGAAACCGCTAATTCCTTTTGTTCCTTTATTGTGGAAAACATTATTATTTTTAGAATATGCATTGTGAAAGGTTGGTTTCTTTGATAAAGATAATAAAATTGTAGTTTTGATAAATTTAAGAGCAAAAAACAAGTATTGTACGACACATCATCCTCAACCTGAATGACACTGTGATGTAGGTGAGCTCTAATTGTGTTGGAGCCCTAAACAAGTTTTTGAACACATAATGTCTCTTAGTTTGGGGTATTTACTTATTATTATTATTATAATTTTTTTTTTTTATGTTGTCTTGGTGTACTGTGTATCCATATCTGGTATAGATAAACTATAGTTCCCTTTCAGTCTGTCACGTTCGACGTTACGAATGGGATCTCGCCCGAGAGCCCAATCACCTTCGAGTGGTACAAAACGAGCCAATGGTACACAAAGTACCTTGGTCCGAGGGATTTGCATCACGAGCTCCGCCCCGCAGAGCGGGTATATAAGGAGCAATGTAAGCAACTCGCATTTAAGCTTTCGCTTCCGAGCCGAGCACATCGTGTGCTGCTTTCACCGGAGTGCTACAAGCAAGAGTCACTGGTGTTGGTATGATGGCGCGATTCAGTGGTTTGTTTGGGTTTCCTGCGACAGCTCCCGTGTTCCCCTGAGCGCTTCAACACCTCTGAAAGTGCAAATTTCTTTCACAAAAGAGATAGTTCGTGGATGGCTCATGTTCTCATTGCGGGGACATGACCATCTTGGCGTTGAGATTGAGACTTGATTACCTTAAAAGGTATAGAGTCCCCTCTGCCACACCCCGTTCTAGCTCTTCTTCTCGTAAGAGGGCTACTTCGGCTGGTGGCCAGGGTGATCTGAGGGTTACTGTGTGGGCTTCCCCGACGAGCCAACCTCCACACCCCCCTCACATACGTCGCAGCCGGTCGAGTTTCCGGATGAGTTTGCTGGACCCTCTCAGGCTCTGATATCTCATTCGGGGCTTGCGAAGAGGACCGTATGTCGATCGCCGCATCACAAGGCGGGCTTGAGTCCTCGGGAGATGAGGATTCGGCTGCGTTGCCTCCCTCGGGAGTGCCAGTGTTGTCCGAGTCTGATCCCGAGCTGACGGCCGTGCTTTCCCGGACAGCGGAGAGCATCGGGCTTGAGTGGAATCCTCCGCCCTGTCCCGAGCGCTCGAGGCTGGATGATTGGTTCCTGGGGGCTGCTAATGCAGATTGCCAGCACCCCTCTCTGGTTCCTTTCTTCCCGGAAGTGCACCAAGAAGTAACCAGTTCATGGAAGGCACCTTTAACTGCCTGAAACCGTTCTGGTACTTCCTCCGCCTTCACTGCCCTCAATGACGGGCGGCCAAGGGGTATGATGGGATTCCCCCAGTGGAGCGTTCTGTTGCGATGCAACTGTGTCCACAGAGCGCCTCCGCTTGGCGTGACGGTCCCAAGCTGCCCTCCAAGGACTGTAAGTTCTCATCCACGCTTGTGGCCAAGGCTTACAGAGCTGCGGGCCAGGCTGCTTCTGCCCTGCATGCCATGGCCTCACTTCAGGTCTATCAGGCCAAACTGCTCCGGCAGCTGCACGAGGGCAGTGCTGACCCAGGGGTTTTGCAAGAGGCGTGCACTGCTACCGACCTTGCTCTCCGGGCGACGAAGGTCACTGCGCGCTCCTTGGGTCAGGTGATGTCCACTTTGGTGGTCCAGGAGTGCCACCTATGGCTGAACCTGGCAGACATGAGGGAGTCTGATCGGGCTCAGCTCCTCAACTCCCCGGTCTCCCAGGATTGCCTCTTCGGCGACGCGGTAGAGAGCTTTGCTCAGCAGTTCTCTGCCGCCCAGAAGCAGTCTGAGGCCATCAGACAGATCCTGCCCCGGCGGGCCACTGCTGCCTCCACCCCGCCGCCGGCACAGACGCCTCAGCCTGCTCGTCGCCGAGGGCGCCCCCCTGCACTCCCGCTTGGCCACAGCAGCAGCCTTCACCCCGGCCGCAGTGAGGAGATGGCCGCAGAAGGGCGGTGCAACCCGTCTCTGCCCCTAAGCCTGCCAAACACCAGGCCAAGCGGCGTTCCTGAGACGGGCGACCCGGAGTTGGAGCCGTCAGCTCATCAGGAGATGGTAGCAGGACCACTCCTTCCCCCGGAGGAGGGCCGAGGGAGAATCCTTTGCTCTCTGTCGGTTCAGCTGATTTGGGAACAATTTGGAGACGCTCAGGTAGACCTCTCCAGAAAATACCCACTGCCAGTTGTTTTTCTCCCTGACCGAGGGCACTCTCGGCATGGACGCCCTGGCACACAGCTGGCCACTGGGCCTGCGCAAGTATGCGTTTCCCCCAGTGAGCCTTCTTGCACAGACGTTGTGCAAGATCAGGGAGGACGAGGAGCAGGTCCTCATGGTTGCGCCTTTTTGGCCCGGCCGGACCTGGTTCCCCGAACTTGTACTCCTAGCGACAGCCCCTCCCTGGCCAATTCCTCTGAGGAACGACCTTCTTTCTCAGAGACGGGGCACCCTCTGGCACCCACGTCCCGATCTGTGCAACCTACATGTGTGGGTCCTGGACGGGTCACGGAAGGTTTAGGTACCTTGCCACCACAGATGGTAGCTACCATCACTTCAGCTAGAGCCATGTCCACCAGACACGCCTATGCTTTGAAGTGGAACCTCTTCGTCACTTGGTGTTCTTCACGGCATGAGGACCCCTGGAAATGTCAGATTGGGTCAGTGCTTTCCTTTCTGCAGGAGGGGTTGGAATGAAGGCTGTCTCCTTCCACCCTCAAGGTCTATGTGGCCGCCATTTCGGCTCACCATGACCCTGTTGAAGGTAAGTCTCTGGGGAGGCACAGATCTGATCATCAGGTTCCTGAGAGGAGCAAGGAGGCTCAATCCGCCTCGCCCTCAGCAAGTCCCCTCTTGGGACCTCGCAGTGGTTCTATCGGCCCTGCAGAGGGCTCCCTTCGAACCCTTGCTCGCAGTTGAGCTAAAGTTTTTATCTTTGAAAACTGCGCTCCTGGCGGCTTTGGCTTCGGTGAAGAGGGTCGGGGACCTGCAGGCATTTTCAGTTGACGAAGTGTGCCTGGAATTCAGGCCGGCTAACTCTCACGTTATCTTGAGACCCCGGCCTGGGTACGTGCCCAAAGTTCCCACCACTCCTTTTAGGGATCAGGTGGTGAACTTGCAAGCGCTGCCCCTGGAGGAGGCAGACCCAGCCCTGGCGCTGCTCTGTCCAGTACGTGCGCTCCGCACCTACGTGGACAGAACTCAGTGCCTTAGGACCTCAGACCAGCTCTTGGTCTGTTACGGAGGCCAGCAGAAGGGAAAGGCTGTCTCCAAGCAGAGGTTATCCCACTGGATAGTGGATGCTATTTTCCTGGCTTATCAGGCTCAAGACCTGCCATGCCCCCTAGGGGTGAGAGCTCACTCAACTAACTTCTTCCTGGGCGCTGGCGCATGGCGCCTCGCTAACAGACATCTGTAGAGCTGCGGGCTGGGTGACACCTAACACATTCACGAGATTTTATAATCTCCGTGTAGAGCCCGTGTCCTCCCGGGTACTCGCCCCTTGCCAGCTCTGTCGTTGAAACTTCCACCCTGCGGGCTGGGTACCTCAGAGTTCTTATGTATCACCACCTGGGTGGATACCTGCCTTCTGTAAGTCCTCCCACGGGCAGGCAGCCTGCTAGCATACGTCCAGCTGGAATATGTTACCCAGTGTATTCTGTATAAGTTATGAGCCCTCACTCGTGCTGGCCTCGCGACAGGGTGCTATCACTCTCACGGGTCGCTGGAAGACAGCCATGTGGCGTTTTGTAAGGGACCCCATTCGTAATGTCGAACGTGACCGACTGAAAGGGAATGTCTTGGTTACGTATGTAACCCTCGTTCCCTGAAGGAGGGAACGGAGACGTTACGTCCCCTTGCCACATTGCTGTTCCGCTGAACGGCCGGGTCACTGGCTCGGCTCCTCGGCGAAGACTTGAATGCGAGTTGCTCGCGTTGCTCCTTATATACCCGCTCTGCGGGGCGGAGCTCGTGATGCAAATCCCGCAGACCAAGGTACTTTGTGTACCATTGGCTCGTTTTGTACCACTCGAAGGTGATTGGGCTCTCGGGCGAGATCCCATTCGTAACATCTCCGTTCCCTCCTTCAGGGAACGAGGGTTACATACGTAACCAAGACTTTTTCCCAGAACATCTGAATTTGTTAAACATTCAGATTCTAGAGCACTGTAGGAAAAAATATCTGATTTATAAAATGCATCCCTCTGGAACTGGATGCTTACAATTAGTCATACAGATGATAGACTACTGTAAAATTTTAGTGACATGCCGGTAAATCGAAAATACTTGTTGGCCACCATCATAGACAGACTTGAATATCATAAACATGATATGCATACCATGTCACAACCAGTATATTTTCACTTCTGGCCACATGTTTTTGCTTTGATCGTATGATGAAAGATACATTTATTTATTTGTTTATTTATTTTTTCTGCTTTTGCTGAACAGAAAGGCTCTAGAAGGGTGCCTATATAGAATGCATTTAAAGGCATAATAGACATATACTAATCATGAAGCTTTTTTGAATTGTAGTTTATTTTGATCAAATTCTAACGTGGTATCACTGATATCCTTAATTGTCTGACTATCTGACTTCATCTTCTGTAGCTTTTAAAGGACAATCCTAATTTAAATGAAAATTATATTTATATTATACTTTTATACTTTTACATATTTCCTTCTGGAGCATCAGTGAGCTATTGAAACTTTTGTAATAGTTTCGTGTGAGTCTCTGAGTTGTCCTCAGTGTGAAAAGATGGATCTCAAAATCATCTCTGTAAAAAAATGAAACCGCTCATTTTCCAGTTTACGAAACTTATTGAGTCTCAAATACAAAAAAAATAAAATAAAATAAAATGCTATTTTCTTGAAACTACATAAAAATCCTTGTCAGACCAACAAAATTACCCCAAATGTTGCCCCAACTGGTAAAACAAAGTTGTCTAAACAAAGAATTTCATATTGTTGAAATGTTAAGGCTTTGTAAGGTTCCCAGCATGCATTGCTGTTATAACATTATTGTTTTGCTGTTTGCTGACTTCATTTCAACTTTTTTATTTTTTACAAAAAAAATTTAACAAGTTATTTGTTGTACTGTGATGTAAAACACTCATCTTTTTAACATTTAAACATTTGTTGGTTGTCACCATTCTCAAGGTTTGCGTGTCTGGTTTTAATGCCTAGTGTATGTTCAATCACTTATATCCATTTTCTGGATATCTTAATCTTGTATGTTGTCATACAAACAAAGACAATGGTTTCTGCTTATTAGACTAACTTAGCCTTTCATGTTTGTCATTTTTAAACAAATATAAATATCAAATTGATAATGTGGTGACTTTTTAAATGTTCATTTTTTTTGTTCCAGGAAAATAATTAAATAATTTCTCTATTAGTAAAATAAGAAAATCTGCATTGCATGAACAAATTTTTTTTTTTTTTTGAGCAGAACTAAAAAATCTATTGTTGAGAAAACTCAAAAGTCTTACTGCATCAAGTTACCATACTTTTTTAAGTACTCTCAACAGTTTTTTTTTTTTTTTTTTTTTTTTTTTACAGTGTACAGTTATTGTTGAAAAGGGTATACATATGCAAAAAATGCTGGAAAACCAAAGAATGTGTGGGACCTGAAGGATTTTTCTAAAGAACAGCAGTTTAGCTGTTCAGCACGGACAGGGGACTCATGAACAACTACCACAAAAACAACACATTTGGTAACAATGGTATTAAAAATCATGCGTATGTAAACTTTTGAACTGGGTTTATATATATATAATTTTATTTAACATTAAAAATTAAATGTATGCATTTAGCAGACACTTTTATCCTAAAAGACTTACAGTGCATTCAGGCTAACATTATATATACATAAATAGACACACACTGTATATCTAAACTATTCTCTTCTGAACTAAATGGAAACATGTTTTATGTGAAATATCTTATTCAGGTTAGTATTAAAAAAAATAATAATAACATGTATGTTCCCTCTTATTTTGGTAAAATAATTTAAATTTTTCAGGTACTGAAAAGGGTATGTCAAATTTTGACATCAACTGTACAGTATGTATATAACAAGTGTAGTATGAATGTAATGCAGCAATACTACATTCTCCATGTTGTTTTTGTCACGTGTTGCCAGCCTCACCTCATTTCCATTAATGAATCCTCTCCTGTGGCCCCATGGGTAAGGGTAAAGTGTTCACCGGATGCTCATTTAGTCACTTGGGTACTTTTTGCATTCTGTTTCGTGAATACTATACATTTGCACATCTTACTCATGTAAAGGAGTCACATGCTTATCATGTGATTCACAAAGTAAATTATATTACTCTCAGGTGTGGTAAATTTACGCTCACCTGTGTTAGGCTTCCTGGGGAAAGGATACGCTAAAATGCAAACGCAATGCCTTTGTTATCTAGCTTTTTGTTTTTGGATGATGTTGAGCCATCACCTTAGAGGCCCTTTTTGTAATATTCCATGTAGAAAGCACTCTCCACCACAACATTCTTTAAAAGTTAACTTTTTTTTTTTTTTTTTACTCTTTCCAGAACAGAATGTTAAGACCTCAAAAGATCATAAAAATGCAGTCTTGATCTTTTTCTCTGTCATAGCATATGGTCTGAGACAAGAAGGTCATGTTCCACAATATGCTCTGACTGCTGATACAGTCAGATTCAAGGCAATTTCAGTAATAGATATCAGCCTGCTTACAAACCAGTAGCATTTTATCATGTTGATCTGGCCTGGATAATGTTTATTGTCCATCCAAAAAAGAAGTCATTTACCGACAAGAGATCTCACCGCACCACGTCATTTACTAAAAAAAAATAGGTTACAAAGTTTATGTACGTAATATCAGTCAGATTCAACTCATAAAATTCTTTGTTTCTGTCCTTGAGTTGCTTTAGCTAAAATATTTAGTTCATATTAGCTTTGATATATTTCAGCGCATTTTCCACTAGGTTGATTTTTTTATTTTATTTTTTTCTCCAGTGAGAGGAGCCATCACAACCACTGCTGCACACACTAAAAACAAACAAAGGATTCAAATAATTGCTTTTCTGTGATGTTCAGAAATTGTTTTCAATGTCACCAAACTTTTAACATAAAACAGGTTAAATATGTGACCCTTACTTGCAAAATTTCTCAGGAGGAGCAATTAAAAATAATAATAATAATAATAATAATCTTTTTTATTTCAACATTATAATTTAAAATACCTTCAAAATTATATACAGTATGACTTGTTGGAATCTGACAAAAAAAAAAGGTGAAAGGTGAAAGAGTCAGCAAAGTTAATTTTGAGAACAGTCCAGTTAAAGTTTTCTGAAGATTCCAAAGCGAAATCACCAAACAACGTTACTTATTTTCCTCCATTTTATTTTTCTTTTTAATTATAGTGACTATATTATTATTCGCAATATAGCTATTTAGGTTTATTTTATTTTTGTTATTAAATATAAGAACAAAAATGCAAGTGAAAGTCTTTTCTTTTAATGTTTGATTAACATTGAGAAATATCTATATTAAGACTTACTCTAATCAATGCATGCATCTAATATAATGTTACACATCAGATTTTTCCACAACCACTAACTAAATGTTCATGTAGGACATAATAGATTATGATTATGTGAATCTTGTCAAGACATATTCTGCAATAATACACAGAGAGGTGTGTCTTATGCATGCACTTTGCAAATGTCAGTCAGCACAATCGGTTTGTTTTCATCAGCAATGGTTTGAAAATCATATTTCACTGGTATTTCACTGAAATTAATATTCACAAAGCAGGAATGCTGCGATTTGCAACAGCAGACCTACAACTTGTGGTGAGAAGCAGCAGTCGTCCAGTAGTGAGCAGAGAAAAAGGTGCTCCTCTCAGAAACCGTACAAATAAAATCATTGTAGATGTTATAAAGATTATTTGCAGCTCTGGGTTCACTAGCAGAGGGCTTAATGAACTATTTTTTGTGAAAACCTCAAATTCGACCATAACAGACATTTTTCATTTCTTTTGCCTGTAGCTCAAAATCAGACTGGGCATTCCGAATCATTTTGCCCGCACGGGTCACATTTTAAGGTTTTATATCATCTGGATGGTCATTACACATGGTACACGAATAAGAAGAGTCAAGTAAGAATATGAAAAAATTACAAATTTGTTCCTAGAATCTAAATCATTCCTAGTAGCAGCAGAGTATACTTCCTGCATTATGTATTCAGAAATGCATGCTGGATTTCTGTAGCTCAGCAAGGACATGACTAGTAAGACAGGGCCTGATAATGGGGGGGGGGGGGGGGGTCTATTTTGTGTTTCCTTTGAGTTTGGAGATAGGGTTGTTAGGCTGAAGGGTTGAAAATTAAGCTGTTTAGGTTAAGGGGTATTGGGATCATTCAAAAAAATATTTTAATTTGTAGCTTTTTCATGTATAGGGCTAGTGTTTTGGGAGTAAATTAATAAAGTATTTCTGAAATCAAATGAATCTTGTAATGTTAATGCATCTTGTGATGATAATGCAGACATGTTCAGGCAGAATTTGTAAGTATTTTTGCTATTTGTTTTATTGCTCTTACATATTTGAATAGTTTTCTAGAAAATGTGTGTTGTAATAAAAGCTTGATGTGATGCAGTACGTTTTTATGTTGGTAAATGACCTCCTTTTTGGACAGAAATATTTAAAGCCAGATTAACATGAAATATAAGTAGTATAATATAAGTAGCCATTCATCATTTTTGGACTGGATTTTCTTTGTGTAGTGACAAGATCAGATGTGCATTGCCACAAAACTCACAGGTCAGAGGGAATGCTGGCTGTAGCTAACACTAAATGTGATTTGTAAAAACTTATACTTTCTCAGTTTTTCTCCCTCCTGAACGAATAAAAATGCACAATAAAACCACGCCATTTAGCAATTTCTGAAGAGCATCGAGAGCCGTCTTCTCTCAAACACAGGGAGAGTCATTGAGGCAGCTGTCAGGCCTTTTTCAGTTTTGTATAAAATCAAGAAATCAAGAATTCTTTCAAGCTGGTTCAGGGAACAATTGCTAGGATGACCTGCCACTCTCTGATTGTGTTTATGTAGACCACAAGTGCTGTTTTTATCCTCTTGCTAAGTCTTCTGTAAGTAAAAGAAGAAAACAAAATGAATCTTTACTTTTGACAGGATAATTTAAAAGCCTGTATTTTAGACTTCTAGTTTAAGGTCTCGCCAAACAATTCTGTATCAGCAGTGACATTTTATACAGATTGCTTGTCAAGATCTTCTCAGTGTTGCTGAATCGTTCCTTTCTTTTTAAACTGATGCAGCTAGCGTGCTTGCTCTATTACTATAAATAAACCCATAGACACTGTTGCAATTATAAAACGTTTATTTGACTTTTATGTGCATGTTCCATTGTGCTGTTATTTTTGTAAAAATAAAGAAATAAAGAAATATTTGTGAGATAAATCACAGACTATAATAGTTAAGCTGTAATGTAAAAGATGTGTTGTCTGCAACCCTTGGAATACAGTTTAAACGGTTGGAAAGATGTTTGGACTGATCAGAATCCAACACTGGTATCCTTTAAACTGTAGAGAAAAAAAAGCACTATATTTACTTAATTTGATATTTGTATGCATACATTGCAGATGTCTGAACAACACATTTACCAACAAATTTCTCATTAGTAATTATCCATGAGTTAAATATGCTGTTACCAGTGCATAACTTCACTAATATTTGCCAGATTAAAACTGTAACATTCTAAGTTATTTGTGGGATATTTATACTTCAGTTCAACCACAATTGTAATGACAGCAGATGATGTATAAGGCAAAAAAATGCCAATAATGAAAAGACAGTTCTGAAAAGAGTAGAGTCCTATAGCAACTAAATTGCATAGGATGAAAAATGCTAAACATTTCTAGAATATTACAGGTTTACAATTATCAACAGAAAGTCCCATTTCCAATTGCACATTCAAGGCAAAGAGGTCTTTTTAATGTTTTTAATTGTTACCTTGCTCCGCGCCTTGTTCTTCAAATGAAGCAACAATCACTTATTCACACTGTTGTTCCAATTTATTTTGTTTTTCTGTTCAACAAAAAGTACGATATTTTGAACATTTTGAGTAACCAAACAGTTTCTGGTACTCACTGACTTCTATAGCGTGTGTATTTAAAAATATTTTGGGGGAGGATTATGGAAATCACCAATAACTTTTCCCTAAATTTAGCTTAAAATTAGCTTCAACTAGTTGCAAGTACCATTGTTCACAACATAGTTCAAGTATTCTGTGTTTTTTGAAAAACAAACAATGCAAACACACACACACACACACACACACACACACAAATATATAGAAGTGTACACAAAGGACATGATTAAAAAAATAACAGCTTTCTGTTGTTTGGGTAAATGGCTAATTGTGATCTCCATTTGATTAATTAGCAGAAGTTATTACTCCAACACTCACATGTGACATCATTAACGACAGTCGTGTATTGTTAAAGCAAAGTGCGACCATGGTACTTGGTTTCGGGGGAAAAGACATGACTAGCTAGTTAATTTCTAATAGTAATGATTCCTAAAAATAGCGATTCATCATTCAGCATAGGCAGCGACATAGTTGTGTACACCTTTTGGGAGGGAATCAACTTACAAATTACTTATTTCCCTGCATATTAAAATAGTAGTATAAAATAAATTTGATTCACTCTCATGTTCAAAATATTCCAAACTTTTTTCTTCAGTGGAACACAAAAGGAAAATCTAGGCAGAATGGCAGTCTCAATTGCCTCTCACTTTCATTGTATTAAAATAAGAAAAAAAAATACTGAATAACATCTTTTGTGTTCCACTGAAGAAAGAAAGACATACGGGTTTGGAACAACATGAGGGGGAGTAAATGAAGACAGTTGTCATTTCTGAGTGAATTATCTCTTCAATATGGAATTGTAGAAGGTAACATAAAAAAAAAAAAAATCATATTTATAGATGGGACAGAGTATTGTACAAATAATGTCTCTTTCATGGACCGTTTGAAAAAAAAAATAAAAAAAATGTGTGGATGTTGATAATAGGGTTGTTGTAATTAAGCTTGATTTTTTTTCTTCTCCTTCCAATCTCTCCTTGAATCCAATTTTCTTCCTGCCGCCTTCCTTTCTGTGCTCACATCAAATGAACATGCATCCCCTTTCTTCGGGCTTCGCACCACACATGGCAGAACTTCTCAAAATCTAACATATCTTGGATTAAACAAAATTATTTAATTGCACCTTCATCTCTGCTTCTTCAATCAGCCTTACATGTGTAGCCATGGAGAAGAATTGAGAGGCGACGACTGACTTGCCTTGCTGTTGTGTTTTTCTTCTTCTTTTAATACGATCACTCTCTGAGTCAGCCTCATGTGAATAGGCCCATTCTGCTCTGGGCTCTTTGCTCTATGGTGTTTATCATGACCTCTCCTTTATTCCTGTAGGTCATCAAGCTGGCTTTTGAAGAGTTTGATCTAGAGCGAGCATACGATACATTAACAGTGGGCGACGGAGGGAAGATAGGTGATGCTCGAAGAGTCCTTTATGTGTGAGTAGAGCAAAAAGAGTTCTTATGTTAGACACATGCTTCTATTCACAAACGCCTCCATGACTTACTTATTTATGTCCATGGAATAACAGTTTTCTTTCAAAAGCAAGCGCCACATGACATAGGCACTGAGTTTCTGTATATTCTATTCTTTCGTATCTCCATACAGTACACAAATCAAAGAATACATTTCAATTTTGTGCCTCTATTCCAGTCTCACGGGATCCAGCGTGCCCGATTTGATTGTGAGTATGAGTAACCAGATGTGGCTCCATCTGCAGTCCGATGATACGATCGGATCGCAAGGTTTCAAGGCTGTATATGAAGGTATGTCACTGGAATGTTTGGAAACACTTTCTGGTTTTCTCTTTCTTAAGGTAATGTCCAACAACTCCTAGTTATGAAACAGGACTGTAAATGGTCACCCTTTTTTCTTTTCCAAGAAATATCAGTGTGTTGTTTATACCTTTTTACAGTGAAAATGTTTGACTTGGTGACTTTCGGTTGCTAAAGCGTACCAGTTTTAAAACGGCATGCAAATTGAAGGCAAATGGAGCAGCATATGTGCTGTGAAGACACGTTTGAAAAGCTTGTCTGAAATATTTTACCTGCCATTCATCCTGTAGGAGAATAGCATCAAAGCAAGTCAGATCTGAGAACACACTGAGGCATGTTTTTACATATACACAGATAAACTGATAAATATTGCTACAGAAACAGCCATTTCGTGTTCACAAGTAAACATGATGCACCCTTCTCAAATTATCAGTTCATGTATGCAGTTTAATATCTTGAAATTTTTCCCTAGCCATTCTTCACTGTAAACTCTAACCTCAAAATTGAAGAATTCTCACTGCCTGGATAGCCCAGCACAATGACACAGACCCAATTAACTTTGTGTAAACCCAATTTCACACGTGTGCTTCTAGTCACGTTGTCATACAACATTTCCACCAATAACCACTGGTGGAACACTTTGTTTGAGGCTGGGTAGATGTCAAACTCAAATTCATCATTATATACCTTCATTTAAAAGTTCTTAGATTGGCAAAGGATTGTTTTGCCCTCAACAGAAGTTCCAAACTTTACAAAAACTGTGGTCACCAATAGTTGTCGACAGATATATCGCCAAGGCTGATATATCGGTCAAAATTTTGGCTTTTTTTTTCTTTTTTAACATCGGCATCAGTGTGTTTGAGGTGGGACTTTTATTTTGACAATGCCTAATACAGATATAAGTCTATCTAATAATCAGATAGAACTTTTGAACAAATTATTTAAATGTATACAAAAAGTATTATAACGATTGTTATTATATTATTAGTAAAAGAAAGGCAAATATAATACCTTCTCGCTTGCCGTCAACATTCATGTAAGCTATTGTATGTTCACATAAGGCAAGTGGACTCATGATAAGCAGGGCAATTACGCAGTGTAGCCTTTATCCAGTCATAAAAACAGAATTCACAGTTTTATGCGGAATGTCACGGAATTTGTCAAACTTTGAATTAATTAATCAATCAAAAGTAGGTCATTACACTCAAATCAAATCATATGTAAATATAACTTCTCAAAAGTTGATTTAAATATTAATCCTGCATGTTCTGCGTGTCTCTGTTAATGAATGGCACAGACGCACGTTTCATTTTCTACACACAGAAGCGCACTTGATGCTCGCGGTGATTTCAGTGTCTGCCATCTCACTAAATGAGGACGGAAACAATGGAACAACGTCTCCAAAACTGCTCTGAGAGTCAGCATTTTACTGTTTGATTTGAGTGAAACTAGCATCATATCACTTACACAGAACTGTAAAGGCATTCTCTGCAACCCGTCAAAATAAAAGTCAGGTACTATTTTTCAGTAGAATGTACATTGCCGGCTACTACTTCTACTACTACAAAAATGAAACAAACATTATTAATCACACAACATTTTTTCCATGTTTTAATTGTAATAGTAAATCCCCTTTGTTTACCAAGAAAAATAAGTTTTCATAATTTTCAAGAATTAAAAGATAAATGATAAATTGAATTGATGATTTATTGTGGTATCATAAAAATGTAAATACACAACATAGAATTTCTGAGGGAAAACAATTTCATAAAACACAGATTTAGATAACAATAAAAATATAAATAATATAGTTATAAAAAATGAAAATAAAAATCATAGGGCCCTATAAAATCAATAAAGAACAATAAAAAAATGTAAATAATAATAAAAAAAACTGAAATAAAAAAATTAAAAAACGGAATTTAGGGAAAAAATTAAATGGATTTCACTCTTGTTGTGCCCCCCAGTTTGGGAACCACTGCTTTATTCTTTTAAATAGATACATTAATCATGTTTATTATATATTCTTTTTTTGTTTGTTTTTTATTAAAGTGGAAATCAGTTTACTAAATAAAAAACTGCTTCCAACCGCTTCAAAAAAGTGACTGCTTCACTTCCACTTTAAAGGGATATTTGTTTTGTTTATTTCTGTTTATACTATTTACAATTTTTATGCAATTATCAGTTGAGTTTGTGGCAAAACCTTTTGCAGTGTTTACATGATGTTTATTAGTGCATAAAATTAATTAAAATAGATGTTTAATTTCATAAGGTTGATTGTAAATATTTTCAACCTAAATATTTAGCATTTTGTGTTTTTGAATAAAATAAAAATTTTCCTTATATATTTAATCATTGAGGATTTATTTAAAAAAAAAAGTCTAAAAATGTTGTCTCGTCTCGTTCTCGTGAACCCAGTCTCGTGTCTCATCACACCCTAATATTGCCTGATTGCATGTGCTCTGCGTGACAGTCGATCCATGTGAATTGAATCCAGACAGGAGGAAAGGTCAGCTTCACTGGAGATGCGCGATTAACTCGTGATTTCAAACTATGCTGAAATATGCATTTACGTACCATCATATTCACTGCGTTCTGTATGTAAAATAAGTGTTACCTTGGCTTTAGTTGAAAAAATATGATTCCCAATGCACACACACTTACCAGATTACAGAGGGCCCTGTTGGTTACAGTGTTTACTTTCTTTTTATTTATATATTTTAAAATATTTCTTTATTTGTGAAAATACTGTATTAGAATTATAGAACCAGGAAGTTGTCATCTAAAGTATAAGTATTTTTTATTTTATTTTATACACATTTATTTTAAACATAATCCATTTTAAAATTATTTCAAGTTTCTCAAACATTAATTAAAATTAATAATAAATAAATTCTAATAAAAATAAAAAATATACTTAATGAAAATCCTTCATTATTTACACATTTTATTCTAAACCGATAAGCTGAAATTCAACCCTCCACAACTCCTAAATCTCATTATTTTGGTGTCAATCATTTGTAATTTTCAGTATTTAATGCCTTCAATTTCTTGTCTGTAGAAGAAAACTATAACATGACTTTAAAAAAATGCAAGGAAAATTAAAACAAGTCATGGACCTGGCATACTTGTTGCCTTAAGAAATAACAAAAAATACCCTAAAGTGTCAACATATGTATGTATGTTGTTTATAACATACAGATGTAATAAAAAATGAGAGTGCGTTAATAATGATAGATTTCCTTTTTAGGCAAACTGTTCCCCCACACAACATGTTCTAACACTATTTCCGGGTAAAGAATTGCCTATTAATAAAATAAAAAAAATCCACAAATCGAATGACCATAAAATAAATAACCTTTTAAAGGATTTTAAATAGTTACTAATAATTACTAAAGAAAAACAAATGTGAACTTTGAAAAAAACTGGTTTACACTTAATTGCACAGAAAATGATGGAGGATTTCTTTTTCCAATTATGGTGGCTATTACATTTAATTTATTAGCCTTTTTCTTGTCAGTGTCTAAGGAACACTGTGAACTGTCCTGGCAAATTTGACTTTTTTGTCAATAGCACACATTATAGATTTGTTTGGTCTAGAGCTTAAGCAAGGTAAACACATTAGCTTAATGGTGTGTTAATGGTGTTAAAAACCCTGTACAAAATATATATGCAAATGTTTAACAGAGCATTTCTATAATTGTTAATGTTACCGGTGGCCTTCCTGTGCATTATTTAACATTGTTGCTTGTAAAAGCAGTTTGCTTTGATGAGTTGGCAGTCCAAACACGATAGCCTGCAATTCTTGTGGATTCTTGAACTAATCACCTGTGGCAGCACTGAAGGTATTTACTGTGCTTTTAACACCTTGCAGAGGTTGTGGAATCTGTCACAAGTGGGAAACTCATCCCCTGTAGATTATCAGCTGGCTGGGTCAATATAACGCTTGCTGCTGAGCTGACACCATAGTTGTTAACATAAAAATGAACTCTTCCTGAACATCATTCGTTTGTCACTGTCATTTTATGCTGCCTTCCAAAACATTTCCTGGAAATATACAGCCTTAGCTCAGTATTCAAAAATGTGTCTAAGGACTGCTCTGATACTGTCAAGGATGGCACAGAAAAAGCAATGCTAAATGCAAATGATAAAAGGCAACTAGCAATATAAATATATTAGGATAGCAACATTAATAGGTTTGTCAACCTCTGAAGGTTTGAATATATTTCCCATCTTTTGTTGTTGATGTCACAGAAATTCTAGAGACGTACAAATTAAAATGGCAAATTTTTGGCTGGACTTATGCAGTTCATGTTAATATTAATATATTTCAGTAAGCACATTTTTGTTTGATTTTGCAAATTCCAAGTCCTAGAGCAGCACCACTGTGATACTCTACTTACAGTGTCGAAAGGTGGTCAGATTGCCAGGCTGAAAACAACATGTTTAAATTAAATAAATCATGCTCTCTTGTTTTCCACAGAAATTGAGAAAGGTGGATGCGGAGACCCAGGCGTCCCTGCATATGGAAAGCGAACTGGGGACCGTTTTTTACATGGTGATGTGCTGACCTTTGAGTGTCAGGCTGCTTTTGAATTGGTTGGCGAGAGGACAATATCATGCCAGCAAAATAACCAGTGGTCTGGAAACAAACCCAGCTGCGTCTGTAAGAGTCATTTTCTGAAATGCTTGGTTATAATTAACATGTTGGCATTTAGAATGATTAATGTATCGCCTCTGTATAAGCATGACATCTAGATTAGGGGCAGATATGAAGCCGAATGGCATCTGTCCACGCTAGCAATTCCCAGGTTTGCTGTATGAGACATCAATTATCATATTTCTGTTTCTGGAAAGTGTTACTGTTTCCTCTTCTCTCAAGAGAACTCTGTGTTTGTTTGACTACACATGTCCAGAGATATGACCAATAAAAACAAATATTTTTTTTTTTTTTTACTTTCCCGACAAAGCTCAGATTATGACATGTCGTCATTCCTGCACCATGCAAACAACTCGTTATAACGGTCTACGTGAATCCTCTTTTCTCTCATCTTTTTTATAGACCAATATGTGTTCCTGATAGCGTATCTATGGTGAATGAAAATAAATATTGTAACCTTTGTAATGGAATTATATATATTTGTCTCAATCTCCACAGTCTCCTGCTTCTTCAATTTCACCACTCCGTCAGGCATCATCCTCTCGCCAAACTACCCAGAGGAATATGGAAACAACATGAACTGTGTGTGGCTCATTTTAGCAGAGCCGGGCAATCGGATCCATCTCATTTTCAGTGATTTTGAGCTGGAGCCCCAGTTTGACTATCTTATTGTGAAAGACGATGGCATGCCTGAGCCCACCACTTTTGGAACGTTCTCTGGGAAGGATGTACCATCGCAGATCGCCAGTAATGGGCATATAATGCGCTTGGAGTTCCAGTCGGACCACTCAAACACGGGAAAGGGGTTTAACATCACCTACACAAGTAAATGTGATATTAATATTATGTTGTGTTTTAGAGGTGAAGTGTGCAATTTCTGCAACAATAGGGGCACAAATAATGTAGCCGTGTTGGGATGCTAATATAGAGCAATGTTTGATAATGCCACAGAGCCGCATTGTTTCACCTTTTCAGGGAAATCATCCTACGGATTGCTTATAAGGCAATATATCTGCATATTAAACTGGGATATAACAAAGTCCCTTACAAGGCAAGTCAGTTCACTCGGCAGCAATCCTGGCAGCTATTTTTAATCATGCAAGTATAGCTCCTATCCAACCAAATGGGAAAATACCAAAACGTCACAAAGTATTTCACAAACTCACATTTCAAGATATTTAAAAACAGCATGGTATCATAAACATTGCTTCTTATTCTCAAAAAAAGAAGAAAAAAAGTATGCTGTATTTTTAGGTTGTTCTATCCCAATGTGCAAGTACAGTGTAGAGAAAAATCTGATCCCAGGTTTCACATAAAGACCAGGTAGTGACTTTGCAGATTAGTGATTGGCTCTTTTGTTCAAAAGGCAAGATGTGCCACTTTGGCTGTGTCCTCCTGGTTATATATTGAATAGCATAACTGTGTGATTGTTTTGTATTTATGTAGAAATGATATCTTTCAGTTAGTCTGAAAGATATTTTAATCATTTTCTCTCAGGGGTAGCCAATTATCTTATTTTTCCCTACATCTTGCTATAACAAGTGGCAATTAACAATTTTATGTTTTTGCAGTATACAGCTTGTTATAGGATTTAAGTCAGAGTAATATCTTTGAAGTTGAATAGATTCATTTGTAATATTGACTGTTCAAGGTAGAGAATGTTTTGGTGCAATGAGTTTATCTTTGAACTTAAACAGAAATGTGTTTTAGCATTTAGGTCTTGGTGCACTGCAGACCTTGATAATCTCGATTAACAATGACACTGTTGTGAAACCCAGTAAGCTGCCTATGTAGGCAGCATATTAAGGCATAGACAGACTCCATAAAAAAGCAAGCAGCATGATTAAGATACTTTCCTTTGAACAAAATCTAAAGCAGCATTGTATGTATGTAATTTTACATAAGGGATTTGCGAGACTTCCCCTAGCTTGTCATTGAAAAGTTTGATCTCTTGCTTTGCCCGCTCTGGAATGTAACTTTGATACCAGTGTAGTGTTTATGTAGCTTGACTGGTACAGTGTGTCCTAGGTTATGGTTTGATTCCTAGGAAACATATATACTGAAGAAACACATGCTTTGGATTTTTTAAAGGGATTTGCTAAGTGCATATGTATACCGTTTCTCCATATTAACAATATTAAAGACCGTTTGACTGTTAGGATGCCATTAGGGATACTTCAAGTCAGTGAGCTAAATGGTTGAAACAGCACATATTTATATTTTTAGTGAATAGATGAAACTGTGACCAAGATCTATGTTGGCACATCTGTGTGGGAACAAAATGGGTTGGTAGATGGAGCCAGTAGTTGTAGGCAATGTCAGTGTCAGTGGATTGTGTGGTTTTATATCTCAACAGTGCTGCTTCAGTAATGGTGTGTCATTGTCTCAGAAAGGAGTAGACATGTTTCCCAAAGTGGTGCTGGAGCAACTGTCAGGCATGGCCATAAGAACAATGAGGCTGTCATTTGGGAATGGGGTAGAGCTGCGTACATGCACTAAGCCCTGGCCGCAAGGTCTCCATGCATTAGCCATCACACTTCAACAGGGACCTCGCAGACAGATGTGTTCACCAAATGAAAACACTAAAATAGCTTTGGCAGGATTCTCTGCTTCTGCGAGTGCACATATTGAATAATTGAAGCTTCCACACTGACATCTGTGATGCATGTGCAATACATATGTGAGCTGTCTGCAGAGTTGTGTTAAGGGAAAACAGAGAGTTGACAAAAATCTTCAAGCCATCTTGAGTGGGTCTCAAACCACTATGTGGCGGAAAAAAATAGAGGGTTTAGAAACGAAGGCTGTAATGCGACTGAATTCTCTCTGTTGATGTTACACCGCCTCAACGTCTCTTTTTTTTTCCTTTTTGTTTTTCTTTTTTTACGTGGTTCAGATTTTCTTTTTTTATGTGAAATTGTAACAGTTACTGTAAAGTTAAGTAAGGGATAAAAACTGACTGACTAGTGTGCACAGTGGCATAGCATCAGGGCATGCAGGTGCATATGGGCCCAGGCAGTTTGGGGGCCCGCTAAGCTGGGGGTAACTTTTCACTGAAACGAGGGAATGAATAGAGCCCTGCATGGGCCCGGCCCTTGTCCAACAGCTTATGCAAATTCTGGTTGGACTGGATACCATGACTTTTTTTCTCTCTCTTCCCCATTACACAGCTATTAAAATAGTTCAGTTTTGGTTTTTAATGGCAAAGTGGTCATATTTCTTATTGTTTCTTTATTTAGTTAATTTAGAAATGTGTTTGGAACATTTTATGTTTGTAAAATTCAAGCATTATGTTTTATCGATTCAGCCTTCTCAAACCAACACAAACTGACTAAAATAAACAGACATAAAACACTTCATGCATTTCACAGTATTAATTTTAAACATTTAACCTAGATTAATGAGCTCTGTAAGGCGCATATCCAATCGTTTGTGTGGAGATTGAGCGCTTTGCAGGCCATGGACGCATCAGCATGATCACTTGCATTTTATAGATTTTTTTAATAACAATGGAAACTTAAAAATGCACCGTAACATTCAGTATACATCATTCAGAACTGGAAAGGGTCTGCTTGGTGCTTCACCGACATGATAAATATATCTATATAATGTTTTAAATTACTATTTTAAAACTGAATAATTCAAATCAAAAACAGAAACTATATGGCAGTATTTTTGTTCCACGTTGAAAATAAATGAATAAATAATTATTAATGTCATAATATTTTAAGAATAATGTAAAAATGACAATAGTAAAATCATGTTATATTGCATGCAGTAAATGTGAAGATTCCACCTATATGCCTACTCCAAAAAAAAAAAAAATATATATATTTTGACTTTGACTTTGAAAAAAACTCTGATTGATCGATTTATGAGACAAATATTCAAGTTTATTTCATGCTGTAAATATTAAAGACGAAAATACCATTGATTTGTATGCAGCTTGAACTGAGGCGAATTATCTCACACATTAAAAAGCGTAAAAAACACATTTATTTATTGATGTTTAAAGACTGAGACTTTGTAGGAACAATGCACAAAGCTGCGATAATTTTCCAAGCATTGGCCTAAATAAAAATGCTTGTAAATATTCACGATTCACGTAACGTTATTCACTACAGAAAATTCAACAAAAGGGCCAAAGTTAAGTTAACTGAGTTGGAGCCCATAACATTTGCGGGGGCCCATACAATTTTTTTGCATATAGGCCCAGGGCTGAATCGCTATGCCACTGAGTGTGCATTGAATTTTCATTGATTTGAAATAATTCTAAATAATTCAATGAATCAGAATCAAGTATTCAACCATACCATGAAGCAACGTAAATTAATGCCTTGTATTTTATATATGCTTTGCATTATGCAGTATTACATTCATTACTGTAGCTTTTAACCCTAATTCTTACCATAATGTCCATGTGCATGGTATGTTTGACCACACAGTGTACGCACAATTTAACTTATGTAATACAGTAATGCCTACTATAATGGAAAATCTTGACAAAATGCTTTTGCTTGTACATGAGAGCATAACTTAAACTTAAAGGTAACATTCAACTATACTGGTGTACAGGACAATTATGTAATTCATACACAATTCACAATAATTCACAATACTCATACATATTTCCCCGTACATGATGGCGTCATTCAAACACGTGTTATCATGTGAAGATTATCGATGCAGCTATATACAGTATAAGGGTAAGTTCATGTATGTTGCATCATTTTCACATGTGTGTTGCAGATTCTCAAAATAAAGTGTGACGTTTTGGTGCCACACAGGAAATTTTCACTATTGCAACAGTTGCCTTATGAGACTGGGCATTCTGGGCAAGATCAGTTGTGATAGTTGTTCCTTAAAAGATAATTATAGTTGACTTAATTGAAGGTTAGGTACTCTTAATGAATGTTAAGTGCTGATATCTTCTCAGCCAAGAGCAGGCAGGACCTAGATTAAGTACTATATACTGCAACACTGATTATACTTTTATCCCATGTCTGTAGCTTTTGGTCAAAATGAATGTCACGACCCTGGTATTCCCATTAACGGGCAGCGCTTTGGAGAGCACTTCTTACTGGGCAGCTCAGTGCTCTTCACGTGTGATGAGGGCTTCATCAAAACCCACGGATCCGAATCCATCACCTGTGTCATCCAGGATGGAAATGTGGTGTGGAATGCAGCCGTCCCCCGGTGTGAAGGTGAGAGAGCTCTTAGACTTATACTCTTCTGCACCTCTTCTGAAGGTGCTGCTGGGATTTGTGAGATGGGCTGCTGTTGACATTTTATTTTTTCTGCTCTCTAACTTTCCCAGCTCCATGTGGCGGACATCTAACGGCTCCCATAGGAGTATTACTGTCCCCTGGCTGGCCCGGGTACTACAAAGACTCCCTCAACTGCGAATGGGTGATTGAAGCCAGAAAGGATCATGCCATCAAGATATCATTTGACAGGTATTGATTTGTTTTGGAATTTTTTTTTTTTTTTTTTTTTTTTTTGCGTATTAAACCCCTGGACACCCATCACTGTCCCCTTTATGGAAACCCTGACAGCAGTCTCTTTAGTACAGATTCTCGCTTTTACAATTTTGTTCGTTAATCTTCCAGTTTAATCTCCCTCATTAGAGTAATTATGCTAAAGGCCTGGGTCGTAAGCAGATGTTCCGCTCTTTCCGATTTCCTGTGCAGGTTTCAGACGGAGGTTAATTACGACACACTGGAGATTCGGGACGGGCCCTCCAACTCATCGCCTCTGATCGGCGAGTACCATGGCACTCAGGCCCCGCACTTCCTCATCAGCACCGGCAATTACATGTACCTGCTCTTTACCACCGACAACAGCCGTTCCAGCGAAGGCTTCCAGATCCGCTATGAGAGTGAGTCAGCTTCTCATCTTTCCTCTGCTGTGATTTAAATGCACAGATATTGGGTTTTCACGCTCCACGGTGGGTGGTTCTGCAATATTCCTCAAATTTTGGCTGGACATGCTCTCTGGTACATGTAATGTAATTGGAAAAAAGTTTCTCCAGGGTTACAATCAGATTATAGTTTTCTAGTTGTCTAAAATTATTTTGAGAAACCCAACATGTGTGTGCTAGTATCGCATGACCAACATCAACATCCAGAGGCAATAGCTAAATTTAACAGAGGTGAGGAACCTCTGTGAATAATTAAATTGATCCGAACATAAAGTTTGTTTTCTTTTTGAATATGTTTAGTGGTATTGGGTTTCTAAACTGTGCTGTAGAGTGCGATTAAAGTTTAATGTCCTGCTGACACAAGGCGGGTTTGTTTGTTAGTGCAGGCTCAACAGATCGACAAATCATTATTGTTAAAAGCATTGTTTTAATGCTCTTGTACTTATTGTTGAATTGCTAACAGGGATTAAGCCAGAAAAAGCCAAAATCGCATTTGGAATCTGTTTTAGTGGACCCCCCACAGGGATATAGAGGGAAAAACCTGTGTTTAATGGAGAACAGATAAACCACCAATAGCATAAAAGCCTTTTGAATGATTTATATGTCAATTTTATTGTTAAAGCCATTTATGTGCTAATAGTGTCACTTAGCGGAATAACAAAAATGAAGCATATTGTCTATGTAAGCACCCCTATGTGCGTCACACCTCCCTGAAATCCAACATTACAAACACAGCTCTTAAGGGTGTATAATAACGTAAAGACACGTCTCAACAGGTAAAAGTAGGCCACTTTCAAGTAAAGTTCCAACATATTAGGAATACGTTTAAAAATTGAAGTTTAGCTTACCTGTCAAGAAGAAACTTCTTCATCTTGATTGAAACCCAAACATTCCATCAAATATTCAATCTTGTAAAAACACTACAGATCTTTTACCTTGTTTTATCCAGTTGTGTGTTTCTGTGTATTTTTGCAAGTCTTTGAATATATTTATTTATTTAGCTTTAAGTAAAAATAAAATAAAATAAATAAACCTGGCAGAGTAAATTACATTTTAAATTGAACCATTTAATATTCAAAGCAGTTAAAGGACAATTTCGCTTTGTATTTATATTGTTAAAATGTCAGTAGTATATTTAAATAACTTATTTAAATATACTACTGACATTTTAACAATATAAATATTGTGACTACCAGTACTGATTACCAGGGCCCCAAAGGAAAAGAGGGCCCTTGAAAAGTCTGGAATATATATTTCCAAGGGGTGGGGGGGGCATAGGGCCCGGGATCTTATGCAGCGCCCCTGTAAATAAGCATTGTGTACTCCACATTGTGTTTCTCCATGTTACCTGCACCTAGATCTGCTGACTTATTTGTGAAAACTACCGATCGTATTTCAGAATTCTTGCATAGTTGGATTGATCTCTGTACCCTATGAGTGCTGATATTTCCTTATTCAGATTTTGTCACCTATATGATTAGTGTTTGCAACATTAAATAATTAATCACAGTGTAGTAATTAATTAATTTGTATTTAATTGGGCAGGGTTCAATAAAATCAACTATGAAATTACTGTACACTATATTGTGTATGTAACATAATCAGTCAAATCAGAGATTTAAATGTTGGTATGTTTGTAAAATGCTGCAATAATAAGTCAGTAAACCTAAATAATAATTATTATTGATTTATTTATTTATTTTTTAAGCTGGCTAACACTATTTTTTTTTCTCCGAAGAAACTCAGTTTACATGTTTTTACTCTTTACTACATACCTGATGCCTCACCTTCAAAATAAATAAATAAATAAATCATGCAAGGAACTATACAAAAGTCTAATGTGATATTTGTGGTATCAATGATACAATGGAACATTCATAGCAAAAGTAAAACCAGAAGTAGTAGCATTTTGTTATCATCTTATCAGACAAAGATGTAAATAAACAGAAAGTAATCTTCCCAGCTAACAAAATAATACCATTATCAATTTAATCAAATTATCTTAATTTAAAAACAGAACTGTTAAAAAATGAACACTTTTCAACCTAATAAATAGACAAAGTTATTATTATTGTAAAAAAAAAAAAAAAAAAAAAAAAGTAGACAATAGCAGTTGAATTATTATTATTATTATTATTATTATTATTATTATTATTATTATTATTACAACCATTTATGTTTATAGTATTTTAGTTAAAAATGCTTTTGGTTGGTGCCACGTGATGTTTTAGTTATCAGTTATAAAAAGAAAGAAATTATTGTCTAGGACCAGTAATATACAAGAGAGGTGGGAGCACTTTGCGTAGTCTACTCGTTAGTTTTTGGGGGCAGGGGGCAGAGTGGCCCCTTAATAATTTAGTCCCTTTACCTTTGCATTACTTTGTTTGAAATCTGATTTTGTTGTGCCTTGCTGCTCAAGTGCAGTTTTGATTAGAGTGTTTAAATAAACCATTCATTGTTCCAAAACCTCATTATTAAGAAATTTAGCACTGCTTGTTAAAAATATAGCATATGTCCATGTACCCGCTTGTTTTTTTATTATTGCAACTTTACAAATAGGTCTGTGTGTAAAATTAAATGTTATCACTTTTTACCCCTATGAGCTTAACTGGAAATGCAAATGGTATCTTTATAAAAACTAAATGGCTTGACAAATAGTCTCCAGTTGCTCTTTTTCAGCAGTAATTTAACATCTTTATTATAATGTAATGTGCTGCAGTAGAGACAGAAGAATGAGAAATGTGGGCAGGAGGGAACATGAGATGATTCTCAAATGATATTCACAACTCCCAATAAATTACCTCTGACATTACGCCTGATTTATATGAAACTCATTCGTGTCAAAGTGTTCCCATTTTTCAGACTTTAAGATGGCTATCACAGGTTTATCACCGGCCAGATAATAGATCCAAATGCATGTGAAACTGACAGGTGGAAATATTCCTCAAATGTCAGCCTCTGAGGGGAAACAATGTAGAACATTTTTTTTTCTTTTTTCAATTTTGTTTTTCAAAATATTGAAAAGGTAAGTAGAAATACGAATGTATTGGTTTAAGGAAGGAGACCACTGGGGAACTGATATCTGCTGATTTATACTTTGTAAAGTGCTTCCGACACATCCCCCTTTCAATTTAGACCTTGAAGGTGAAATGAAATATTTTTGTTTTATATGTTTTGTTCCCCCCTCACAGGCATTATGATGGAAACAGATTCCTGTTTAGATCCAGGTATCCCGGTGAATGGGAAAAGGCACGGGAACAATTTTGCCATAGGCTCCAGAGTGATGTTCAGCTGTGATCAAGGCTATACTCTGAGTGATGATGAACCCATTGTGTGTGAGAGGAACCATCAGTGGAACCATGCCCTGCCCAGCTGTGACGGTAGGCCATGTTGTGCTCTCTCAACTCTGGTCATGTACAAGAGTAACAGCTCCTCCCTAGTGTAAAGATGCCTAAAAATTGGACCCTGGTGTCAGCTTGCACTCTATGCTTTAAGCACCCAGGGGTTCATTTTCAAGACTTTGGAGGCCCCTGAAAATCTGGGGCCTGGGGGCACTGGTCCGGGCTATAATCCAACCCTGCTAGGCCACATTACAGTTTTATCAGAGGGGAAAGGGTAAGCCCCCTTAACACTCCTCTGAGATTTGAGTTCATACATTTTTGATTAGAGGAGAGGTGACTGGCATGCGCTGTTTCATAGATAACCTTAAATGGGGAGGAGAAAAGGACAGGGAAGTGGGAACAAATAATGGAAGTCCTTAACCAAATACCTACAGGAGAGTGCTCTATAAAGCTGTTTATCTTATTTGTTTTCTGATTACAGGGATTGAAGTAAACAAAGTGTTTTCCAGTAAGAGCAATCAGGCTGTTGCCGGTCTGTTCTAGAATTCCCAATGTTCTCTTATGCCTGCATCTTATCAGCTCTGTGCGTTTGCTCTAACAGGCTTTGATTTAGCATGATGGGCTTTCACTAGAGCCTGACCTTCATTACAGACAGGACAGATAGACTCCCCATTTGTTTGCGGGAGTGAAAATACATGTTCACAAAAATGACACATTTCCTTCCTGTCAAGCTGATTGTTATTATTAAATGGAGAGTTCAGACTTAAAGTTCTGATTTGTCGAGTCTCATTTTCAGCCATTTTAACATTCTGGTTAATGCACTACACTGATCGGCCACAGCATTAAAATCACTGACAGGCGAACTGAATGTGCCATATATCACAGGTCTTATAGAGCTGTTTTGGCAGTATGACGCTGTACCTATATGTTATTATGTTGCTACATTGTTTGGCAACTGTAAACAACCTACACTAGTCAAACAGCTATAACACACTTAAGGCACTGCACTGGAGTGATTATACCATGGCTGATAGGGTTTTTGGCACTCCGATTTGCCCATATTTGCTACAAATTTGTTAACAAAAATTTGAACAGGAATGATGCATTCCTATGGCTAGTAGTGAACATCCTGAAAAGTGTGTGTGGAAGGAAGTATTATTTAACTTAACATCATGAATATTTACTAGGTGATGTAACCTTTGACCAACTAAAGCTTATTTTCCAACTAACAATCAATGCCACCAATTACCTGCGTTAAAATGACTGTTACTCAAATCTATAAACTTCGCTTTAGTTCTGTCGTATGGCTCGGTTAGTTTACCTTATAAAAAGAGTGACTTCAGATTTAATAAGCCAGAATTGTTATTTGATGAAGAGATTTAATGGGCCATTTAAGGACAAAATGCTGAGGCTCAAAAATGTGTGTCCTGTCATAACCTGCACCATATGATTTATTTTGATAAAAGCAGGACGATGAACATGACTCAAGGACACATTCAGTATTCTGTTATGGTGTCTGCCTTACAGCTCTGGTACTTTGAGAAAAAATAAAAAAACAAGCACTTTTTTTTACTATCTCCACTGACAGACGTTCTCCAGTCAGAAAATTGTCTCAGTTCTTATAGCTCCTTTTGGTCTTCTTACAAGTAGTTGTGCTGTATCCGATGTCAACCTCCTATTAGTTAGGCTATTGTTAAACTCTGCTGCTTTGCATGTAAAAACATCTCTATTTCCATGTTTTGCATCCATCATCTTGTAGTTTCGCTACAAAGAGAGGAATCTTTGCAAGTTTTATTATAGCATACATATATAATTATTATATTTTTTTTAAATGTTCTGGATATTGTCTGTTAAGTATTTTACCCAGAAATCAGCATCAGCAGCACAACCTGGGTTCATATGTAAATCATTGATGATTATATTGTTTGAGCAATGATTAGTTTGCAGCACCCTGGCAACCACCCAAAACATCCTAAGCAGCCTGCATAGCAACGACCTGGCACAACCCTCACATTATCTTCACAAAATCTAGTTAAGCTTCAACCTAAATGATTATTGAAGGAGGATGTACTTAGAGACTAGCTTTACTCTTTTTCAGGAAATTAGGCCATTCAAACATAAGTTCTTTCTGTTATTGCTTTCCCAGCTTTGTGTGGGGGCTATATCTATGGAAAATCTGGAACGTTTCTTTCGCCTGGCTTTCCAGATTTCTACCCAAACTCTCTGAACTGCACTTGGACAGTCGAAGTGTCTCATGGGAAAGGTAAGACAAAAGAACAGATTACAGCCACTAACTATTGAAACTGATAACAGTTTGAGGTACATTGATTTTACCCATGAGGTTCCTTTCTGTGCCCTTTGAAATTACCCTTGATAACGAATTTAAGATACCTTTCACATTTCTCTACATTTTATTACTCAGCACCATGTTGGGCAAATGCGATTCTGTTTCGATCAGTATTACATTCCCTCTGAAGGTCTCTCAGTGGGTTGTGAGGTTGAAACGGAGATTTTGCTTGTGACTGACGGCCCTAATCTCATCTAAAACTCCCCAGGAGTGCAGCTTCTCTTCCACACGTTCCACCTGGAGGACTCCCATGATTACCTGCTCATTACCGAAGACGGCAGCTTCACCGAGCCGGTGGCCAGGCTCACAGGCTCCGTTCTGCCGCCTTCCATCAAAGCAGGCCTGTTCAGCAACTTCAGCGTCCAGCTACGCTTCGTCTCGGACTTCTCCATGTCATACGAGGGATTCAATATCACCTTCTCTGGTGGGGTCATCACTCTGTTCATTATAGTGTGCTTGAAGGCACTGTTGTCATGATGTTTACTCTAACCCATGCTTTGCTAAGCAGTCTGGAGGTTTAAGAGTTATTATGACTGTGTTCCACAGAATACAGCTTGGAGCCATGTGAGGATCCAGGAGTACCCGCATACAGCAGGAGGGAGGGCTTCCAGTTCGGGGTCGGCGACTCGCTGGTCTTTTCCTGCTTTGCGGGCTACCGTCTGGAAGGCGAGAGTAAGATCACTTGCTTGGGTGGAGGCCGGAGAGTGTGGAGTGCAGCCCTGCCCAGATGTGTGGGTAGGTAGACATACTTTACTTTTCTCAAACATTATTAAAGGGATAGTTCACCCCAAAAATGAAAAATCAGACATTATTTACTCACCCTCATGTCATTCTATATTCATGATATCTTACAAGTTATTTTTATACATTTCATCATAAACGTTATCCATGCGAAGCAAGCGATTTAATCCAAGTCATCCGAAAAAATATGATTGCTTTGTATAATTTTTTGCCAATTCTCACTATCAAATAAAATAGTTGCTTATTAGTACTTAGACTAGTAACCTAATCATACCCATTATCTAAATTTAACAACTACTTTAATAAGAAGCAAATTTATTGATGCAAAAGTTGTAGTTAATGGTTTCTCAGTAGCGATAAGTGTGACTGTATAATTTATATGGATAACATCTTTGATGTGTTTGAAACTTGCCTGGACTAAATCATGACAGAATACTAAAATCCAAAGATGAAAGTCTTATGTGTTGACAATGATATGAAGTTAGGTAAATAATTATACTTTTTTTTTTTTTTTTTTTTATTGAACTATCCCATTATTGCATCAGTACTTTTCAGGTTTGCATTTGGGATTGCTTTTGACAGTAGTTTAGGTTACAGCCAGGCAGTCTGAAAGTGATAAATCAATATAAGGGTTGGTGATTCAGAATTAATATGACCCAAAAGCTGCATTTACACATGTCATTTAGTAAAATTTAAAACGTGGTTAAAAATACACTTTTGGAGCATTTCTTTTTTTTTTTTTTTTTTTTTGGTTATTCATTATGATTTCTACCATTACTAATACTATTGGGTTATCAGTTCAGAGTGGATTAAATCATTGATTTCCAAGAGTCTGTTGGCATTTTAATAAAGCTCAGGCTAATTTGGCCATAAAATATCCCATATAAGGAAGGGAGAAAAAGAGTGAAATTTTAGCTGATGCATATTATTAGAAATCTTGTCTATTCTTTACACCCTGAATAGAGTCCATTTTACAATGCCTCAAATTCATTATTAAATGCTCAGACTATTCTTCCATCTTATTAATGTTTTATTTATAGTGAAACCTGACACAGTAAATGTTCACATTGTAGGTTAAAAAAAACTTTCAGAGATGTATCAGTCTCTGAATAATCGATTAATTAAAATTGATCAGATTGCTATTTTTTTTTTCCTTTTGTGGCAGTTAAGTGGTTGAGGTCATGGATATTGGTGGACAGCATTAAAAGCGCTGACAAAATAATTGTTTGTAATTGTGCAGTCCTCCTGTTGGACGGGGTTTTAATAGTGGTTAATCGCTGTGGTGTGATAAGAGCGTGTCAGTGTGTCTTTAATTGGTCTGGTGAGCACAACAAACATTAGCCTCAAGAGGTTTGGATTATATTAGCTACATAAAATTGATAAAGGGTTGATGGCGATATTCTCAATGAATTAAATTATCTCTAGTTTTTGAAAGCCTCCAGATCAGAGCTTCCCAATCTATAAGATTGCTAGATAACTAAAATGGGTGAGGGTGAGAGCTAGACACCTAAGGTATGTAATACTTAGTGTTATTATTTTCTAAACCATTTAATTTAAATGGTTTAGAAAAAAAAAAAAAAAAAAAAAAAAAAAAAAAATATATATATATATATATATATATATATATATATATATATATATATATATATATATATATATATATATATATAGATATATATATATATATATATATATATATATATATATATATATATATTACCAATTGATTTATTGCATTAACATTGCAATCACTGCATATATATGTGACCCTGGAAAACAAAACCAGTCTTAAGTCGCTAGTGTATGTTTGTAGCAATAGTCAAAAAAACAACAACATTGTAATGGGTAAAAATTATAAATTTTTCTTTTATAAATATGCATTGCTAAGAATTCATCTGGGCAGCTTCAAAGGCGATTTTCCTACAATTGTGAATATTTTTGCACCTTCAGATTCCAGATTTCCAAATAGTTGTATCTCAGCCAAATATTGTCCTGTCATAACAAAATTGACAATAACAAATTGCTGAGCTCAAGGTCTTGAAGCAACATCTGCTTATCAGTGGCATGCGTTGGTGTTTTAAAATTAGGAGGCAGTTCTATACATAAATAAATATGACATAAAAAAAGAGAACAAATATCATTATATTTTGTATTTTATTAATAATATATATATATATATATATATATATATATATATATATATATATATATATATTATTATTATTATTTTTAAATATTTTTAATACCATTTATACATTTCATAGTGTTTTATGCATATTTATATTTATTCTAAAATAATAACTAAAGGCAGTAACAATTTGAACAATATTTTGGAAACAATTTACAATAATGTTTGGTTAGTTAACACGAACTAAGAATAACAATGTACTTCTACAGCATTTATTAATCTTAGTTAATATTAATTTTAGCATTTACGAATGCACTATTAAAATAAAAAGTTGTGTTTGTTAACATTATGCTCTGTGAATTAACATAAACTAACAATGAACAACAGTATTTGTATTAACTAATGTAAACAAAGATTAATAAATACTGTAATACATGTTTAATGTTTGTTAGGTCATGTTAGTTAACACATTAAATGGCACCTTCTTGTAAAAAGTTACCCATATGTATACCCAGCTGATGTCAAATAATCATCAGACAATTATTACAAAAAGTTAGGCTCCATTGTGTAACAAACAAATTAAAATGATACACATTTATTATTCACAATATGGAAAGAGGAAATAAAACATTGTTTGTTAACAGGATGACTCAAACATGCCATTAATGGACTTATCAAAGTCCTCTTTTATTTTCTGAGTTATTTTTATCCATTCCACATCTTCCACATATGTGTTTTTTAGCAAGGTGCTCTGTGTTCCAAGTTGGTGAATGAAGATACTTGATAGGTTACGTGTCACTACTGCTTTATTAATTCATCCAGTGTAAAACCCAGACACTGGTTGGCCTGATGTCAAACTTACTTGCCGACCCCTGCCCTAAAAAAATCAACTTGTGGAAAATGGGCATCCAATGACCCATTTAATAATATTTGCGATTTATGTTTGTAAAATCGATTATTTTGTCATCCAATTTTTTGAGGAGATACTGCTTCCCTTACCTTCTCAGAGGGAACGACCTGCCCTGCTGCTTATATACTTAGAGAGTCGCTGGTGCTGAATATTAAACAGAAGGACATCTGACCCTAACACAGCAGTGAGCTTTTGTGACCAGCAGCTAGCTAATGCACAATGGCCTCTATTAATTAGTATTCCTCTGAAGTTGTTCTCGCAGTGATTCATCAAAATGACAAAGACTCAAATTCCAGACGGTACAAACCCTTGGCCTAAAATTGGCCTGTCAGTAGGAAATGGAGTAGCAGCTGTCAGGGAACTACAGGCTTCAAGGGAACCCAACTTATTTGTTACCAACCCCTAGTTTTTCACACCCATGTGTAGCTTTGATTAGTTTGTGCTTTCTGCCCTCAGAATGTGAACATTTGGCTTCTCACCATTTTTATTTTTTTTCTCTACCTAATCTTTCCGATCCATGCTGGGTTTGCCTAGCTGAGTGTGGAGCCACTTCTGTGGGCAGTCATGGTGTCCTGCTGTCCCCCAATTACCCAGCAAATTACGACAACAACCATGAATGCATCTACCGCATTGAGACCGACAGAGGCAAAGGGATTCAAATCACAGCCACCACCTTCCAGCTTCACGAGGGAGATTTCCTCAAGGTAGGAATGATATGTGTGTGTGTGTGTGTGTGTGTGTTTGTGTGTGTGTGTGTGTACAGGTCCATCTCAAAACATTTGAATATCATGGAAAAGGTTTTCATTTTTTGTAATTTAATTAAAAAAAGCAAACTTTCTTATATTCTAGATTCATTTCACACAAACAGAAATATTTCAAGAGGTTTTTTTATTTTATTTTATTATTATTATTATTATTTTGATGGTTACGGCTTACAGCTTAGAAAAAAAAACAGTATCTCAAAATATTCAAAAATTCAATTTTGAGCTTGATTAATTTGAATATTTTTGAGTATAAATACTGGACAGGTCTAAACTTGGGCTAGTTTAGAACATGCAACCACAATTATGGGAAAAACTACTGACTTGACAGTTGTCCAGAAGACAATCATCAACACCCTCCACATGGAAGGTAAGCCACAGAAGGTCATTGTTGAAAGGGCTGGCTGTTCACAGAGTGCTGTATTAAAATATATTCATAGAAAGTTGACTGGAAGGACAAAGTGTGGTAGGAAAAGGTGCACAAGCAACAGGGATGACCACAGCCTTG
This sequence comes from Carassius carassius, assembly GCF_963082965.1. Lineage (NCBI taxonomy): Eukaryota > Metazoa > Chordata > Actinopteri > Cypriniformes > Cyprinidae > Carassius > Carassius carassius. The sequence goes on along the minus strand of NC_081768.1, from coordinate 26,810,859 downwards.
GGAAGATTGTCAGGAAAAGCCAATTCAAGAACTTGGGAAAGCTTCACAAGGAGTGGACTGAAGCCGGTCTCAGCACTCAGCCACTCCTGAACCAGAAAAATAAAAAAATAAAAAATAAAAACGTCAGAAGCATTTCAACTGGGGTAAGGGGAAAAATAACTGGACTGTTGCTCAGTGGTCCAAAGTCCTCTATTCAGATTAAAGTAAATTTAGCATTTCATTTGGAAATCAAGGTCTGGAGTCTTGAGAAAGACTGCAGAGGAGCAGAATCCAAAGTCCAGTGTGAAGTTTCCAAAGTCATTGATGATTTGAGTGCCGTGATGTCTGCTGATGTTGGTTCATTGTGTTTTATCAAATCCAAAGTCAATGCAGCCATCTACCAGGATTTTGTAGCACTTTCGGAGCACTTTATGCTTCCATCTGCTGACAAGCTTTATGAAGATGCTGATTTAATTTTGAACCTCACAGAGAAATTATGGGGTATTGTGAAGAGGAAGATGAGTAACATCTGACAAACAATACAGAGGAGCTATCAAAGCAACCTGGGCTTCAATAACACCTCAGCAGTGACACAGGCTGATCGCCTCCATGCCAGACCGCATTGAAGCAGTAATTCATGCAAAAGGAGCCCCAACAAAGTATTGAGTGCATAATTAAACCTGCTTTGGAGATCTTGAACATTTCTGTTGTTAATATTTTTTTGATTGATCTTTTTGGAAAATATAAAACATTTTTGAGATACTGAATTTTTAATTTTCCTAAGCTGTAAGTCTTAACCATCAGAATTAAAACAAAAAAACTCTTTAGAATTGAAGAAAGTTTGCTTTTTTTAATTAAATTACAAAAAATAAAAAACTTTTCCATGATATTCTTATTGTTTAAGATAGCCTACACCTCTATATATGTGATATGTTTTTTTTTATTATTTATTTATTTATTTATTTTTTTTTTTTTTGTATGTTTTAGTAGCGTTTTAGTATGCAAATTCAAATTTTGTAATGTGATGTGGTCGCTACCAAAGCATTACTGTCACTACTGAAAATGTGCAGTCACCATCGAAACATGGGATGTTTTGTCAAAAATAAAGTATACTGAATTATCAGTTAATATGTTAGGATAGTTTGTAATTCAATGTATATTCAAACTAATAAATCCAAAACCTTTAAATCAGTATGATCATTTTATGCCTTTTATAAAGGAAAGTCAGATTCAAAATAAAACAAATCTCATAAATTGCACTTATAATATTGTGTAATTGGTATTGATTTACCTTTGAAAAAAAAAAAACATATATTTCTGTTTTATATATATTACAATGAAGATGTAAGCAAAATCTAAATATGTCAATTGACATAATTGACCCTTCTAATGAAATTATTATTTTTTGTGTTTCGCTAATGATACATTTGGGGAGAGGACAAATATTCCAAAACTTTCTGAAAATACAATATGTGTACCTTGGATATTGTACAATTTGCATACATACACAAAGACACATTTCTAATTCATATGTTAAATGCTTGTATAAATATGCATAATGGATTAAACTGTGAAATAAATGATTGCTTAATCTATTGATTCATCCTTTTAGTCATTCTTTGAAATACTACAACTATTTAAATTGAAATCATAAAATGTTCAGTTCAGACTCTAATGCCACATTAGTTGAATTCTATGTGAAGGTGGTCAGTTGTGATGTTGCACACACCAAATAGAGTTTTAAGAACTTTGATTAAGTTTGGCGATTGCAACACCTCTGCAATACTGTTAACATGTAACAGTTTGTAATCCATGAGAGACCAGCAAATGGGACTTGGAGACACCATTAACTATTCATAGATTAATTTACGTTACAGTGCTCAAGGCACATGTACCATCACAGAAGAAAGATGGTCCCTTAAGACCAGTAAGGCCACTAATTAAGTTACAAATGGAGGATAAGAATGAGGTGCAATTCCAAACACATAAATTTTGTCACACTTATAGTGATTCTGTTGCAATGAATCATCAAAATATTGTCTGTCAACATAAAGGGATATTTATCTGTCAGCAAATTAGGTCTTAGTCTTAGAAATCTTGCAAACATTGCCAGATATACAAGGAAACCGCTATTCCCTCATTAATGATGTTGTTGTTTGGACATTTTAGTTGATTTCAGTTGATTTTTGAGGCTGTTTTTTCTGTTTGAACCATTGTAGACAACCAGCGGAAACAGTCTCTCCTTAGAACAGTGGCAAATTCTGCACATGCAATCTGGAATCACATGATATTTTCCATTAAAGCTTGAAACAGTGTCCTCCGCTACAGAAAAGTGGAAAACTGCTGCTTGACATTGATTTATGACCTTTAATATTTTTCCCTATGCCGCAGTGTTTGCCACCCTCTGTTTGCAGAGGTTATTGTTTCAAAATATATGCAATTTCACAAAGCAATTACATAATTCAGACACCAAAAGGCAATGTTTTGAGAAAACACTTGTTTTGTATTTTGTAACACCAGGTATATTATCAGAACAAGTATTTCTGTGACTGTCTGCTGATAAAACGTAAACATTCCTACTTCTTTTGGTCTCTGGTTTTCCTAGGTTTATGATGGTCAAGATAGTTCATCAAGACTCCTGGGCAATTTTACAAAAAACGACATGTCTGATGTCATCCTCAACAGCACGTCCAACCATCTCTGGATGGAGTTTAACAGCAATGGTAGCGATTCCAGCAAAGGATTCAAGCTCTCATACAGTAGTAAGTTAAACGAAATGCCAATAAATGTCCCATGCATTAATCACACACTAGTTCTTAAGAAACAGCTACAGAAGTGCACAAATACAGCTTTATATATGAAGTAAGTCTTCTGCACATGTCTAGTGGTATTCACCTGTGTTTGGGTGAAATCTCTTGCTTCTTCAACTTTCCCTCCAATTGTATTTTCCTTGCCTGTCACTCAATATAAAGTCACAATCAATATACTGACACTGTCAGATCATATTTACTGCAAACAATGACAAATCTAGCATTCACATTGATTAAAAATGAATGATGGTTTCAGGATGGTTTGAAACTGATTTTCAGCTCAATTTATGGAATTGTCTCCACTGTGAGACAGCATTTTGATGCCTGACTGCTGACAGATTTGACAAAATAATCATATTTTGCACATCCTGCATGCACAAAATACAGTAGACATTTTGCTTTCTGTTTTGTTGGACCTATTTAAATTATCTAAAATTTCCTGAACTAACCTTTTTTTTATCATTTAATTATCAAGGTTGTGAAACAGAAGCACAATAATTTAAATAAATACATTCATTCACAAAATCATTCTTCTTATTATTACACTCACACACACATTCTGACAGCAAATGCGTAAAAATCAAATACGGCTACTCTAATTACAAGAAAGAACGAGTGGAAAAGAAAGACAGTAAAGACACAGCATGTGCAGGATATTACAGTTTTAATTGCTGGTCAGAGACAGTCTGATAATATCCTCATTATCCACTCCTCATTATTTCCTCGTTAAGACTACCACCATCTTCCCAGCCAAAAGAAGGAGAATAGTAAATGTATTAAAAAGCAGCTCTGCAGGTTTATTGTTTTCATATGACTCATATTTTGAAAAGGCTTTAGCTTGAAATGTTCCTGCATTGGAAATGTCCGTTAACCAATCAGGTAGAACGGATGGCATGTTTGAAACTGTGATCTTTGTTTTGAGCATATGCTGTGCTGGTATTAATTTGAGGTCGGCTCCTGGGGGCTGCATAGGTAATTGTTGTGAGCAGGTGTAGTTTTTATTGAACCACCTTTTTGTCATTATTAAGCAAGAGGCTGATCCAACCTGCCAGGGGGTTGATTTCAGGTGGCCAGATGTCTTTTTTTTTATCGTTCAAATTGGCTTAGCTTGATCCTGCCTCTCTACAGGTTTTGACCTTGTCAAATGTGAGGAGCCGGGGACGCCTAATTATGGCTTCAAAATCCAAGACGATGGCCATTTTGCAGATACATACGTTTTGTACAGTTGCAATCCTGGATACACCCTGCATGGAAGCAGCACGTTGACGTGCCTCAGTGGAGACCGTAGGGTGTGGGACAGACCACTTCCATCTTGTATTGGTGAGTTTACAACATCAATTATATAAATGACCCTAGAAAATAATATGTACACATCTAAAACATTTCCATATCGAGTGAATGTCTTGCTGTACTTTGCAAGAGAATCGTTGTTTTCACATTTGATCTTTCATGTGAAGGTTTTCTCTTCGCCGTTAAATGTTTTTTCAGGGAATTTCTTGAGTTCCTATCCCTCACAAAAACCTGTCTAAGAGTCTCTTAATTGGTTGTCAACATTTGTCATCATTTCTAAATCTTCAGTGAAAAGCAGGTGAAAAAAAATATCAGTGTACTGGAAAGGATGAGCATCAAAACAACCCTTAAATACCTCAGATATATTTTGCATAAATGCTATGAATTTAAACTTTGAAACGTATACATGGAAATTGAAGGCTTAGTTATGGAAAATAGTAATAGTTATGGAAAATAGTAATATAGTCTGATACATGCGCAATGAAATTTAGACTTAAAAGCTTAAAATAAATACATAAATACATATATAAAACAATAAATTAGTTAGTTAAATGATTTGTCAAATCACATTAAAATAATTCAATCTAATGGATCAGGAAAGTTTTATAGCGTTTAGTGATAAACAGGCATTTGGCTGTGTTTCTTTCTCTCTAGTCTTATGCAGTTTTGCCCAAGGGGTCTTTAGTTCTCTTTTACCCTTCCATATATTTGGCTTGGATTTATATAGTTTTGGCTTCAGTAAATTTTGATGATAAAGTTCAGCAGTTGCACCATTCTTTGCCCTCTTCAACTCATGCAACAAGTTGTAATCCAAGAGAGATCAGCAAATGGGACTTAAGCAAAGGGAATTCCATTAACTATTCATAGATTAATTTACACTGCAGTGCTCAAGGCACATGCACCATCACAGAAGAAAGGTGATGAAGTTTTTAACATGTTTCCCAAAGCTGATATTATATTCAGTATTTCAGTATGTAGAGTATGCAGACCCTCAGAGATTTCTTAACCAGACTGATAATGCTTGGACCTTCTGGTGAACCTGGTATGAGACAGCATCCCCATTGATAGTCTGATGACTTTAGACAGATATTACAGTTGAAGTTGGAACTTCAAGATTTTTTTTTTTTTTTTACTTTTTTAAAGAATTTGTCTAAATATGACCTTAAGTATCATGTACCCTACTTTAATCCACAAATACCTTGACACATTAATTGGTGAACTGTATATCAAGTAACTAGGGTTGCCACCTTCAGCAAGCCAAAATAGGGGACACCCATTCAGGTTGTCCTAAACCTAAAGTCCTAAAGTTATTTTTTCTGTTGAACACAAAAAAAGATACTTTGAAGAATGTGAGTAACTTAACAGGCTGGTCCTCAGTAACTTCCATAATAGAGAAAAAATGCTATCAGCTATCAATGCTCTAACTTCATTTGAAATTAATTTCATTATAATTTCTATTAGCAATACAAACGGTTCAAAATACTTATTTGTTGATCCAGCTTGTTGGTCTTTGTGAAATATGGGACAAATCGGGCCCGTATTGATTTGATATGGGAACACATCATTTTACCCTAAAATACGAGACGATTCCGTATTTTAAGGTGGCAACCCTACAAGTAACTAGCTATTATCATCTGATACATCACTGTACCATTGTACCACCAAGTAATTTATTGTGTGATGAAAAGATCATGTCATCGGATCACAAAAATTGTAGAGAGTGGTAAAGTAATTACAGTAGTAGTTAATGCCTAATCATAGTTATTAAAATGTACAAAGGTTTGCATACTACACAAAACAGTCCCACAATGAATGCATCGAATATTACATTTACATTTATTCATTTAGCTGACGCTTTTATCCAAAGCAATTTACAATTGCTAGATATGTCAGGGGTCACATGCCTCTGGAGCAACTAGGGGTTAGGTGTCTTGGTCAGGGACACATTGGAGTCTCACAGTGGATTCGAACCCTGGTCTCTCACACCAAAGGCATGTGTCTTATCCACTGCACTAACACCACCCCCAAATTAAACTTTATTGTACAATTTATTACAAATTCATGATCTCAAATTATATATATATATATATATATTTACATTTAATCATTTAGCAGATGCTTTTATCCAAAGTGACTTACAAATGAGAACAATAGAAGCAGTCAGGTCAACAAGGGAACAACAACAGTATACAAGTGCCATGACAAGTCTCAGTTAGTCTAGTATAGAACGCATAGGTAGTTTTTTTTTTTTTTAATTAAAAGACAAGAAAATAAAAAGTGCTACTGTTAGTTGGTTAAGTGCAGGCGAAAAAGATGAGTCTTTAGCCGTTTCTTGAAAATGAGTAAAGACTCAGCTGTACGAATTGAGATTGGGAGGTCATTCCACCAGCTGGGCACAGTCCAGGAAAAGGTCCTTGAGAGTGATTTTGAACTTCTTTGGGATGGTACCACAAGGCGTCTATCACTTGCAGAGCGCAAACTTCTGGAGGGCACATAAGATTTAACCAATGAGTTTAGGTAAGTTGGTGCCGTGCCAGTGGTCGTCTTGTAGGCTAGCATCAGTACCTTGAATTTGATGCGAGCAGCTACCAGGCTACCAGGCCATTGTAACCTGAGGAGGAGAGGAGTAATGTGAACTTTTTTTGGCTCATTGAAGACAACCCTCGCTGCTGCATTCTGGATCAAGTGCAGGGGCTTCACAGTACATGCAGGAAGGCCCGCCAGGAGAGCATTACAATAGTCCAGTCTGGAGAGAACAAAAGCTTGGACAAGAAGTTGGGTGGCTTGCTCTGACAGGAAGGGTCTAATCTTCCTAATGTTGTATAAGGCAAACCTGCAGGACCGGGTAGTTGTAGCAATGTGGTCTGTGAAGCTTAACTGATGATCCATCACAACTCCTAGGTTTCTAGCTGTCCTCGAAGGAGTAATGGTTGATGAGCCTAGCTGTATAGAGAAGTTGTGATGAAGCAATGGGTTAGCTGGAATCACCAGGAGTTCTGTCTTCGTAATGTTAAGCTGAAGGTGATTGTCATTCATCCAGCTAGAGATGTCACTCAGACAGGCTGAAATGCGAGCGGCTACCGTCGGGTCATCTGGTTGGAATGAGAGGTAGAGTTGGGTGTCATCAGCGTAGCAGTGATAAGAAAAGCCATGCTTCTGAATGACAGATCCTAATGATGTCATGTAGATTGAGAAGAGAAGTGGTCCAAGTACTGAGCCTTGAGGAACCCCAGTAGCAAGGTGGTGTGACTTTGAAACATCACCCCTCCAAGACACACTGAAGGATCTGTCAGAGAGGTAGGACTTAACCCACAGGAGTGCTGTTCCAGAGATGCCCATCTTTCTGATGGTGGACAGGAGAATCTGGTGATTAACAGTGTCAAAAGCAGCAGAAAGGTCCAGTAAGATGAGTACCGAGGATTTTGAAGCTGCTCTTGCTAGTCGCAGGGCTTCAGTAACCGAGAGCAGAGCAGTTTCAGTTGAGTGGCCACTTTTGAAGCCAGATTGGTTGCTGTCCAGGAGGTTGTTCTGTACAAGGAACATAGAAAACTGGTTGAACACAGCTCGCTCAAGTGTCTTTGCAATGAATGGAAGAAGGGATACCGGTCTGTAGTTTTCAAGAAGCGCTGGATTTAGAGATGGTTTCTTGAGCAGTGGGCTTACCCGAGCCTGCTTGAATGCTGAGGGAAATGTTCCAGAGTGAAGAGAGGAGTTGATAACGTGAGTAAGCGAAGGTATGACTGAAGAAGAGATCGCTTGAAGGAGGTGAGTGGGGATCGGATCAAGTGGACAAGTAGTAGGATGATTGGACAGGAGAAGTTTGGAGACGTCCATCTCTGAGAGTGGGGAGAAGGAGGAGAAAGAGTGTGCGTCGGTCATTGTGAAGTTGTCCTCAGTCTGCGGTGTGGAGAATTGGTCGCTGATATACATATATATATATATATACAGGTCCTTCTAAAAAAATTAGCATATTGTGATAAAGTTCATTATTTTCCATAATGTAATGATAAAAATTAAACTTTCATATATTTTAGATTCATTGCACACCAACTGGAATATATTGTTTTAATACTGATGATTTTGGCATACAGCTCATGAAAACCCAAAATTTCTCAAAAATTGGCATATCATGAAAAGGTTCTCTAAACAAGCTACAACCCGAATTCCGGAAAAGTTGGGATGTTTTTTAAATTTTAATAAAATGAAAACTAAAAGACTTTCAAATCACATGAGCCAATATTTTATTCACAATAGAACATAGATAACATAGCAAATGTTTAAACTGAGAAAGTTTACAATTTTATGCACAAAATGAGCTCATTTCAATTTTGATTTCTGCTACAGGTCTCAAAATAGTTGGGACGGGGCATGTTTACCATGGTGTAGCATCTCCTTTTCTTTTCAAAACAGTTTGAAGACGTCTGGGCATTGAGGCTATGAGTTGCTGGAGTTTTGCTGTTGGAATTTGGTCCCATTCTTGCCTTATATAGATTTCCAGCTGCTGAAGAGTTCGTGGTCGTCTTTGACGTATTTTTCGTTTAATGATGTGCCAAATGTTCTCTATAGGTGAAAGATCTGGAGTGCAGGCAGGCCAGGTTAGCACCCGGACTCTTCTACGACGAAGCCATGCTGTTGTTATAGCTGCAGTATGTGGTTTTGCATTGTCCTGCTGAAATAAACAAGGCCTTCCCTGAAATAGACGTTGTTTGGAGGGAAGCATATGTTGCTCTAAAACCTTTATATACCTTTCAGCATTCACAGAGCCTTCCAAAACATGCAAGCTGCCCATACCGTATGCACTTATGCACCCCCATACCATCAGAGATGCTGGCTTTTGAACTGAACGCTGATAACATGCTGGAAGGTCTCCCTCCTCTTTAGCCCGGAGGACACGGCGTCCGTGATTTCCAACAAGAATGTCAAATTTGGACTCGTCTGACCATAAAACACTATTCCACTTTGAAATAGTCCATTTTAAATGAGCCTTGGCCCACAGGACACGACGGCGCTTCTGGACCATGTTCACATATGGCTTCCTTTTTGCATGATAGAGCTTTAGTTGGCATCTGCTGATGGCACGGCAGATTGTGTTTACCGACAGTGGTTTCTGAAAGTATTCCTGGGCCCATTTAGTAATGTCATTGACACAATCATGCCGATGAGTGATGCAGTGTCGTCTGAGAGCCCGAAGACCACGGGCATCCAATAAAGGTCTCCGGCCTTGTCCCTTACGCACAGAGATTTCTCCAGTTTCTCTGAATCTTTTGATGATGTTATGCACTGTAGATGATGAGATTTGCAAAGCCTTTGCAATTTGACGTTGAGGAACATTGTTTTTAAAGTTTTCCACAATTTTTTTACGCAGTCTTTCACAGATTGGAGAGCCTCTGCCCATCTTTACTTCTGAGAGACTCTGCTTCTCTAAGACAAAGCTTTTATAGCTAATCATGTTACAGACCTGATATCAATTAACTTAATGAATCACTAGATGTTCTCCCAGCTGAATCTTTTCAAAACTGCTTGCTTTTTTAGCCATTTGTTGCCCCCCGTGCCAACTTTTTTGAGACCTGTAGCAGGCATTAAATTTTAAATGAGCTAATTAAGTGGATAAAAGTGTAAAATTTCTCAGTTTAAACATTTGCTACGTTATCTATGTTCTATTGTGAATAAAATATTGGCTCATGTGATTTGAAATTCCTTTAGTTTTCATTTTATTAAAATTTAAAAAACGTCCCAACTTTTCCGGAATTCGGGTTGTATTAACCTAATCATCTGAATCAACTAACTAACTCTAAACACCTGCAAAAGATTCATGAGGCTTTTAAAAATTCCCAGCCTGGTTCATTACTCAAAACTGCAATCATGGGTAAGACTGCCGACCAGAAGGCCATCATTGACACCCTCAAGCAAGAGGGTAAGACACAGAAAGAAATTTCTGAACGAACAGGCTGTTCCCAGAGTGCTGTATCAAGGCACCTCAGTGGGAAGTCTGTGGGAAGGAAAAAGTGTGGCAAAAAACGCTGCACAACGAGAAGAGGTGACCGGATCCTGAGGAAGATTGTGGAGAAGGACCGATTCCAGACCTTGGGGGACCTGCGGAAGCAGTGGACTGAGTCTGGAGTAGAAACATCCAGCGCCACCGTGCACAGGCGTGTGCAGGAAATGGGCTACAGGTGCCGCATTCCCCAGGTCAAGCCACTTTTGAACATGAAACAGCGGCAGAAGCACCTAACCTGGGCAACAGAGAAGCAGCACTGGACTTTTGGACAAATTTTGCATGTCATTCGGAAATCAAGGTGCCAGAGTCTGGAGGAAGACTGGGAAGAAGGAAATGACAAAATACCTGAAGTCCAGTGTCAAGTACCCACAGTCAGTGATGGTCTGTGGTGCCATGTCAGCTGCTGGTGTTGGTCCACTGTGTTTTATCAAGGGCAGGGTCAATGCAGCTAGCTATCAGGAGATTTTGGAGCACTTCATGCTTCCATCTGCTGAAAAGCTTTATGGAGATGAAGATTTCATTTTTCAGCACGACCTGGCACCTGCTCACAGTGCCAAAACCCCTGGTAAATGGTTTACTGACCATGGTATTACTGTGCTGAATTGGCCTGCCAACTCTCCTGACCTGAACCCCATAGAGAATCTGTGGGATATTGTGAAGAGAAAGTTGAGAGACGCAAGACCCAACACTCTGGATGAGCTTAAGGCTGCTATCGAAGCATCCTGGGCCTCCATAACACCTCAGCAGTGCCACAGGCTGATTGCCTCCATGCCACGCCGCATTGAAGCAGTCCTTTCTGCAAAAGGATTCCCGACCGAGTATTGAGTGCATAACTGAACATAATTATTTGAAGGTTGACTTTATTTGTATTAAAAACACTTTTCTTTTATTGGTCGGATGAAATATGCTAATTTTTTGAGACAGGCAAGGCAAGGCAAGGCAAGTTTATTTATATAGCACATTTCGTACACTGGTAATTCAAAGTGCTTTACATAAAAGAAAGTAAAATAGTAATGAAGAAAAATAATAACAAGAATAAAACAAGCAATTTTAAAACTTTTAAAATTATTAAAACTGTACTTATTTAAAATGAATTTAAAAGTGTGAAAAGTGAAAGTGAAGTGACATTCAGCCAAGTATTGTGACCCATACTCAGAATTTGTGCTCTGCATTTAACCCATCCGAAATGTACACACACAGAGCAGTGAACACACACACACACACACACTGTGAGCACACACCCGGAGCAGTGGGCAGCCATTTATGCTGCGGCGCCCGGGGAGCAGTTGGGGGTTTGATGCCTTGCTCAAGGGCACCTAAGTCGTGGTATTGAAGGTGGAGAGAGAACTGTACATGCACTCCCCCCACCCACAATTCCTGCTGGCCCAGGACTCGAACTCACAACCTTTCGATTGGGAGTCCGACTCTCTAACCATTAGGCCACGACTTCCCTAAAGACGTCCTTCGAGCCGGAGTCGAACCAGCGACCTAAGGATTGCCAACACTCCAACCTACAGTCCTCCGCTCTACCAGCTGAGCTAAAGCTGGGGATAAAACAGTTAGAAAATGATTTTACATAAAATAAAATAAAATAAAAAACAGTGAAAATATATATTGCAATCAGTTCGGACATTGCACAGTGCTCATTCAATAAATGCACAGCTAAACAGATGAGTTTTAAGTCTAGATTTAAATGTGACTAGTGTTTTAGCACATCTGATCTCTTCTGGAAGCTGATTCCAACTGCGGGCGGCATAGTAACTAAAGGAGGACTCCCCTTGTTTTGTGTGAACCCTTGGTATTTCTAACTGACTCGATCCTAATGATCTGAGTGCTCTGTTAGGTTTATATTCAGTGAGCATATCTGCAATATATTTCGGTCTTAGGTCATTTAGTGACTTATATATGAGTAAAAGTACTTTAAAATCAATCCTAAATGTAACTGGAAGCCAGTGTAAGGACCTGAGGACTGGTGTGATATGCTCAGATTTTCTGGTTCTAGTCAGAATCCTGGCAGCAGCGTTCTGGATGAGCTGCAGCTGTCTAATGGTCTTTTTGGGAAGGCCGGTGAGGAGCCCATTACAATAGTCCACCCTGCTGGTGATGAAGGCATGAACAAGTTTCTCCAAGTCTTGGCTGGAAAGAAAGATCTACTTCTTGCAATGTTTTTTATATGATAGTATGCTGATTTAGTTACTGCTTTGACATAACTATTGAAACTAAGGTCTGTCTCCAGAATCACACCAAGATTCCTGACTTGATTTTTAGTTGTTTGACCCCTAGAGTTAAGGTATGCATTCACCTTGAACACTTCATCTTTGTTTCCAAATGCAATGACTTCAGTTTTTTCCTTGTTTAACTGAAGAAAGTTCTGGCACATCCAACTATTAATTTCATCAATGCATTGGCAGAGGGAGTCAATGGGGCTGTAGTCATTTGGAGATAAGGCTAGGTAAATCTGGGTATTATCAGCATAGCTGTGATAGGCAATTTGGTTCTTTCTCATTATTTGACTTAGGGGAAGCATATACAGGCTAAACAAGAGAGGTGCAAGAATTGACCCTTGTGGGACTCCGCATGTCATGGACGTCCACTTAGACTTATGCTCTCCTAGACTCACATAATAACCTCTCCCTTCTTAGTATGACCTGAGCCATTTGAGTAGCATCCCAGAAAGCCCGACCCAGTTTTCCAGTCTCTCTAGTAGTATGTTATGATCGACAGTGTCAAACGCAGCACTGAGATCTAGCAATACCAGCACCGATATTTTGCCAGAGTCACAATTTAAGCGAATATCATTTATTATCTTAATGAGTGCTGTCTCTGTGCTGTGATGCGGTCGAAAACCAGATTGAAAATTGTCCAGGTATCCATTTGAGTTTAAGTATTTGTTCAGCTGATTAAAAACGACCTTTTCTATAATTTTACCTATAAAAGGAAGATTAGATATTGGTCTAAAATTGCTCAAAACGGTGTTATCAAGATTGCTTTTTTCAGGAGGGGCTTAACAACTGCATTTTTTAAGGAGTTTGGAAATGTCCCAGAAAGAAGTGAGGCGTTCACCACTTCTAAAAGATCTGCTTCTAAACAGTTAAGCACATTTTTGAAAAAAGATGTGGGAAGTGTGTCGAGATAGCAGGATGACGATTTTAGGTGCTGCACTATGTCTTCCAGAATCTTGCTATCAATTGCTTCAAAAATCGACATAGTATCTTTTTGATATTGTGGCCTAATCTGTCTGACCCTATTGATGATCTTCTCAGAAAAGAAGGATGCAAACTCATTGCATTTGCTGTCTGATAGCATTTCACTGGGAATCTGACTTGGGGGGTTTGTCAGTCTCTCAACAGTGGCAAAAAGAGTACGAGTGTTATTTAAGTTACTGTTTATAAGGTTTGAGAAGAAATTCTGTCTAGCTGTGGCTAGTTTCACATTAAAAGCATGAAGGCTGTTTTTGTAGATGCTATAGTGAATTTCAAGTTTTGTCTTCCGCCACATCCGCTCTGCTTTTCTGCATTGTCTTTTCATAGTCTGAACTGCTGTTGATCTTCTCCAAACTGATTTCTGTCTGTTTGTTTTCTTACTGATTATTATTGGAGCAATATCATCAATAACAATCTTAACTTTTGAGTTGAATGAATCAAGGAGAGTATCAACAGAGTCTGCAGAAATGCTTGGTGTTAAAGATATAGCCTCCATAAATAGTACACTTGTGTTCTCGTTTATGCATCTCCTTCTGACAGAGACCGATCTAGACAGGCATTTTGGGTTTTCATGAGCTGTATGCCAAAATCATCAGTATTAAAACAATAAAAGACCTGAAATATTTCAGTTGGTGTGCAATGAATCTAAAATATATGAAAGTTTAATTTTTATCATTACATTATGGAAAATAATGAACTTTATCACAATATGCTAATTTTTTGAGAAGGACCTGTATATATATATATATATATATATATATATATATTGTAATCTGTGACTTCCTTGCAGTATGTACTTTTTCTTCAACGGGATGGTAAACTGAGCTTGAACCAAATAGACTAATACTGTAAGTCTGATGAAGAGACTCAACTTTAGTAATTGCATGTGAGACACCTGAGAATGGTCTGGAAAATGGAGAATATTGCCTTGAGCCAACATTGTTGATACGGGGCTGACGAGTCGTGAGACGTGTGGATCCATGTGCAAGCTTTATTACACAGAGACATGGTCATAACAGGCATGGGTCAAACTCTGGCAAACAGGTTTATAGAGGGCAAGACAAATAATATTCCTAGGGTAAGCGTGGGTCTTCGATGAATGAACAATATCCAGAGTGCTAAGCAAGAGAGGTAATCCAGAATCCAGAGCAAAGGGTCAACAAGGCAAGAAAAAGACTAAACTATGAAAACTATAAACTAAGATAAGACTATGAAAACTATAAACTTAAACAAGACTATGCGAACTATGAACTGAAACAAGACTATAACAACTATAAACTGAAACAAGAAAATTAAAACTATGAACCACATCAAGACTATTAAAAATAAACAGATAGAGTGTCAATGGTTCATTGGAGAGTTAGAGCTCATCCCATCCACTTACAGTATATTATAAGAGTGATAGACTGCAACGGTTTGAGTTAAAAATCTTGGTTTGTGTTCTTCTGAAGAAACAAAGTCACCTACATCTTGGATTCCCTGGGTGTAAGCAGATAAACATCACATTTTCATTTTTGGGTGAACTATCCCTTTAATGATTAAAATCGAAACAGTCTAAAAAAATCTCCCTTTGTTTACAATGCTTCATGGTTTGCATTGAAGATGTATCCTTTAACTATGATGTCATCTTATATTTGAATTCTTCTTAAATATATACGGTGAATTATTATTTGTGTCATATTAATTCATTTCAAAGTAATTTATATTAAACTAGAACTTGATTTATTGTTTTGTTGCTTGCAAGCACTGATATTTCCTTCTGGAAATGCAAATCTAGTTAAAGACCTAAATTCTTGTGTGTGTGTGTGTGTGTGTGTGTGTGTGTGTGTGTGTGTGTGTGTGTGTGTAGCCGAGTGCGGAGGACACATTAGCGGCGCCACATCTGGACGGATCCTGTCTCCTGGTTACCCGGCCCCCTATGACAACAACCTTCACTGCACCTGGTCCATTGAGGCGGACACAGGCAAAACCATCAGGTACGAAAACTGGTGCTTGCAAACCATGTTAATGTTTTACCACCCCTTCTTTAATTTCCATATAATTCGCATATAACCTATAAAGGAGCATGGTGATTGCATTTCACCCCGCTGTGTGGCCTACCACTGGCTGGCATCTGTTCCTACAAGTGCATTACCATTACACAGAGGCAACAAGAATAGAGACACAAAAAGCGATAAGCCAGTTAAACCTTCAAAAATGGAGCAAAACTCAGGTAAGCCAATTTGGTTGATCCGTTTAAGGAGAATATGGCTTATAAGAGCAGATAAAAGGAGGCGTTGTAAGAGTGGGATGTAATCCATACCACTGGGCTTGAGTCATTTCATTTGAGTGCTACAGGTGTTTCAACTATTTCTATACATGCAGGGTCCAGAATGAATGCTCGCCAAGCACTGAATGCCAGTAAAAATTGGCTTTGGCGAGCAGAGTATGTGAGTGGAGTGGAGCAACAGCAATTTCCCCTCCGCGCTCAAAGCGTCTGTAATCACTCCACTACAACTCCACTCCATCTCTCGCTCCCAGCTCACCTCACAGGTGAAAGAAACCCCTCTGTGACTTCACTCCATAGCATACATTTGCACAGTAACTGTGTTTTTAACATCACCTAGGCTCAAGATGTATTAAGTGAAATCATGTTTGTGTAATTCTGTATAGTTTTAAGTGTTTTGAATTAGTATGATGACATGGTTGTTTGCATTTTTCAAAAGACTGCACTGAGAAAACAGTTTTATTGGTAACATTTAACTTAAGTTATATATATATATATATAATGTAAACCCCTAAACTGCAAATTTTACCAGGGTAACCCACCAATTTTTTTTATTTTTACCCCACTAGAATGCAATTTGGTTACACTTTATTTCGATAGTCCACTTTAGGCATTCTACTGACTATAAGTAACTTTGTAACTACATGTCAACTACATATCAACTAAATCTCAGAAATTTGAAACTACATGTCTACTAACTGTCAGAGTAGACTGTTAGGGTAGGTTTAGGGTTAGTGTTAGGGGTAGGTTTAGGCTTAGTATAAGTTGACAATAAGTTGACAAAGAAAGTGTTAGAAGATATTAAGCAGCCAGTCTACTAATACTACTACTACTAACTGCTAGTTGACATGTAGTTGCAGAGTTACTTACTGCTAGTAGAATGTCTAAAGTGGACTATCAAAATAAAGTGTTACCTGCAATTTTTACTGGGCGATCCCCCTCAAAACATGATTTAGCTAGTTTTGAGTAGCAATTGGGCGGGTTTTGTTGTGAAAACCTGGCAACCCTGCTTATGAGCAGTGTGGAGATATTTGAATGAATAACCCTGTGTTTGTGGAGAGCAGAACTGGTGGTTTTCCACCCACACATCCCACAGAGACAGTCATTGTTGTGACTTAAGTTGATCAGTTCTGTGTTTACATGCCAGCTGCAGTGCTGTGCTCGACTCGCGGAGGTCAGACTACAGCCCTGTTGAGTGTAAATAATATAAATCCCAGTGGCTCAGTATAGGAATAAATATATTCTGAAGGCCGTTGGGTTTGAGCTGTACAGTGCTGAGGAAAATATGTTTTGTTTGCATTTAGTAAGTATTATATTATTGGCAAAGATAATCCAGACATATTAATGAGGTCAAGTTTTGCTTAATCTTTTAAAACAAATCCAAACACACATGAAAAACCTATAATAATGATGTGTACTTTAGAGCTGTCAAAATGCATTTCACAGGAAATTGTGCTGCGTCATGTCCATACACAAAGAAATGTGGATTCAGCTGTGGGTAGCTTGGAGCTGAATGCTCTTTTGTCTTAGCAAACAAGTAAAAAATAATAATAAAGATGATAATGATCATTCAAAATGGCAAACTCCTGGGAATTACCTGGTACAAAAACAACAACGATAATATTATTTAATTGTCCATCAGCTTTGTTAAGATCTGTATCTGTGCCTTGAACCACATTCACAAGGAGCACTGTTATTCTGCAAGATGCATACAGTTTCTATTTTTAAAATAGAGAGCCATAAATCACATAGATTAATGTAGCTTTAATTATGAATTAATTTTAGAACATATCTTTGTGAACTCTGGAATTCTTGTTTGATCAAATAATTGAAATTAATTATATTTAAATTTGCAGATGTTTTGTGCTTATGAATGTCTTGCAGATGTTTTTGAATGTCTTTGAAAGAAAATATAGCAACATTGAATATTCTCAAAATGTTTGACCTCCCCAGCCTCCACTTCATAGTCTTTGACACGGAAGTGGACCACGACATTCTAAAGGTTTGGGATGGACCAGGGGAGAGTGGCATTCTGCTGAAAGAGTGGAGTGGATCGCTTTTACCTGAGGACACTCACAGTACCTTCAACATCCTCACACTTCAGTTTGACAGCGATTACTTCATTAGCAAGTCTGGTTTCTCCATCCAGTTCTCTAGTATGTATCAGCTTCTCTCTGACTGTGTTCAGAACACAATATAACTTTTATAGTGAATATCTTTGCATTAAGCACACTATACTGTATGCAACTTTTCAGTATACATGCCAATGCTGCATGGAGTACTACATTCTACAGTGCACTCACCTTGATTTTCTTTTACCAGCATACTGTCATGTTGTATTAGCATACCATTCTTTCTTGGCTCTTTTTTAATTTTACTGGACTGCCAAAAAAAAAAAAAGTTTTTAGATTAAAACTACAAAAAATCGTATTTCCAAGATGATAGATAGGTCTGTCATCTAAATGCAACGGCACACAGTGTAGTGTATAGTATGTTGTATGCTGTGCAACATGCAGTAAATAGTAAGCTATTGTTATAACAAAGCCTTTCTCTCTTATTAATTTCCTCAGATCTCTCTGCTCTCATTATACATTATGTATTTTGAAGTGGCTATGGAGCATATTTTTGTTAAGAGAGCAGAAACTGTTGCATATTTTATTCGACTTTTTGACAGTAATATGGTATGATTGATGAAATATAATTAAATTAAAATCTCCATAAACATGAGTTGAACACCATCGCATATGTTAATTGCTGTGCGACTTGGCATATTTAGCTAAGAACAGAGGTCCGTTTTCCCATGAATAAGTGATTTTCTGCTCTATTTCTCTAATGTCTCACTGATCCACAGCTGATTCAAAATTTATCTTTTTATTTCAGCTACAGTTGCCACGACCTGCAACGACCCAGGGACCCCTCAAAATGGGACACGCTACGGAGACAGCAGGGAGCCTGGCGACACCATTTCCTTTCAGTGTGACCCTGGGTACCAGATTCAAGGAGTGTCTGAAATCACTTGCGTTCAGCTCAACAGCCGATTTTTCTGGCAGCCGGACCCACCCACCTGCATCGGTGAGATCCGTCTTGAGCTCCTTACAGAGTAAAAAAAACCGGATACCCTGTTAAATGCATTCCTTATTAATTACAGTTGTCAATGAAATACATTGATTTTGAGTGATTAATTACAGACACAAACAAGCAAACTTAAGAAAGATTCTTTAGAACAGTGTTAATTTCACTGATTAATTATTTTTGTCATTATTTTCACCAACAACATTTTCTCACAGATGAAAACTAGACAATTACTAAATAAAAAACAGTTTTAATGACAAAAACTAAAATGAAAATATACTCTTGTTTTCGTCAACAAATAAAAACAAGACGAAAATGAGACCGACATTCCGGCCTGGAACGCACATTTTCAAAGGAGAATAACGGACTGTAGAATTGTTTTTCAGAAAAACATGTTAACTTGGCATGTTTCTTAAATATCTGCAAACATATAATGGTATTTTTATGTTTTAGTAGAGTCAAAAACTTGCATACAGCACCTTTAATGAAAACCTGGTACAGAGCGCTCAGATGGGACTGAATGTTCACCTTCCAGTAGAGCAATGACTCTAAGCACACAGCCAAGACAATGCAAGAGTGGGTTAGGTACGACTCGTTGAATGTCCTTGAGAGACTCAGCCAGAGCCCAGACTTAAACCCAGCCAAATATGTATTGAGAAAATGTCTGTCTGGTCTCAATCCAACTTGAGAGAACTGAATACTTTTGCAAGGCAATGTCTATCAAAATCTAAACGCATCACTGTACCATTGTATCACCACAGTACTTTTTTGTAACTCTACTCAGTTATACACTACCAATCATAAAGTCATAGCATTATAAAACTGTTCAAACTTAGCGCTCATGTATCATGTGGTCTATTAGAAGAGATATAAGAGAGAAACATATTAGTTCAGCGTTATAGGGAAAAGTAGAGGTGACTCACCCACTGCATTACAAAGTTGCTTTTATAATATTACCATGACCTTCTCCCAGACCTCCAGTATTTTTCTGCTTCTTTTCTCTCATTTTTTTTTCTTCAGTCAGGCAATATGCTCTGCAACTTCTAAGCATGTTAAAGAATAGCTTTTTTCTCCAGTGTGCCCATTGACTTTTTTATGTCATGCTTTGTCAGTTGCCATGGAATTTTACAAGGTCCTCTTGGGTTCAGGAAGCAAAAATCCCATTCATCTTCTCCGTAGAGAAATTGATTTTAATGATAATATTTAAACCTTTCAAGGCAGACCTAGCATGAGCATCAAAAGTTGTTAGAGGATGATAAATAATTTTGTACTGACATAAAAAATAAAAAAAGTAAAATGACTGAACATTACTTATAATTATGTACCTTTAATATTTTGGCATACATTTCTAAACTATCTCATTTTACATATTTGGCAATGACCTGGGGTACTGGGGAACTTGCGACCATAGTTGCTTTTGGCAAACACACCCCAAGTCAGTAGTTTCATGGTGTATTTACTTTTTTTCAGACCTTTTCAGGCTTTGTGGGACATAGTTTATTCTGTCATAAAATGCATTAGTAAGTACACAGTTTTTTTATAGCAATAGCTGCTCTGTACCAAAATTTTAATCTTGTGATCTCAGAGCTCATTGATTTGATTCATGGCTTAGACTATATTTATTGAAAAAAAAATGTTTTAGATCTTTAAAGAAATACTTCCAGAGCTAACGCCAGCAAAAAATTGGCAGGTCCTATCATAACATTGCTGCTCAGTGCAATGTACAGTTATATTAACTAATAATGAGCTCATCCTATAAGCAGGCTGCTTTAACATAGTTCAAGTTGTAGGATCACATTAAAAAATCTCTCGTCCTCACTCTCCTTGTTATGACAGCTACCTGCGGGGGCAATGTGACAGGGCCTGCTGGGGTAATTCTATCACCCAACTATCCCCAACCCTACCCACCAGGAAAAGAGTGTGACTGGCGGATAAAAGTCAACCCTGACTTTGTCATCGCTTTAATCTTCAAAAGGTAATGTACTCATATAGCGCTGAGTGCCTCTTACTCCCATGACACCCGAAGGGGTGTAACATCTCTTACAGGGTTATATTCACAAGTGCATTTTAAAATCCAGTTTCTATAAATATGAAGTGTATTTGAACATATTTAGTCTCATTTGTATTGCGAATTGAGAAAAATGTGTCTGCTCTCTTGACAAGTGTATTGTGATACATAAATATACTGTAAGATTCAGAATACAGACCTTTCTCATCAGTCCAAAAATAGCTTTAATTAAAACCAAGCTGCTAAAACAAGTCATTTTGTAATTCCTCCTTTTATTAAACAATAGAGATTAATACAAGACTTCCTGCATTGACACAGAACAACAGCTGCTACTTCGTCATTGTCTCTTTGGCCTATCCATAAACCGACATGTCAAAAGGCATCACTAGACTAATAATAGCATTATTATTCAAAGGATACTAATGTTATGAAATGTACTGGTTATTTCACTGGATTTTTGGTAAACCAGACACAAATTGACACAAACTTTGCAAATAAACTTTTTAAAGAAATGTATAGAACTGACAGTAATGCCACAACATAAAGGTAACTATTTTAATTATATGACTGATCATACAGAAATTGAAAGATAATACTTGCTTTATAATCACTAGAGCTGTCAGTCAGTTCAGTTCAGCGCTGACTGAGTTCTGTACTCTCGCCAAAAATCCCATTATAAACAATGCCGCTGTCTTCACTTCTCATTAAATCTCATATTTGCATTGTGTTGATTGTGTTGTTTATAATGAAATCACTTGTGAGACTGTAGATTTTAAGTTACTGTACAATGGGAAGATCACTGTGTTCACACACTCAAACGACATGATTGTCATACAATGTTCAGCATTGGGAGTGGATCTAAATGTTATGCTTTAATGAACTCTTTCATCAAATAGTTAATCTCAGAAGGTGTAATAGTAAGAATGACCCCTTTAATGAACAAACATTCAGTGAACAGGGAGTGTGCCAGGTACATATGTGGTATTTCTAGACAAATCAATGCCATGTCCAGATTACATTGACAGTCAATATTTCATTTTGCTTAATAAATAAACTTTAACTTTATGGGGCACTTAATTTCAGAGGAAACTATAATTTACAATGGAGCCAGACTGCATGGAGCAGGTTTAGATTAAAACCTGAAACAGAATTTCTAAGAAACTAAGTTTTTTTTTCTTTTCTTTTTTTTGTGTGTGTGTGTGTCTGTGTGTGTGTACTGAGGCGTGGAAATGCCTCAGTGTTGAAACACATAATGAGTTCAAATCATTGCCGTTTATTATGAGTGTCATGTATCTCAGCCCTTGCACACAAATCCACAATCACAATCATCAACTCGCATACTTGAATCCTTAGAATGATTATGACTCTGATTGCTTATGTTTCACTCAGCTAAAATGATCAGGACTTCATGGACTTCCATTATAATTACAAAACAGACCAACCAGAAAGAAGTATTTACTTCTGGAAACTGGCAGGCTTTCTGATGAAGCAGGTTAAGCAAGAATGCATGGGTTGAACACGTTCCTGGAATAACATCCTTGTTTATTAAAAGCATAATACAAACAGCTTCCTTAAATTATTGTATGCTTTATTATCAATACATAATATTGAAAGCAATATTTATTTACACACACACACACACACACACACACACACATATATATATATATATATATATATATATATATATATATATATATATATATATATATATATATATATATATATATATATTTTTTTTTTTTTGTATTATTATTATTTTTTACTTTTGATGAATTAACATTTTAATTTATGAAAAATGCCACACAGTTAAGTCTAAGCACACCTTGTTGGTTAAGCATCTTAAGTTTCCAGGTTGGGATACCTGCACATGAACGTTCAATGCAGAAGACTGTCATCCAAAATGTTACATGTTTGTATTTGGAAAGGGTGTTGTCAAATTTATATAAAATCAAAGATTTTACTACATCAATAAGACCTTATGCATATACTGTAACAATCTCTAAATTGTTCTCCATTTGTTGTGCAGTTTTAACATGGAGCCCAGCTATGACTTCCTCCATATCTATGAAGGTGAGGACTCCAACGGACCCCTGATCATCAGTCTGCAGGGCAACCAGGTTCCTGAGCACATCGAAAGCAGTGGAAACAGCCTTTTTCTGGCCTTCCGCAGTGATGCCTCCCTGGGGATGTCTGGTTTTGCTATCGAATATAAAGGCAAGTTTCACCTTGCAGGTGTATGGTTTGTTCCTTTAAGGGCTGGGCTGGGAAAACAAGTGAAGCACCACTGGGTTAGTGTTCACTTTCAGATTATATTTAAGGGGCAGGTGTCATGAAAACATGTCCAGGTCACATGATAAAACAAAAGTTAGTGCAGCCCTGGAAAGATTTTTTTGCATTGTGACATTTAAACACACACTGTCCTTGAATTTTCATTGACCTTTTATTATTAATCACAGATTCTATTAATGCACATGAAATTTGAGATAATCAGAATGATGCAGTAAGGAGGAAATATGCTTAATTGCCATTAAAGTGCAAAAAATATGTTATGAAAAAACAAAAAAACACTGCTATGTCAGTTAAAGCTGATGGGTCCTGCAGTAATTATATTTGCTTTCCTCTTAAATGAGTAACAATGGATTTATTTGTTTCCTTTTAATGTGGACTGTAAAGGCTGGTAAAATATATGAATTATGAAGAACTGTCTCTTGGATGGAGTTAGTCTAAGCATTACAATAGCTAATGTTTGGCATCCCTTTTGTAACTTAGGATATCAAGTAAGAATTCATCAATACTGTAACACCAATTAACCACCAGATAAAGATTCTAGAGTTTTGCAACCATTTTCTGCTCACCCTAAGAAGACGAGGCTGAAAGAGCTCTGACATATTAAAAGCACACGCTGGATTTTAATATATTTGAGATGCTGATATTAAAGACCCCACTGAATTACAATTGGAGGGCTTTGTGGCTTTTATCTATTAGATTACTTTAGTATGCTGGTATTCCTAAATTTGACATCTGAACAAATCGTTCTCTTCCGGGAAATTGAACTCAAAATATTGATGACTTCTGTTGCTCTCAGGGTCTCATCCAAAATTTGGTTCAATAAACTGCTCTCCAGGAGAATGTCCTATGAATAGCAAAAAAAAATTAAATAATAATAATAATAATAATTATAGGGTTTGGATATTGTCTCAAATTCCAATTTGAATAAGAAATGCATCAACATAGCCACAGGTAGGACAGCTACTATATGTTCATATAGCCATTTCATGGAGTCTTTAACAGCACCGCCAGATTTTGGATTTACTTGTGCTATTGGCTATCCAGAAGCATTGTTAGCCAGATATGGTCACAATTTCCATCGGTACCAACATAGTTCAATGATTCTGTCTTTCCCAAAACAATAGTTCAAAAGAACATTTGCAAACAGCATCGCGGTGTGTGGTTTCAAACATAAGTTCTTGTTAGAATGGCATGAGGACTTATAAATAAGCAAAATAAGCAAGCTGTCATGAAGTACATTCTGTATATTTTATTCCAGTTAAATGTGTATGTTTCCATCTATAGATTTTAGCATATCTACAGGTAGCACCATTTTTTTGCCATGTCTGTGGCTTCTACGTAGATCTCACATCAGTAAATCAGCAGAAGTTAATACTCCACCGTATGCATGACGTCATCAGTGTTTGGGAAACAATCGGCTAGTTAGTTGCTAGTTAGTTTCCACAATGACTCATTGTACTGTGGTATTTTATCAGTGAGTGACATTGTTGTATGAAAAACATACCCCCGGAGAACTAAATTCATGCATTAGTGAATGAGCATATGTTAAATGGCTCGCAAAGGTCCAGCGTTGCTGTGATTAGTCAAAAAAGCTCTTAAGTGGTATTGAGTTATATGTTGTGCTTCTCTTCAGTAATACTATTAACCTTTCTCAGTGGATACCTTGCAATATTCCCCACAGGGAGAGCATTTTTTTCACCAGTTCGCTCTTTGTAAATGCTCTTTTAAAAAGAATTTGAGTTTGTGTTGTGCGACAATGACAATGCACCATCCCCAACGTGCTATGCACCTCCCTGAAATCATTTCTACTCCCAGCGGCCCTTTTTACATGATGATTATGGTTGAGTAAAAGTGCAGTTCATGGATTGTTGAATATTTTAATTGTAATTATTTTAATGGCAGCCTATTGCACAGTGTAGATGAACTCTGACTTCAACCTTTTGTCTTTGCTCCACATGAATACCCAGTGCATTTAAAAGCTTGCTTGCCAATGTATTATATCGCTTTGTTGATGGTCTCAGCATCCAACAATGCTTCAGGCTTTCACTTTGATGTCGTGCCATTAGGTTTGCCCCGTGTTTGTCAGGAAACTGAGTGATGCATGGGAGTTAGATTTTTGCTGTGAAAGCTCATCAGATAACACAATCACAACTCACATGTGATGGGAGCATCTAATTTTGCAGTATTGATTATATTATTGATAGTATTTCATTGCATTTCTTCTGACTTCAGTTTAAAGGTGAAGTTTGTAATATTGCTAACATTTTATTTATTTATTTTATTTTTTTCGAAGTCTATATCATTAGAGGGACATTTGTTATGCTTCTGGAGGTCTGTAGCACAAGTTGTTCAACATATTAGAATCACAATGTTAGAAACAACAAACAAATAAACAGGTTTGTTTGAACAGTAATTGTGAATAATTTGCAAAGGTTCTGCAAAGACTGCAGTAATGGAAAAACTATGCAATATAACTAAATAAACACTATGTATAAAAAAGGTCTATTAAATTTTTCTGGTGGAAATGGTAATAAAAAGCAAAATAACTTTAGGTACAAAGTAGCCTTGACTTACAATGTGTTGACCTTTGATCTTTCATATAACCTTGTAAATATTAGAACTGCACATGTTCGGAGTAGGAGCCATTGAAAGGATGCTGCTTTCTCCTTCATGAATCATTTGTGTTGTCTCTGTAATTGTTCCCAAGCTCAGATCTGAGAGTGATTATATCATTGTTTGCTGTTTGTTCTTGGCTTTAGATTGCCACAACAACACTCTATTCTGAGGCATAAATATGTATCTCACTTTCTCTATTGAAGCCTTAATTAGAACATGTCACATATTTCAATGAAATGATGGAGTCTTCTTCTCTTTGTTGTTGTAGTTTCTTTTAATCAATTCATTCTGATTATTTGCTCACTGTTTCTTTATATAAAGCATTTTTTTTCTTTTTTTTTATCAGATGTTGTTCATCACACACCAGTAAACACAATTATTAATGCCTTTACTAGGGGAAAGAAATTAATATGACAATAATACAGTCCAAAGACTTTTATACCTTGAGGAAAAACACAACAGACAGAGAAATAGAAAAATATGTTATAGTGGCCCTTAAAAACATGTACAAACATGGTTCGTTTATGATTGATTAGTTATTGTATGGATCCAGAATCTTCCTAAACAGACTCTTGGGTAAAAAAAAAATGTGTATATATATATATATATACATATATATATATATATATATATATATATATATATATATATATATATATATATATATATATGGCAATCTTCACACATTTCATTTGCTACATATATATATATATAGGCGAAGAGGCGGTCAAACCCCGGCCAATCCCTGCCGAGGAGGACCGGTACAGGCAGATCCTTGACGATCCCGACTTCCACCGGCCAGGTGCCAGGGGGCGCCGCGATGGTGACGCGCCGTGCCGGTACTTCTCTTGTATCAACGAGGACACTGGCTTTGGGTTCCGGCCGTGGAGGAAGGACAGTTGGCCGGACAAGGGTGACCGCGCTGCCTGAATCGAGGAGGGCGAGGACCGGCCGGCCATTTATCTTCACTTCCGCCCGTGGGGCCTGCTTTGGAGTTTCCACGTGGACGGTGCAGCCTGTCAGCCAAGCGCGTCCAGGGGAGTGAGGAGCTTCGGTGGGCATGGGCTCATCCTGTGGCCCGGGAACCGCCGGCCTGCCGACTGGTCGCTGGGTGCCCTCCGGCGCACGTCGCTCCTGGACCACCCTTCGGGGAAAGGGCGGCGCTCGCTCCCCTGCCTCCCGGTGTTGGGTGGCCTCCGCCAGCTCGATGGCCTCCACCAGCTCATCGATGTTGGTGGGGTTCCGCATCCCAGCCACCTGCCGGAGAGGGTGGGGAAGGGCCCGTAGAAGGCGGTCCACTACAACGCGCTCCGCTACCTGGTGTGCGGTGGGACCCCCGGCCAGTAGCCAATGTTGGGCGAGGCTTGAGAGGTTGGTCACTTGCGCACGGGAGGGCCGCCGTGGGTTGTAGGACCAGTCGTGAAATAGTTGGGCGGCACTAATGGCCGACAGTCCAACCCACCCTAAGATTTCCTTCTTCAGCTCTTCGTAAGAGCCGCTCCGCTCGGGGGTAAGCATGAAGTACGCCCGTTGCGCTTCTCCCATCAGCAACAGCGCTACGATCCGCGCCCACTCGTCCCTGGGCCACGCCTCCCAGATGGCGATTGCCTTGAACATCTGAAGGAATGTCTCGACATCATCATGCGCCGTCATCTTCGGGATGAGCTGGGTAGCCTGGGCTCGGGGGTCAGGTAGCGGAGTTCGCGCGGCGGTCGCCATGCGGAGAGCGGCGAGCTCTTGTTCCGTTTCCCCTTGTTGGGAGGCCATGTGCTCCATAATCCGTTGCTGGTGGATGCTCACCTCGGTGAGGTGCTTCAACAGATCCTCCATCGTTGGGGGAGGAGCGCCACCTGGGGAAACAGGAAGGGGACTTGAAAAAACAACCCGGGAAAAAAACGTCCGTCAACAAACCAAGTCAATGGTGACCGTGATGTAGTGGGATCCTGGTCGGTGACTTCTTCACTAAAATGCCCGCATTCTCCACCAGTGTGACGGGGTGAAGAAGCACATGACACGAGGATCAAGGTAAGTTCCACGAAGGGTGGATTTTATTGAGGTGATGTAGGGAAAAATAGCCAACGTGAGGGGTTTCCGGTGCTCAGTGCTCAGCCTTTTCTTCCTCCTTCGGTGCGCAGTGCTGTGTGGGTCCGTGAGGTCCGTGTCCTTAGCGGGCTGGCAGTCACACGCTGCTGTCTGGAGTGAAAACACAGAGAATTGTTAGCTGAGTTCTTTGGAGACATTTCACCTCTCTGTTCGTCGACGCTGCTTATAAAGCCTGCTCCTGATGGGCTGCAGCTGTGACCGCTCAGCCCATAATGAGCAGGTGCAGGTGTGCCTGCTCTGTTTCCAGGGCGACGCTGATGAGAGCTCGGGCCACGCGTCACACTATATATATATATATATATATATATATATATATATATATATATATATATATATATAGGGTGAGCGGGACTGTGAAGAATCTGATTGAAAGTTAAGCTTCCAACTCCTGAAGGCAGCTTATATGATATAAATGATGACAGGATATAAATTTTGGGGGTTTATTCCTTTAAGCCTTTGTGGTACACTCCTGGTGCACTTACTGTTCCTGTGTTGTAGCAGAAATGAGGAAGATTGTTACACACTTGCAATTTTGCAGATAGAATCTTTCCCACCTATTTCCCACTTTTGTAGGTCCCTAAAGCGCAGGCAAATAGCTGTTAACTGTCAAGTTGTTTGGCACCCTCTCCAAGCACCACCTCTGGAGCTTTCTCCAACTGTCCTTCTCCCCGTGTCAGATGCCAGAAGGACAGAGACCATCTTCTGCTGCCCCGTCACCTTCACCTGCCTTTCCCCTGGTGTTAGTTTGCTTTAATGCATGATGCCCTCAAGCAACTGTCTTTTCCCTCTTCACACTCACTGTCGATCTTGCTTTTTCCTCTTATGCTACCTCTCTCTTTTCTTCTATCTGTTGCCTGAATAGTGAATACCAAATGAATGGTGGCATTTGTTTAAGATGGGTTAATACTAAAAATTCACGGTGAGACAAGCTAAAACCTGTAACTGCTTGTGAAAGAATATAATCTGCAACATTCCAGCACTTCCCCGGACACATTTGTGAACATCATAGTAAACGTTCAAAATCCATTTGTCCGAAATCATGTAGACTTTGCCGAAAAAAAACGGGGCATCCATTAACTGAAGGAAAATGTTTTGTGCTTTACATGATCTGTGCAATTTTAAAATGTTATTATTCTTATTTCTTTACAGAAAAACCACGAGAAGCATGCTTTGACCCTGGGAACATAATGAACGGAACTAGACTGGGAATGGACTACAAGTTGGGATCAACTGTAACATATCAGTGTGATTCTGGGTACACCATTGCAGGACCACCCACTCTCACCTGCATCATGGGGGCTGATGGGAAACCTGTATGGGACAAAGTTCTGCCTGTGTGTAAAGGTAGGGCCTGGAGATGCAGTTTCTGTACAGAGGCATTAAGGGTTAAACAGGAGTTTGGATGTTTATTATTGCAGAGTAATGAGGCAACTTTTATACTAATACACAATTCAACAGGCTTGTGTTAACAGGTGTGTGTAAACTGATTATTGTACAAGTCCTCAGAAGGGTTTTTTTGTACTTAAGTGGTACATAATGTGTTTTTACACTGATGGCAGACTTATATATTGGCTTGCATCTATCAAATTCTAAATGAAAATGAATAAGATTTAGTGGCTTTTGTTTGTAAAGTATTTAATTCACTGGATTATTAAAAAATAGACATTGACATGAATTTTTACTACATAAAACAAGATTCATTATTCATACTATGAAATGCTTTTTAATATTTTAATACCGTCCACTAGTAATGTAAAGTTTTAATCATTGCAAAGGTACAGATTGTTTGGTAGTTTATTGATTTTAGATCCTTGATTTAGACTTTTTTTCCTGCAGTTTAAATTCAAATTATTGATGCATGTTCATGTGATTAATCACTTCTTCGTCTAAAGAAATTAGCAGCAACCTGCTTATCAGAAACATTATTTTTTTTGTTGTTTGCAATCTTGAGAGTTAATTGATTAGGACTTTGTTACATGCATAGTTCTACTCTGTCACACTGCCAATACCAAGCCAATATTCATTGGGTTTGGAGAAACCATCTGGTGCTTCCATCGGCTGACACAGAGAGAGACAGATGCAGACAGAGGCCTTCAAAAGAACAGCATCTAGGTCTTTGTCCCTCAGTGAGAGATGAGAGAGCCTGGGTGGTGACAAGTGCCACTCATTCACACATTTCCTGTCAACCCGAGACCTTTCTCCATTCTTCAGCTTCCCCATTTGTCTGTCTTACTTTTCTTTTTTTTCAAACCTGTGTTTTGGTCAAGTATTCAGGCAAAGCATATACATATATTATTTACTGTTAATACGTGATTTGAAGATTTGCAAAAGTAATTCAAATTGTTTTATGTATATTTTATTTTATAATTTATTGAATTTTATCAAATTCATGAAAAAGCACTATATATGCTTCTGTTTTCTGTTTCAGAACAAATATAGATTGAAAAAAAAAAACATATATAGCTATATATATGGTGTTGAAATTTCAAACTTTTATTTAGGGAAACACATTCTCACTATTAACTAATTAATATGACTTTTACCTCAGTAAACTCCTACCCCATATCGTTTTTTTTTTTTTTTAAGGGTTAAAGGATCTAAAATATCATCATTCAAAATAAGAGATTAATATGTGCTTTATAAGTACAAATAAATAGCCAATATATTAATAATAGGCATGCTAATAAGCAACTAGTTAGTGGTCATACCAGGTTCTTACACCAAAGCATTACCCAAATTTTATGTTGCACTTCAAAGATATTTCAAAATTCATATCCAGTGAAGTGCAAATCAATGTGGTTCAATAATCTGACAAATCACAATTGCACAAACACATTTCCAATTCCCATCCTCCAACTAGTCTTGGTTGAGTCAGTGTTGTTATGTCCAGCCCAGTTGGTCCACTCAAATAAACAGATATTAATTTTGCTTTGATTCACCAGCAGCGTTGAAATCGCATACTTCACTCTTATGTAATACCCATAATAGCTTAAATCATGACAGAAAAAGCGCATGCTCCCACTGAACCCAGCGTGTTCAAATAAAACATCAGGTTATAGATATGAACATGCAGTGAACATCATTGACCCCAATCCGAAGGTCAAACAAGGGTTTTCGCACCTCAGTAGCATCCACTGATTATTTAACCTCTTTTGATGGAGATGGAAAGCTGCTGATGCCCTTTGTGAGACAGCCTCACTTCCGCACTCCAGGAACATTTTGTTTGTCCTCACTGATGGAATTTCCAGCACGTTGCTTCACCCATCTTTATGCATGAGCTCTAACTGTGGGGTAGAGACATATTCCTATACAGGTCATTGTTGAGCTAACATAATCATCTGATTGTGTCATGAGAGATGCTTTATTTGATCTTAATCATCCGCACAGAGTGTACGCAAGCCCACGTTTGCACAATCCATTAGTTTTCTGCCTGCTAAGAATCCCCCCAGGCTCCTCTATTAGTTAAGTGAGTATGTCTACCAGAGACAACTGGATCTGGAGAGGTTAGACAGCCTGGCTCAGTCGATATCAGCCTCTTAAAATAACAGTAACATGGATTTTAGTTTGTATCATATGTTTGTAATAATGTAGTTTCATGGTAGCGGGGATAAACATATAAATATATATAATGGAGTGTTGCAGTCCATTGCAGTTATACTATGCAACTGCTTCAGTTAGGCAGTCCTGTTGAAACCCCAAGCAAGCTGATTTTCTACAGAGTTATACAAACTGGAAACACCCTAGCAACTGTCTAGCAACTACTCAGAAAACCTTCACAACCACATGACAAGGCCTGTGTCACATCAAACATAAGATGCCTCTTCTAACCGACAAAGTATTCAAAGGCTCATATAACACGCAGACTTCAGACTGTTTAAAACTTCTAGGCAAGGCTGTCAATCCAACATTCAAAGTTAGTCTTGAACTTGACTTCTGTAGTTGTGATGGTGCTGGTTTGGTCCTTTTCTAGCTGGTGAACCACTCAGCATTCCAGTTCAACAGTAAACATAGCCAGTGAAACTTGTTTACCAGGATAGTTGACCAGCCAGAACATCCATCTTTATATCTGAATAATAGCCTAAATTGTATTAGTTCATATTACAGTAAGTAAATGTATATCTTCACAAGACTTGGATTACACTGTTCAGAATCAGAATGAGCTTTATTGCCAGGTATGTTTCACATACGAGGAATTTGTTTTCATGATAGAACCTCTGCAGTGCAACAGAATGACAGGGACAGGACCAAAAAAAAAATTAAAATAAATAAATAAATAAAAAATCCATATTAAAAGAATAAACAATACCAATAAGTAGGTAAGGAATGACAATATACAAAATGACAATTGTATGGCGGGTATATTACAAAAAGCAGTCATGTATGTACAGGTGTGTGCAAAATGTAAGTGTACACTAAGTATGTGTTAGATAAATAAGTGTATGTGTATATAAATATAAATAGTGTAGTGTGTTCCACAGTCATTATCAATTGTTCATTAAATGGATTGCTTGAGGGAAGAAACTGTTCCTGTGTCTGGTCGTTCTGGTGCTCAGAGCTCTGTAGCGTCGACCAGATGGCAACAGTTCAAAGAGGGAGTGTGCTGGGTGTGAGGGGTCCAAAGTGATACAGTTCTTGAATAGAAGGGAGGGTTGTACCGATGATTCGCTCAGCAGTCCGGACTACCCTCTGTAGTCTTCTGAGGTCAGATTTAGAAGCTTAGCTGAACCAGACAGTTACTGAAGTGCAGAGGATGGATTCAATGATGGTGGAGTAGAACTGTTTCAGCAGATCCTGTGGCAGGTTAAACTTCCTCAGTTGGCAAAGGAAGTACAACCTCTGTTGGGCCTTTTTCACAATGGAGTCGATGTGAATGTCCAACTTCAGGTCCTGAGAGATAGTGGTGTCCAGTAACCGGAATGACTCCACTGCAGTCACAGTGCTGTTCAAGGTGGTGAGTGGGGGGAGAGCAGGGGGTTTCCTCCTGAAGTCCACGATCATCTCCACTGTTTTGAGCGTGTTAAGCTCCAGGTTGTTGAGAGTGCACCAGACAGCCAGCTCTTTAGCCTCCTGTCTGTAAGCAGACTCGTCACCGTCCTGAATGAGGCCGATGAATGTGGTGTCATCTGCAAACTTCAGGAGCTTGACAGAGGGGTTCCGGTGCTGATTGTACGGGTGCTGGATGTGTATTTTCCCAGCCTCACTAGCTGCTGCCTGTCTCTCAGGAAGCTGTTGATCCACTGACAGATGGAGGTGGGCACAGAGAGCTGAGTTAGTTTGGGCAGGAGGAGGTTCATATGAATATAATTAACCCTCTAGATGCCACGGTTGAGTTTACTATTATTATTATTATTATTATTATTATTATTATTATTATTATTATTATTATTATTATTATTATTATTATTATCTAATGGCATCAATAAAGCCACTGGGTTTAATGCCACTGGGTATGTTAGACGAGGTCAAAGTATTCATAGGACAGTTAGGGGGCAACGTGGAGGCAGGGTGGGGAGTCGCAATGACAATGACAGTAGTCTGAGCTGTGCACACTTGGCGCGTGCGCGAGGCAGATCTGGCCGCACTGCTCAAAGCAGGAGCAGAGGCGATGTGACACGGGGCATAGCTTTTGAACTAAACAGGTCTTGTCTACTTGTGTTTGTGTGTCATATGAATAATATATATGTGCCCAATACATGGAATCAAAGTGCCTGCTGTATGTCGTAAATTGAAAATCTCTACAGCAAAAGGCCAACCGCTACATGCATTCGGTTTGTTTCTACCATTTATTAGTAATGATTTACACAGTTTGTTTACTACTTACTATTTACCTCAGCATTCAGTATTGTGCAATATAGCGCACAGAAGGTGAGGGACATTTTTGGGGCAAAGAAGTGCTGCATTTTATCATTTAAACACGTGACTTTTCATGAAAATTCTATAATTCAAGATGACCACCACCATATGACGTCATAATATGCAAATTAGATGGGAAAATGTAATCCCTATATAAACATTGGGTCATCCATGTTTTTATAATTGACAGAAAGTCTATATCATTTATCACTTTTAAGATATAGCCTTTTGAAATTAAGATGTCAAAATTTAATGTTTTAGGAAAAAACCTCTGACGCCTAAAGGGTTAAAATGCTTATATGACCTTGTTGGATATACTAAATTTTGGTTACCTGGACTTTCAGTGGGGAGACAGAAACCTCTCAGGTTCAATTACAAATATTGTTAACACTTCATTTTAACGACAAATCCTCAGTATTAACTAGTTGCTTATTAGCATGGCTATTACAAGCATGCTAGCGGTTTATTATTACTTATAGTATATAGTACATTGTAATGCCGTGTTCTGCATGATCATATTTAAGATCACTTAATCCTACCCCATATCTAAACTTAACAACTACTTCACTATTTAATAACCAGCAAATTAAGAGTTTGTTCAGGGAAAACTCTTAACAGTGAATGTGTGTTTCCTATTCTTAAGTGTTACCAAAATATCTTAATTTGCGTTTGGAATGACTTGACAGTGAGTCAAATCAAGTTAAGTGACCTTAATTTATATAGCGCTTTTAACAATAGATTGTCCCAGAGCACTTTACAGTTTTAAATAGGAAAATATTGTGTCAATAATGCAATGCAACGTGAACTCCCTCAGACGGGACGATGCAAGTCTGGTAATTCTGCAAAGACAGCGTACTTGATAACGTCAGTCATCTCACCTTGGTTAATGCAATTTTCCTCAATGTATATACAATCAGACAAAATATGATATCAGGCAGAAACTGCCTCTTTTTGATTTCATTGAAACATATTAATAGCCACATAAATGTAGTTCAGGGAATGTGCATGCATTACAATCAAAAAAGATAATATATCAAACAGTATTGCCTCTTTTCATTTTAACATATTAGTACATTAACAGAATAAATATCAAAGATTACCTGTTAGATTTACCCCAAATTTATTATATCTTATATTTAACCACTACAGAGACATCAGAGCCAGCGGCAAATGTCAGAAAGACTAGCCAAGTTGAGGCTGCTCTCGTCTGGAAACATGAGCATTAATCGCATGGAGCTCATGTCTCATGTTAAATCGGCGAAGCACATTTTCAGATAGGCTCTGTCTTTATAAATAAACCACAGATTTGAGTTTTAAACGACAATTCTCGCATTAAAAACTTTTAAAACTACATTTTATGACACAATAACAGTAATATTTTAAACAATTATGCGAATAAATAGTGGTTACATTTTTTTCCCAGAACTTTCCCAGACCTAAAGTCTCTAGTTCCTAGGGAAAGTTCCTTGCGGTGGAAATGGGGCTAATGACATACAGAAGTATTTTGTGGTGGTCATGGCGCATTGATTCACAGAAAGTAGTTTGTGAAGGTTAATCCTTTTAGCTGTCCTCAGTCAGAGCTCTTCAGTGTAGAGGTGTGAGGTTATACGAGCTAGACGGGAGACTGTGAGCCATTTGCAATGCTTTTATACACTGCCGCTGCAGCTTCCTTTTATCAATAGACCATGCTTAAAGCTAATGAGGTAAATGGCTTGCTGAGTACTTATGACCTTTTAGCCAAAGTGGGTGCTTCCAAGTAGTCCAGAGAATGAGTCAGATTTGATTGGGGGACAGCAGCGGATGAGCGGATCTGAGTTTCACTTTGCGAGGTGGGTGATGGCTTGAAAAAGAGTGCAGTAGGCACAATTGAAAATCGTTTTGAAATCCAAGGGAGATGTGAAGCAAATTTTGCTGTTTCACAGGCCATTTCATCATATTGTCTGTCACTTTAGTTTATTTTTAGTCTCTGAAATCTGTTATTTATGTCACCTTCAGCAAGGAGAGGCAGCATGCCATCACTGCATTTATCCATTGTGGCGACCTCCAGCGCTACACAGTGCACATACTGTTCAAAGCATAGCTAACATACAGGATCCTTAGGCCAGGATAATTACTTTAACAAGATCATTTAGGAGTTAATGGCGTGTGATGCTCTCTCATCAATTAAGCCATATGAGCAGATGCATACGTACAATGCACATGTGCCGAGCAAAGACACACGACTGTAATAAACAGGCCCATGTTCAGTCAAAGACAGCAGGAGACCAAATAAATGTAGCACTCATATTAGCAAACATCTTTCACCTTTTTGAGGTGTCAGCTGTTGTTGTTTTTTCTTGATACATCTAATGTATTTTTTTAAACCATTTATTTTACAGATCAAAATTTCTGAATTTAACTATATTTTTGAAACTTAATTGTGGCAAGCAGGAGCTACACTTGTATGACTCTTACCAACTCAGACTGTGCATTGTCAATGATTGCTGCAAAAACTTGGATGTTGTACTCACATTTCTCTGGTGAGAGATGTATTTACTCACATTTCTTTGGTGGACACAGTAATACACACCACGTCATCAAAAAAATAAATACATCTTCAAAAGTCTTTATTTGAAAGGCATAAAAATACAAAAGTGCTCAAAGCACTGCTCAAAGCAGCTTCAGATTATGACTCCAAGTCGGAAGATATCAAACATTCTTTTTTTAGAATGCATGTTGTTTTCATTTGTCATTTGTCTTCCAGCAGTAAGGTGCACATTTCACCATGAGTTTGTATGATAGTGTATGATTCTCAGTCATTTCATGTATGATGGCCAGTTTTTCCTCTGCGACTATTATACATTTGTTAAGTATATGATGCCCAGTGTTTTTTTAAATATCTTCAGATTTTGAAAGTCATCTTGTGTATTCCAGCCTTTATGAAAAAATATGAAATGTATAAACTTAAAAGTATAAATGATTATAA
This sequence comes from Carassius carassius, assembly GCF_963082965.1. Taxonomy (NCBI): domain Eukaryota; kingdom Metazoa; phylum Chordata; class Actinopteri; order Cypriniformes; family Cyprinidae; genus Carassius; species Carassius carassius. The sequence continues at coordinate 26,774,404 of NC_081768.1, read as the reverse complement.
ACACAACCCATTGTAGAAACCTTAAATTAATGTCTTTCTGCTATCATTCTTACATGTAGCACAACATTGACATGGAAAAACGTAGCCCATAATTTTTATAGCAATAAACATATAATCCCTAACTAAGAAATGTCTAATATTCCTATCCCTATGATATATGAAAAGCCGGAGGCTCTGAAATAAAAATAATAAAAAAGTAAAGCAAGCAGGATTGCAATTTAATACATGTCAGTGTTTGTAAATGATTCCCTTGATCTTTTGACAATGATGAGTAAAAGATGTAAAGCAATCCACAAAAACCTTTCCTTTTCTTTCATCTGTTCTTTCGTGCTTTTTTATTTCTAATATATATATTTCTTTCTTTACTTATTTTTTTATTGATAGCCATTACACATAAAAATGCTGTCTAGGTCGATAAAAAAGATGGCCACCAAAGTAAATGACCTGCCTTAAAGGCTCTTCGACAGAATCTGCACCTGCAAAACTATTCAGATTTTCTAAGAGATAATAACACCTGTAACGTTTACAACAACCCTTTGCATATTTAATTATTGAATATTTTGGCTAATTTGTTTATAAATTTGTCTAACAACGAGGTGCCATTAACACACACAACATACCAAAGCATGTAGCAACATTGTAGAAACCACTCAGAAATCTCTAACAACTGCCCAGCAACCACAAAAGCTTTTAGTAACCACTTGGCAAAATTTCAAATCTCTGTTCAAACTGCTGCTCATTTGCAACTGCTCTCAACTTTACCGCATCACTGCACATGCCCACATAACACAATGATCTGCAGCGACGGGAAGTCATTTATTTTCTATGAGCAACAGCAACCATTGCTGTCACTCATTGAAAATGAATGATTTCCAGTCGCTGCAAATCACTTTATACAACAATTTTTTGTAAATAGCATATCAAGCACCCAGAACATCCTTAGCAATATACTAGCGACCATCTAGCAATGCTATGACAACTGCCTAGAGCACCCTAGCAGCCGTCTACCTTGTCCTAGCAACACCCAAGCAACCATATATCATGATTCATGCAGCCACTCAGAACACACCCCTTCAAACTTCAAATCTATCTTCATAAACCACCACATCACGAATTAACAAAATGCATATCTCTTTATGTATTGCTTATATTTAAATGCCCTAGTAGCCACCTAGAACATCATAGCAACTGTCCAGGATGACGAGGCAATCCTGAAATTGGAAGCTTTTTCCCTGTGTCCTGCAAGATGAATGCTATGTCCAACATTGGTGTTATGTCTATATATATAGTTCAAGATGCACTGAATAAATAACAAAATGAGTAAATGAGTAAAACCAATTTAATTAGTCTAATAAACATAACCTAGTCAATACTTATGGAAATGTATTTGGTCACACTTTGGTTTAGGAAATAATTCCCACTATATAATAAATATTAAATACAAATGTTGCATCAATAAACCCATAATTTCCTAATTTTAATAGTAAGGGTAGTTACGTAAGGGTAATTTAGGTATGGGGTAGGGCTAAGGAATCTAAAACATGGTCATGCAGAAAAAGGCATTAATATTTGTTTAGAAGGACCAATAAATATCCAGTATGTCAGTAATATGCATGCTAATAAGTAACTAGTAACAGTGAGAATTGGTCCTTAAAATAAAATGTTAAGATTTTATCTCTCTCACGCATATCCCCAATTGTCCTGCAAAATCACATCCACTGTCCTGCAACAGAACAATAATCAGGTGGTAACCCTAATCTAGCAATGCCATAGCAACTACCCAGGAAACTCTAGCAACTGTTCAGGGGTGCATTTTCTGTACAGCTATTTATATCATTGCTTTCCATCGTTTTGCTCTATTTGAAGTTTGTATCATCGTGGGTTCCCTCTTACATCATACTCTGGAGTTACCTTTTGCATTTATTGTTAATGTTTGTTGACACATCTGAAATATATAGATTGAAACAAATGTATATATTGACATGGAATAAAGAATATAGAATGTACTGCATGTTAGCTTGCTTATTGTGCCCAAGAACCTTATCTGTTTAAGTACAACATTATACTAACAAGATGATATCTTTCAAGGGTTACACGTAAAGCATGAAAAGCAGTGGTACGGGTACTGAGACTTGTGGTACTCCATGCTGTACTTGTAATCTATATGATACCTCTTATGATACTAAAAATAAACTATGCTTCTAATCACAGATATAGAGCTGTATCGAATTGCTGGATTATGTTGGTAATAACAGAACTTGCAGTGATATTATACAGAAATGCACCCCAGATCAACTTAGCAACTTTCAGTCAACTGTTCACCCAAAATGATATTATAGCACATGCTTCTCTAAAAGAGCACTGCTCTGTGGTGGTGTCACAGTGTCTGGGTTGTGTTCCCTGGGTTTCCACTAGGTGTCCTCAGTTCCCACAGTGTTTATCATTTATCACTTCCTGTCTCCTTATTTGGTCACCTTCCTCCTTGTTTAGTTAATTGATTGTTTCCCACCTGTCTCCTGTTTCCCCATCATCCTTTTGTGTATTTATACCTGGTCTGTCTGAGTCTTAGTCACGGAGTCCTTGTTTAATGTTAAATGTTAATTCATGTCCGTCAATGCCTTGCCTTGCCTTGCCTTGCCTTGCCTTGCCTTGCCTTGCCTTGCCTTGCCTTGCCTTGCCTTGCCTTGTTTATGTTCTGATTTGGATTTACCGGTTTTGACCCTGCCTGGACTGTGTATTCTCTTTGGATTACCCCTTATTAAAGACATACTCGCAATTGGTTCTCTCTCCTGTGTTTTCCATAACACCGAACGTGACAGAAGGACTCCGTCACTACAAGAGCCAGCGGTATGTCGGCTTATGTCTCCTCCCCAGCCACAGTGCGGGAGAGGAGTGGATTTGAAGGAACTCGCCTGGTGGTTTTCCGGGGAACCAGAGGAGGTCGCCGAGGAGGGAGTGGTCGAGAGGATACTCAGCACCGCTCTCAACCAGGGCCGCCCTTCGACCCGGGACTCGTGTGGGATGGATTAGAGCCACCGTCTCACCATGGCGGACGGAGAGGAGAGAGGAAGCGCACGTCCGCCACAGTGGCGTCACTGCCCATGATGGCTGCTAGTCCAGCGCCACGAGGCAGGATGGACGCCAACACAACACCACAACCCAAGGCGATCACGAGTCCAGTGCCACGGTGCAAGATGGCCGCCAGCCCAGCGCCAACGCCCAAGAGGGCCGCTGACTCATTCTTGGACTATTTCGCTACGCTGTCCAAGATCCTAGAGATTCCCAAGACGGTTGACGTCATGGCTGCGGAGCCAGCGCCACAGCACAAGATGGCCGCCAGCCCAGAGCCACAGCACAAGATGGCCGCCAGCCCAGCGCCACAGCACAAGATGGCCGCCAGCCCAGCGCCACAGCACAAGATGGCCGCCAGCCCAGCGCCACAGCACAAGATGGCCGCCAGCCCAGCGCCACAGCACAAGATGGCCGATTCAACGCCTGAGTCTCCAGACAAGGTGTCACCGACTCGCCAAAATAGAGGGCGGAGGAGGAGGAGACAGGCGTCTACCGTTCCTCAAAGCCCAGAGGACGTTCCCGAGGCGGTGCCCGATGCTGTTCCGGAGGCCGAGGCGGTGCCCGATGCTTTTCCGGAGGCCGAGGCGGTGCCCGATGCTGTTCCGGAGGCCGAGGCGGTGCCCGATGCTGTTCCGGAGGCCGAGGCGGGGCCCGATGCTGTTCCGGAGGCCGAGGCGGTGCCCGATGCGGTTCCGGAGGCCGAGGCGGTGCCCGATGCCGAGGCGGTGCCCGATGCTGTTCCGGAGGCTGAGGCGGTGCCCGATGCCGAGGCGGTGCCCGATGCTGTTCCGGGGGCCGAGGCGGTGCACGATGCTGTTCCGGAGGCCGAGGCGGTGCCCGATGCCGAGGCGGTGCTCGATGTTGTTCCGGAGGCCGAGGCGGTGCCCGATGCTGTTCTGGAGGCCGAGGCGGTGCACGATGCTGTTCCGGAGGCCGAGGCGGTGCACGATGCTGTTCCGGAGGCCGAGGCGGTGCCCGATGCCGAGGCGGTGCCCGATGCTGTTCCGGAGGCCGAGGCGGTGCCCGATGCTGTTCCGGAGGCCGAGGCGGTGCACGATGCTGTTCCGGAGGCCGAGGCGGTGCACGATGCTGTTCCGGAGGCCGAGGCGGTGCCCGATGCCGAGGCGGTGCCCGATGCTGTTCCGGAGGCCGAGGCGGTGCCCGATGCTGTTCCGGAGGCCGAGGCGGTGCCCGATTCCGTTCCGGAGGCCGAGGCGGTGCCCGATGCTGTTCCGGAGGCCGAGGCGGTGCCCGATGCTGTTCCGGAGGCCGAGGCGGTGCCCGATGCTGTTCCGGAGGCCGAGGCGGTGCCCGATGCCGAGGCGGTGCCCGATGCTGTTCCGGAGGCTGAGGCGGTGCCCGATGCTGTTCCGGAGGCCGAGGCGGGGCCCGATGCTGTTCCGGAGGCCGAGGCGGTGCCCGATGCGGTTCCGGAGGCCGAGGCGGTGCCCGATGCCGAGGCGGTGCCCGATGCTGTTCCGGAGGCTGAGCGGTGCCCGATGCCGAGGCGGTGCCCGATGCTGTTCCGGAGGCTGAGCGGTGCCCGATGCCGAGGCGGTGCCCGATGCTGTTCCGGAGGCCGAGGCGGTGCCCTATGCCGAGGTGGAGGCCATTCCCGATGCGGTGTCCGAGGCCGCTCCCGATGCGGTGCCCGAGGCGGCTCCCGAGGCCGTGACCGAGGCAGTGCCCGAGTCCGTTCCAGAGGCGGTGCCCGAAGCCGAGGCGTCTCAAGTCTCCACAGGCAGTCCAGAGTCGAGTCAGGTTCCAGTTGACCCTCCAGAGGCGAGTCAGGGGCCAGTGAACTCTCCAGAGTCGAGTCAGGTGCCAGTGACCTCTCCAGAGTCAGGGCCAGTCACCGTTGAACTTTCAGAGTTAAGTCAAGTCACTGGGTGGTCTGCTGCTCCGCCCTGTTGGACTCCGGCATCGACCACAGGGGCGTGGTGGTCATCTGCTCCACCCTGGAGGACTCTGGCCTTGACCACAAGGGTGTGGTGGTCTTCCGCTCCGCCCTGGGGGGCTTCCGCTCTGACCACACGGACGTGGTGGTCTTCCGTTCCGCCCTGGGGGGCGTTTGCCCTGACTACACGGTTGTGGTGGTCTTCCGCTCCGCCCTGGAGGACTCTGGCCTTGACCACAAGGGTGTGGTGGTCTTCTGCTCCGCCCTGGGGGGCTTCATGTTGTTTTTTTTTTTTCTCCTTTTGTTTTTGTGTTAATGTCGGTCCCTGTTCCTTTCTGTTAGTCTGGCCCTCCGTCCCTCCCCCTGAGCCTCCACCTGTCCGCCTCCCTCCTGGTCTCTGTTTTGTGTCTGTCTTGGAGCGTCTGGGAGCCGCTCCTTAGTAAGGGGGTACTGTCACAGTGTCTGGGTTGTGTTCCCTGGGTTTCCACTAGGTGTCCTCAGTTCCCACAGTGTTTATTATTTATCACTTCCTGTCTCCTTATTTGGTCACCTTCCTCCTTGTTTAGTTAATTGATTGTTTCCCACCTGTCTCCTGTTTCCCCATCATCCTTTTGAGTATTTATACCTGGTCTGTCTGAGTCTTAGTCACGGAGTCCTTGTTTAATGTTAAATGTTAATTCATGTCCGTCAATGCCTTGCCTTGCCTTGCCTTGCCTTGTTTATGTTCTGATTTGGATTTACCGGTTTTGACCCTGCCTGGACTGTGTATTCTCTTTGGATTACCCCTTATTAAAGACATACTCGCAATTGGTTCTCTCTCCTGTGTTTTCCATAACACCGAACGTGACAGGTGGCTCTGAGTGAAGGTCTTGTGGCGGATATGCAGATCAGGATGAGCAGGACTGGGAAAACTCGGTTTGAATGTTAAGGTCCTCTCTCCCAAAGGCTGCACGTGTGGAAGCAGCTTCTATGTGCAATTGCCATGAGCATCAGTATGGCATCAGCTGTCTGATGAAATGGCACAGCATTTTATGCATTAGTGGCTCATGCAGGGTTAATGGGGTTTCATCTGAACACTCCAATAACTCCACTAACAGCTTAACAAGTAAATGCTGTGACTATACGTTGGAAAAGTCGTTGAGCAGGCACTGACCGCAAGGCTATTTATTTTTCATTTTTTTACACGCTTGTAATTTCCATACTATCATTTGGAATACCGATGCAGCCAAGAGCCATGTCTTCAAGCTTTTAGACAAAAATCATTAGAAAGAGGTGAGATCCCTTTAAATAATGAAGGATTTTCCTGTCTTTCTTTGGTTCTCTCACCCAAACAGATCTTTTATTTGTTTCCATAGTAACTAAAAGACTGTCTCAGTACCATTAAATGAGGACTCTTCCCTGGCTGTAAATAGTGAGATGGTGTAGGGGTTGGGAGCATGGCGGGATGGCGCCTCTCAGAGGCCGTATGAATACACTGTGTTTTTAATCTGTCGAAGTCTCCTTTTCATGTTTGTATGATTTTGCATGGCTATGTTCAAGCTTTGGATTTGTGAGTGAAGTTTGGGTTGGTCAGGTGGTAGACACAGCTGTTGTCTTCATGCTTATGTGAGGCAGGAACACATGGGCTGCTACATTAAACCACGCATGCAGTCTGGGCACAACAGAGCGCTGCTAACAACTGCTAATGAGCTGCCGTCTTAGGAAAGATACAGTTATCCTACAGTGACCTGTTCTTATGTAGGCTAATGCGTGTTGATGTTATGCACTCTTTGTTTAGCAGTTTTGGCCTTTCAGTGGGTGTTTACTGAACATAAAAATAAAAGATAGGAATCCAAAAATAAATAGAGCTGAATTTAGTGCACAAAAGTTACCACAAGGTTTTGATCGTTATCTCTTTTATGATATTGATCTCTTTCTCTCTCTCTCTCTCTCTCTCTCTCTCTCTCTCTCTCTCTCTCTCTCTCTCTCTCTCTCTCTCTCTCTCTCTCTCTTTTTTGGATGTCCTTTTGCAAAGATGTTGTCTTATTCTTCAAGATCATTTCACTGATATTTTGAGCTGCATTAATCCGATTTGCTGTCAGCCAAAACAGTCATTCATGTTTATTTATAAATCAATCATTGAATATGCAAACTGAATTAGCAAAATTATTTGTTAATACTAATAGTAATCAATTCTCACTATTAACTAGTTGCTTATTAGCATGTATATTACTAATCATATTGGCTATTGATTAGTACTTATAAAGCACATATTCTGCACGACCATAATCTACATCCCTATATAATCCTGAACTTAAATCTGATGCTGCTAAAAAGAACATTATTTTGTGTATTTGGTGTAACGCAATGTGTTTATGCAGTTAAAAAAAAAAAAAAAAAAAAACCTTATTTTCCATATAATGCACATTACTGTTTCTCCTCTATGCCCCACCTTTGTGTAGTTTTTTACAAGGTTCATTGGTCTGAAAAAGTGAGATGTGCTCTGATTGGCCAGCTATCAAGTGCATTGTGATTGTCCGAATGCCTCAAGCGTGTGATGGATATGTTACGCCCCTTAACATATGCTGTCTCCCAGGCCAGCAGCACGAGACTCAGTCCAGCTGCTCTGCTCGTGCACATCCCATCATCAGTTCTCTTTTAGCAGTTCAGTCAATGTACTGTTAGAAGTAACTGAATAACTCAGCATATTGGTTTATTTCATGTCAGAGGGAGTGTAAGGCACGTTTATAAACCGAATAACTTAAGTAATTTGTGGATTAGTGCATACTGGAGACGCGAACTGTTTCAAACAATTCAGTTTGATTTTGTGACCTGGTTCGACCGGTTCACTAAGAAGATCCAGTTAAATAGAATGATTCATTCGCGATCCAGACATCACTAGATGAGACAAAACCATTAAAACCTATTACAAATGAGGCATTTGTTGCATCCAGTGAGGACATAATTACTGATTATAAAGACTTATACATCAAGTTCTCTAATTATAATCAACAAAATGCACACAGTGTAAAAAAAAGAGCTTAATAAATTGACAACTTCAGTGATTTTAAAGGGAGCCTTCTTTACTTGCTTTCATACAATTTAAGTAAAAAAATAAATAAAAATGCAGCCGCATTTAAATGCGGTTGTGTATCATAATCCTTAAAATGTGAGAGTGCAAGATTTGTGTGGTGCACATGAGTGTGATGTGCAACATTTATTCTTATTTGTCTGCATATTTTATCTTAATTACAAATCTTTTTTGGTTTTATTTTGGATAATTGCATGTAATGCATTTGCAACATGTGAAACTGCCATTTTATTTGCAGTCTAAAGCATTTTATATTTATTTGTACAATAATATTTAACTTAACCTGCATGCTTTATATCTTTATTATTTAATGCAAAATAAATAAATTAAGTCTATAAGAGTCATGCATCCATTTAATCTTGATCAAGAAAAACGAATGATCAACGAATTGGAACGGCATCGGCCATTAGATAATTTTAAAATGTCAAATAGACTTCAATGTACAGGTTATAATGGTAGACTTTGTAAGATTTATTTTCAATGCAGATCCCATACTGTAACCTAAAAGAAATGTCCTCTATTATTATACATTTTCAAGTGTTTGTGCGAATATTGTTAATGCGCATGCATGACAGGGAGGCGCCCTTGTGATCACTTGAATTTTTTCCTGATAACGAAATATCTTAAAATTGGGATGTCTCACATACATAATAAATATATCTACAGAAAGCTTAAAATGTCAACTTTTAAACTAACCAATTCAAAACGAAAGCATTATGTAATCTGCGAATGTTGCATTTCTCTTTAAAGGCACGTACAGTATACTGTTGAGATGAGAGGCAGCACCGTGTATTTCCTCTTGCAGCCAACAAGAAAACATTAGTTTATTAATAAATAATGAAAATGTTTCCTTTTTCACAATTAATAGGATATTTCTGCCTGTGCTTTGTGGCAAACTTAATGCATGTGCTTGAGCACAGAATATATTAAGACTCATTACGGATTATAGATGTAAATTTTATATAAACGTGTGATCAGTTGAATAATGACTTAAATGAATGACTACTATTAACTACAAAAAATCTTACATGGGGGGAAGACCTATTAAATACCCTATAGACATCTCTGTTAAAGTTTTTAAAGCATTTTATACACGTTTGCATAAATTCTACTTCCATAACGGAGAGATGCCTTAAGATTGATTTTTCCTCTGGAACACAAAAATGAAATTTGAAATAAAATCAATATTTTATGTTTTGAGAATGGCCAACCCTTCACCATTCTATAGATATTGTTGCTTCTGGTTTCTGCATTGTAAATCACAGAAAGTCTACAAAATATATTGTCTCCCAAAAACTCTTTTTTGTCACGTCCGTAAGGCATGTGTATTTCCCAAATCTAAAATAGTCCATAAAAACCTTCATAGACGGATACTTTTCTGATGTCTGGACTCTGTTTGGGATTTAGAAAAACATAAAGAGATGGTTCAATATATTGTTAATGAATAGGCTATATTCTGTGAGAATTTATATTTTACACTCTAAAAAATATTATTTGGACACAACAACAACCAAAAAGGTAATGAAGCATTTTTTTTTTTTGTCTTTTGAGTTAAGGAAACTTTTTCTGAAAGCGACTCACAAATGTGGAGATATAATAAACTATGTTGTGCAAGTAGTCTACATTTGAAGTGGATCAAAACCTTTCTTCAAAGTTGTCCTAAAACCTAAAACCAAAATGTGTTCTTGTCTTAGGACAACTTTGAAGAACTTTTTTGATCCACTTAAAATGTTACTTAGAAAATTGTGTTAAAACTAACAATTATTAAGTTGAATACACAGAAAAATTAAGTTGTTCTAACTAAGCTGAACATCTCTTCTCCTGTTCTGATCTTGAATAGAAATGCATAAAATATGAGTTTATTTCTACATCACATCAGTTATGGAGCTAACTGCATTTAGTACAACTTAATGTTTTAAACAAACTAACACAGATATTTAAGTTGAAGTTACACACAGTATTATGTTGATGTAATTATCAACATTAAGATAATTTAATAATTAACTCATTAAAATTTTTTTAACACTTTAATTTTAATTAAATCAATAAATTTGAATTTTTTAACTTGCACTAATACATTAAGTAGTGACAACAGATCCACGGAATTATTTTTTAGAGTGCAGCGGCTGGATTCCGAAACATTCATAAGAAGAAATTTCTCCTTAACTGCCATTTTCTTCTTATTTTTGAACTTTAGAAAAAAAAATGTAAGAATATTTTGTATTACCAAATATTCATCTTAAGAATATTCATATCTTTCTTTCTTAAGATTGTTCTTAAGACAAAACTTAAGAATTGTAATTGTTGAAAAGAATCTTCTTAAAAATCATTGTAAATAACTTAACTTAATTTGTTAGGACAGCCCCAGACTGGTCTTAAATCCCAAACAGTAATTATTATTTAATGAATTTATTGGGTTATTTAAAAGTAATTGTTACATTTAAGCATTTCAACGACAGCTACATATAATACAAAGTAGGACTATTAATAGGGATGTGTACAAGTTCTCTGAAGTGACAGCGATGACTGTTAATAAAAAACAGTGATCGGTCATGATTAGGTTATGTGTGACGCTACATTTTGTTGACTTCAAAACTCAGTAGCAACTCTAAAACAGCACAGAAATGAATGAAACATATTGCTGCAGCTTGAGACAGGCTATTTTAAAAGTAACTGTTCAAAAACATGCAGGATTAAAAACGTGAAGTTGAGCGCCAGTCAAAGTCGCGACAAATAAAGTGTGCTTGTTTATGATTATAGGTTAATCTGCTGGAAGCGCAAAAAGACAATAAAGTGTGAGTTTATCTGTGCATTATGTATTCATTCAGATTAAAAAATTAAAAATTCAGATTGAAAAATTAAAATGTTCTTAAGAATATATCTGAGATCTTAAGAGTTTTTTCAAGAATTACACTTGGGAACATTCTTACGAACTTGTTGAAAGTGAAAGTCGTGACATTTGCCAAGTATGGTACCCATACTCGGAATTGGTGCACTGCATTTAACCCATCCAGTGCACACACACAGCAGTGAGTAGTGAACACAGCCAGAGTAGAGAGATCACAGGTGGCGTGGACTGCGATTTTTTGAAGGCCAGGTTACTTGTTGGCATGGAGATAAAGGCAAATACGAGCTGAGATATGCCAGGGTTTAGGTACACAGAGAATTTGTTTAGTTCTAACCTCACGCTCTTTTGCTGTTCTTCACGGTTAATGGCTTCTGGGAAGGGTGTTTTACAAATAACATTTTATGTAATCAGATTTCTTTTTAGTGTGGACTTTCTGAATTAGAAAGTGTGAACAACCTACAGTGTGACAAAATTATTATTATTATTTTTATTTTTTTTTTTTTTTTTTTTTGAACACACAACCGGAGCAGTGGACAGCTATAGATCCAGCGCCCGGGGAGCAACTGAGGGTTCAGTGCCTTGCTCAAGAGCACTTCAGCCATGGGTATTTAGGGTGGAAGAGAGCGCTGTTCATTTACTTCCTCCCACCTACAACTCCTGCCAGCACCGAGACTCGAACCGGCAACCTTCTGGTAACTAGTCCGGCTCTCTAATTATTATGCCACAGCTAAGAAATTTCTTAACTTAGCCTTTTTATTTTTATTTTTGTGAATCCGGCCTTTTGACTGTGAATGTCATTGTCACGGTATACAAACTTCATATTCACGGTAAGAAGGAGACGGGAACCGGTGGACTTTTAAATGATACTTTAATAACAAAACGGACGGCTGTCATGCACAAACAAAACTAAAACTCAAAAAAAAGCCCACGCCTGGTCCTCTCTCGTCCTTCACTGTCATCGCTTCTCTTTTGTATCCTTCCGATCTTCTCTGTGGGACTCGAGACTCGCTCATTTCCCAATCACTCCACCGGCCTCGCTCTGTTCCCACGGCTCTTAGACCAAGCTGAATCTTCTGCCAGCTTCTCCCGCTTCACAGCGAGCGCGACTCGTGCTAACTGCTCCCTGGTTCACCGTCATCGTCATCGTAAACCTCAGCTTTAAGAGATATGCGAGCGAATAATAGATTTAAAAAGGAAATGGGTGCTTGGTTTCCAAAACAGAAAACAAATACAGCTCGTTATCTCAATGTAAAAAAAATGATTTGATGAAAAAGTCATAACATAGTCTTAAGTTAGGCTACTTTAATTCATATAAATAATTTAAGCATAGAAATATTGTTCCATTTAAAAAAAAAAAGAATAGTAATAATTACGGTCACACTTTATTTTAGGGTCCAATTCTCACTATTAACTAACCATTAACTATGACTTTTGCCTCAATTAACTCCTTATTTGCTGCTTATTAATAGTTTATAAGGTAGTTGTTAAGTTAAGGGTATTGGGTAGGATTATGGATGTCATGCATTATATGCCTTTATAGCACTAATATAAGCACTATATAATAATAATTATATATATATATATATATATATATATATATATATATATATATATATATATATATATATATATATATATATATATATATATATATAATATATAATAAAACTATAAGCACTAATAAACAGCCAATATGTTAATAAATGACATGCAACTACTTATTAGTGTCAATTGGACCCTATACTAAAGTGTTACCAAAATTACAATATGACATTTGAATAACTGGTTCTACTTTATTTTAGTTTTAGCTTTTGTTAAACTTTTTTTTTTAGCTCACTATTAACTAGTCGCTTATTAGCATACATATTGGCTGTTTATAAGTACTTACAAAGCACATGTTAATGCCTTATTCTGCATGATTATATTTTAGATCCCTTAATCCTACCCACACCTAAATTTAAATTATTATTAATAAGCAGCAAATTAGGAGTTTATTGATGCAAAAATAAACTTAATAGTTAGTTAATAGTGAGAATTGGTTGCCAAACTAAAGTATGACCTTATGTATTTCATAGAGATACTTATGACTAGACTACTAAGTCTCTATCTACCTTCACCTCAGTGGTGGTTGTCATGTATGATAGAGATTATATCCCTGTAGCTAATTACTTCATCTGCTATAGCCTACTAAATGTGCTATTTGCAGGTGCACACACACATACAAAATAAATAAAGAATGAAACCCCAGACAGTCAGGCCTGAAGAATGTATATATCCAAAAACCTGAAATTTCCTTCCATCTCAGTGTGAAATTGCAACTTTCTAAAGGCAAATCTTCCAACAAAAGGCAAGTGTGTGTGTGTATTTGCATATGCCCACTTGCACACAAATGCGCACAACTCTGTGTGTTTGTGTGTGTGTGTGTAGCTCCAAACAGTCTTCTCATGGTGAGTGTGAAGGGAAGGTGATGTGATCAAAGCTACAGGAGCGAGTTTGATATGCAGAAAACGGGGAGCCTCAGCTGCATTCTGACACCAGCTTTTCATGAGCTCACAGAAGCATTGTGAGGCAGATGAAGCAACAGACCTGTGGGTGCCAGAGCCCAGAGGCTTTAGCATGGGACTGATGTGCGAGGAATCTCAATTGAAGATCATTGTTACTGAGACCTGAGGGATGAAAGGAACACAGCCAGAATAGAGAGATCACAGGTGGCGTGGACTGCGATTTTGGAAGGCCAGGTTACTTGGAGTTACATGGAGATAAAGGCAAATACGAGCTGAGATATGCCAGGGTTTAGGTACACAGAGAACTTGTTTAGTTCTAACCTCACGCTCTTTTGCTGTTCGTCAGAGTTAGTGGCTTCTGGGAAGGGTGTTTTACAAATAACATTTTATGTAATCAAATTTTTTTAGTGTGGACTTTCTGAATTAGAAAGTGTGAACAACCTACAGTGTGACAAAATTATTATTATTTATTTATTTATTTTTTATCTTAAAAGGCGTGGACAGTCATTTTTGTGGCTGATCTCATTGCATAAGCATTTGTAGGACTTTCTCTTTCAGATGCAACATTTATGGGAGGAGAATATTTAAATGAATCACATATTAATGATTACAGAGGTTTGTACTGTTATTTAACACCCAAAAGAGCATGTTTTAACCCATTTTGCACTTGACAATTTCTAGGAATTGCGCTCTTGTGCTAATTTTCCTTGTTTAGTAAATCTGGCCCCAAGTCTTGCACCTTTAAGGTAATAATGGGTAATAATCGCTCGTACGTTAAAAATAAGGTGGCTTAGAATAACAATGCAATAAAGTCAGAAGAATTGCATGGGTTCTGCTCCCTCTAGCTCTACAAATCCATGGCTTCTTGCATACTCATTTATTACATATTTTATCTAATGTAATATGATTTCAGCTGACAATAAGAGGTTAGCAATCTGAATTCAATTTAACACATTTTATAATATTTAATTATCTATTACAGAATTGCATAGATTTTCATCAAGTCAGATTTCATATTGACCTGGTAATTAATGGCTATTTTAAGTTATGCAATTATTATAAGTTGACTAATGAGGGTTTCTTGATGGCCAACATTTAGAGAGCAGGATGTATTACACTGAAATAATGCACATATAAATTAACGATAAAATTAAATATGTAACATTTATACACTCCTGTTGCACACATTTTGTCTGAAAAATAAATAACTTTTGCTGAGATGTTGGAACTGATGCAGAGGTAGGTAGCACTTCTGGTAATCAACCAAGCAGGCACTGTTATCGACAACAGTTATCTGTAAATGGCAAAATATAGGCTGATTTCTTAAAATAGTTTCTACAAGTGGAGTTCCCCGACACTGCTTATCACAGATGACCCATTGGTTGCAAGGTCATATACGATATGGGCCAGGTGTGACAGAAGCACTGTCGTTGATTAATATCTCTGCAAGTACCCTTCGCTGACCTTCTAAGCCTCAAATTTTTACGCTTGGCACTTTCAATAATCCTCTTGGTGACCTTTGTGGTTGATTTTCGCTTGTTGTTTTTTTTTTCTTGTCATGCACAGTCAAACACCTAAGCATTTAGCCTCTACCCATTATGGGTCTGATAAAGAGATAACACACGCCAATGCACCAACACACAGATGATTTATAGTCTTCATTGGCTGTTCCTCCTCAATACTCCCTCTTTGCACTCAGACCTGAATTACGAATCAGTTTTACTAAAATACCTGTCAGAGGCTAGAGCAATTCCAACAGCCTCTCCACGAGGTTTGCATTATATGTTAATTGTAGGCCATTCTAGTAGCGCTACCACAAAGCTGGTTTGTGCAATCAATGTCAAGCCTAAGCAAATTAACCCAAGGTATGTACATTTTCCAATATCTTGTTATTGACTTTCTTGCTCCAATAAATGCTTAGGAGTTAAGCGAACCGCTTGCTGCAGGATGCAATGATCTGGTGTCATTAGCTTGTACAAGTCCACACAATACCTACTCCCACCGGGCCTGAATTGTGATTACTGTTGAGTTGTTATTAGGGAGAGCTACTTCTGTATTTGATGTGATTTATGCTTGGTGCATGGTGATTTACTGTTAAAAACATCAGTGTTTCAAAATGTGTCAGTCATAACTGCTTTTCATTTCTTTTTTCTTTTTTTTTTCGCTGGTAATTACTCCACTCATCTGTTATTCAAACAGTGCCTTCTTTTTAAATAAGGTCTTGCTTGCAATCGCGATTTTTGCTCCCTACAGAATTTCTGTTGAAGCTCATTTTGCTTGGCATAATTCATTCATTTGTAATGCCCTAAAACGTCATCAAACAACTGAGTCATATAATGATGTCATCGTTTAAATAAATGTAAAGTAAATGACCATGCTTTTATACGGTATATGATGCATACCGTATTTTTCGGACTATAAATCGCACCTGAGTATAAGTCGCTTCAGTCCAAAAATACGGCATAATGAGGAAAAAAACATATATACGTCGCACTGGACTATAAGTCGCATTTATTTAGAACCAAGAACCGAGAGAAAACATTACCGTCTACAGCCGCGAGAGGGCGCTCTATGTTTTCAGTGGTAGACTACAGGAGCACAGAGCAGCATAGAGCGCCCTCTCGTGGCTGGAGAAGGTAATGTTTTCTCTTGGTTCATGTCAAATTAATTTTGATAAATAAATCTCACCTGACTATAAGTCTCAGGACCAGCCAAACTATGAAAAAAAGTGTGACTTATAGTCCGGAAAAAACGGTATATATATTGTGTGTTTGTGTAAAATTTTTAATTTATTTTTATGTGACTTTTACTTTTAATTTATCAATGCATTAATTTATTTTATTTTATTTTTTAACTTTATGTAGATATAATGCAATTTAACATTCTTTCATATATGTAATGTATAGGTGTGCTTATGTAAAACTATATATTAGTTTATAAGTAAATTAATATAAAATGATCAATCATAGTTTATTTTAGCCAAACGTTGTGTAGTATTATAGTAGTATGTAACTGTTGAACCACACTGTTCACATTCTGTGGATGGATACACTTATGCACAATTCTTTTATGATTTAAAATTAAATGATATTGACCTAATATTGACTTTGGAAATGCTCTATCTGGGGATTAGAACGTACCTTAAGCACACAGAATGTGGACATGAAACAGAATCTGTGACACTCAGTCAAGTAACAATTTGCTTGTAGTTTCCTGTTCTCTTCCTCTTTTGAAATTTGGAGAGCTCCCTTAGCCTCACTGGACATCATGTATCTTATACAGCACTAAAAATGACTTTATTACCTTGTGTCATATGAACTGAACAAGAGAAAAAATGAACCTTTAGGGTTGTTTCTCCCTTTTCAGCACCATGCGGTGGGCAGTACACTGGAACAGAGGGAGTGGTATTATCCCCAAATTACCCTCTCAACTACACAACAGGCCAGACCTGCTCCTACCACATCACAGTGTCTGGAGAATTTGGTAAGTAAATAAAGTTACTTACAAAGGTCACGGTTCAGTTTATAGTAGAATTATTGGAGTAGGATTTACTTGAAAAGCTAAAAACAACAACGGCAACAAAAAGCAAAAATTCTATTCACTCAAAAAACTAAGTAAATTTTATTAAAACATTTCAAAATACAATAATTGTAATGTTTATACTAATAATGCTTAAATAATTGTGTTCAGTAAAAAATATCAGAAAAAATAAGCCACACAATCACACACACACACACACACACACACACACACACACACACACACACACACACACACACATATATATATATATATATATATATATATATATATATCCCCTTAACTGTCACCCACATTTTTGAACATAGACTTTATAGTGCACGATCCAAACTTATATTTTTATAAATCATGAATGAAAACATTTTGTAACATGAGTTTGATGTACCGTTTACATGGTAATGCAATGTCTGAATTTGAATTGGGTTTTAAAGGATGAATTTTGAGATTTTAAGTTTTCAGTCGATATATAATTTCTGATGATTTCTTAAATGTGACAGAGAAAAGGGCAACAAAGAAGTCTTTTTTTTAAGATCAAAACTCCTGTTATAATGTAGATTTTTTAAAGGAAGCACTTTTGGTAAAAACATTGGTAAAAATATATATCCGGGAGACCTTTCCAACGATATATAGTTTGTCAAGATTAGATTAGATGTAATTGTAATATAGTGAAGTAAAGGATAAGGATATACCAACTAATTTTCTGTCCTCATTTCTCTTTTTATCTGCAAAAGAACATTAGAGTTAGATAAGGTTACATTGTCATCACACATATAGTACTGGAAAGTTAATTAGTAGGTTGTATAGGTATAAACTAAATTACCTTGAATAATCCACTTCATTCAGGTGGTGAGTTCTCAGCCTGTAGATAAAAACTGATGTAAACTTCCTGCCAAAAACATACACAGTGTGAATCAATAATTCATTGCATTGAATTAATAATAAAGCAAAAAAAAAAAAAAAAACACATAAACTCAAAGGAAATTTACAAAGTACTCATATTTACATTAAACGTCTCCTTGTATCAAAGTAATATGAAGAAGTATATTTATGTGAAAGGCAATCGTTTTCAAAACAGACGTAGTTAGCTTACACCTACAGTCTTAGATGCAGTAGCTAAGCTAATTGGTTAGTTAGCATCTAAACTCAACTCAGTCAACTACATTAGTAGTCTTGCTCAGCAAGATGTTCACTCAGTTATTTATAAGACAGAACTACATTAGCAAACAGTATCTAGACTTCTGTTAACATTCAGGAGAAAACATGAACATTATCTATAACTTGTAGTAAAATGCACCACAACTTCAGAATGTTAATTTGTTATGGAATGGCTTAATAATTAAATATTGAGCCACTTTAATATTCTAAAAAATGTCCTAAATACATTTGAGCACTATAATGTGAAAAAAGAAAGAAAGAAATGCGGGTTGCTGAAATATATTTTTGGCCTTGCTTCATTTTCCACAACTGCACAAAACCATAGTTTACTAAATCCATTGCAAATCCTTGCAGGTCATGCATATAAAATCGGAGTCTAAGTAAAGATATAGCATTTGAGGTTTGTTGAAGTCTTTATGAGCCAAAATAAATACAGTCAAAGTGAAATTTACGGAGCCACTAGCAGCGAGCCTCCAGTTTTTCTGTACTGTTTGAGTATGAAGCGAGGGCCGACATCTCATTACAGAGGAGATAATAGAGTCGTTGAAGTGGCCCGGGTGACCCCTTTCCACCCCCTCTGCTTAGCTGGCTCTCACACAAGCACCTGACATGCACAGCATGTCTCTGTGAGTTCCCCGGTCTCTCATGCCCTACCGTGTGAACCATGTGTCCTTTCTGACAAGCCAATGCATTTAATCACAACTTCATCACTGGTCTCAGTTCAGAGGGAATGGACACTAGAAGGGATCAAACATACACATAATGCATGCATTACAGACAGAGCTTCATGATTTTAGGTATTAAGAGTTGAATGATGGTAACACTATAGTACTTTGATCTAAACATTACTTAATTATTTAGCTATATATTGCTATTTGAAAAAGAAGTTCAGTAAATACACTAATTTAATTCTCAAGCATAAAGTGCTTGTGGTAAATCAAAATCTTGTGATTTTGATTTGTGAGTCATTTGGTTTCTTTCATTGAAATGATCCAGTTCAGACGTTTGTGAATCACAAGCAAAGAACCACCTCATAATTTGCAACTTAATTCCAACATGGGTCATTGTTTTTAGAATAGAGCTGCTGCAGTATTAAAAAAATGGTGTTCTGCACTATGGGTTTACAGTACGTGCATTTTATTCACAATTTCATGGAATGATTTCTATAATCCAAATCTTCTATTATAATGAATCGAATATCATGTGTCATTTTTATGGGACTATACATACTTCTGTGCAGACTGCTGCTTATTATGAACACTTACAAAACCATTGACCTGAATCATGTGTGTTGATGGGAAATTTATGTGACTTTATGTCTTCATTCATTGTACTTCTTTTGTTAGCATCACTTCTCAGCAGTGGTGATAGTAACACGCTCTGTGCGTTTCATTTTATTTCCTTAGTGGTGTTTGGGCAATTTGCCTATTTCCAGACAGCCATGAACGACTCCGTTGAGCTATTTGATGGGCCCAATCAGAATTCTAGGCTGCTAAGCTCCCTGGCTGGGTCTCATTCCGGTAAGTAATAGCTTTACATTCATTCCAGTTTTGTTGCTTTGAGTTTGCTTTGAAATGCACAGAACCCTTTGAAAAGAACTACCGTAAACAGGCATATATGGCTTTTTAAATCTGTGAAAAGACAATTGTGCAGACAATTGAGCAGTGAACGAGGTCTCAAGTGAGGTTTAATGGCTCCTTTCAGAGGGGGAAATACAGAAGGAGTGTCATTTTTAGCAAATGTTTGCTAATAGTTTTGTATTTGTTTTTTTATTGTTTGAAATTTCTGTTATTTACACAAACAGTGAGAAAGCACTCACTCAGCCTCAGGCAAATGGAGTCTTCTATTGCAAATAATATGTTTATAAAATCTTAAAAAACCAAATACATATTTGGACTTGTACATCACCCTGAAAGGCCAAATTAAATTAGTTTCATGTCTCATGTGGCTTTTGGATCATTTACAGTAGTTAGCATTCTTCTCCTTCCAAAGAAACAGTCTAAATTATTATTTGCTAAAATGCAAAAAATATAAAAAAATAAATAAAATAAAATAAAAATAAAAGTAAATTAAAATATACTGACTGAAAAGTCTGAATGCCATTGCATTACACAACACAATATAAAAGCAAATGGCTTAGAGCAATGACTTATTTTTATTTATTTTTTATTATTAAAGTTAGCTTGTGTAGTGAAGCTATATTCTTTTAAAATGGATACTGTTTGATTTTTTATTTTATTTATTCATTAGATACATACATTTTAAACTGTGGTTTAAGTGTGCAATACTTGTTGGGCCCACTGTATTTATATCAAGAGTAAATCTTGGATCTATGTTGTCATTTTCATCCTTTGGTTCCAGACTTGTTTAATTCCTTCTAAAAAGAAAATGTTATCCTTGCGGCTTCCTGCTGAATTATTGTCGGTATTATTGAGTGAAGGTCATAAAATGGCAAGAAAATGAAAATCACTGCTAATTCCACAGTCTTCGCAGGATTGATGGCGTCCATTGGACACACAAACTGTTTGTATGGCATTTTTATACTGTATATCTTTATAGTCTGCTGTGCAACACTATATTCCCATGAGAAGCGCTGTAAATTGATATCATTTCTATCTCAGCTTTGTAAGCAGTGGGCCAGAAATCCTGACAGGCCCATCAATTCATAGTTAGAGTGTTTAACCCTCCAGGCTCAACTGCAGTGTTTCAGTAGCCATCTATATCAGCAATCTGTTTCTTCCTTTGGATACAACTTTGTAAAATTACACTTTGATTTTGGATCTGAATGCTCAAGGGTAAGTCATCCTTACTGTTGGGGATTTTTTATTTATTTTTTAAATTACCCACTGCATCTCTGAACATGCCACAGACAGCTTGAGTAATTCTTTGGGCATCCATCAGTTTTAGGCCCATTGTTGCTGACCTGCTCTCTCCACCCTTGCCCCGGAGGCTGATCCGAGTTATTAAGCCATCCGTCATATACGCTACCTTAAGACTACAGTTGGTTGCAGCACATTTGCCTTCACAAGCAACTCTAAGAGACTTCAACATCTGCCATATTGTGTTTTTGCAGGAGAAACTTTGCCCTTGGCCACCTCCAACCAAATCATGTTGAGATTCAGTGCAAAAAGTGGCCCGTCCGCCAAAGGTTTCCATTTTGTTTACCAAGGTAAGCAAGCACTCAACTTTCAGTCAATAACAGGTCATTGTGTAGAGCCTAGGCTTTGTTTTTAATCTTCAAATCCAAAAACATTCACTTAGCCTTTGGTGTGCTTGCGTTGTGTATATATTGGCACTGTGTGTAGGGTGAAATCATGCCCCTGAAGTGCAGGGGTGGCTTTCTGATCAGTATGCCTGAGCCCGCTTACTGTGGGAAATAGCCTTTATATTTCACACAGGGAAGTTAACAGCCGCAATCACAATGTCATAACCAATACACAATAGAGTCAAATGAGGAAGGGGCTTGGATTTGATATAAATTGTAATGCATTTAGCTCTTAGTAGAGCTGAATGGGAGAATGATTTCTGTGCTATTCTAGGGAGTATTTTGAGAGTTGCCTTGCAGTTTTCTCTTAACTTTTTTTTTTTTTTTTGCGCCACTTCCGTTTGATTTAAGAGATATATATTTCATATGAATAAGGCAGTTAGACATTATTTTAAGGTCTAATTTCTCGTTATTAACAAACCATTAACTACAACATTTGCTTCAATGAACACCTTATTTGCTGCTTATTAATATTTAGTAAGGAAGTTGTTAAGCTTAGGTATTGGGTAGGATTAGGGATGTAGAATATGGTAATGCAGAATATGTGCTTGTAATGCTATCAACCTTCATATTCATCCGGAAGAAGGAGGCGGGAACCGGCGGACAATCAACAACATTTTAATAACAAAATAAACACAAAAACAGCGCATCAGCCCCTCACGGACGACTGATGCGCGCAAAATAAAACCCAAAACACAACTAAAAGCCCAGGCCTGGTCCTCTCTCGTCCTTCACTGTCGTCGCTCCAGTTTTATATCCTTCCATCTCCTCCATGGGCCTCGAGACCGGTGGGTCGAACAGGTGTAGTTCATCTCCAATCACTCCCCCGGCCTCGCTCCCATGTCCCTCGGCCCCGCCCCACTCGTCACATACCCCCATCGCCCCTCGCAGGCCGGGGGGTACTCCCGAGACTGCGCTCTACAACCCCCCCCTCCCTCCGGGGGGGCCGCTCACGGGGACCTGCGGGAACCTGGGGGTAGGACAGATGAGGCGAGAGAAAAGGAGATGGAAGGAGGAGCGACAGAGACGAGAGAGGGGAGAGAGAAAAAAAAAAAAAAAAAATTCCGGTTCCTAGACGCACCGCTGCTCGGCCCTCCACCAGCTGGGCGATCTCCTCCGCGGTGCCTGGCGGTGGCACTGGACGGCCCTCGGCGGACGGCACGACACTCCTCCGCCGCCCGGTGGACGGCGACGGCTCCTCCGGTTTTGGGCAGCCGGCAGGAGTCCCCCGTCCCCTGCTCCTCCCCGTTCCGGCGGAGGCAGCAGGCTCCGGCCACCTGGCGAACGGCGCCGACTCCTCCGCTCCCTCACGGACGGCAGCCGTCTCTCCACATCGTGGGCGGCCGGTAGCGAGCTCGCCCGTCCCCGGCAACTCACTCCAGCCCACCGCCTCGAGCGTCCATGGCGGCACACTCCTCGCCAGCTCGATGGCACCGCGGATTCACCACAGCGGCGAGGGATCTTCAGCAGCGCGTCCCTCCTTCTCCCGGGTTTCGGCACCACTGTAATGCTATCAACCTTCATATTCATCCGGAAGAAGGAGGCGGGAACCGGCGGACAATCAACAACATTTTAATAACAAAATAAACACAAAAACAGCGCATCAGCCCCTCACGGACGACTGATGCGCGCAAAATAAAACCCAAAACACAACTAAAAGCCCAGGCCTGGTCCTCTCTCGTCCTTCACTGTCGTCGCTCCAGTTTTATATCCTTCCATCTCCTCCATGGGCCTCGAGACCGGTGGGTCGAACAGGTGTAGTTCATCTCCAATCACTCCCCCGGCCTCGCTCCCATGTCCCTCGGCCCCGCCCCACTCGTCACAGTGCTTTAAAAGTGCTAATAAACCTCCAATATGTTAATAATAGGCATGCTGATAAGCAACTAGTAAAAAGTGAGAACTGCTCCGTATACTAAAGTGTTTAAAATAAGGCTTTATAAGTACTAATAAACAGTCTTCATGCTAGTAATAGGCATGCTAATAAGAAACTAGTCTATACTGAGAATTGTTCCTTAAACTAAAATGTTATCTAAATGTCCCATTTGTTAATATTATTTGACTACATTAAATAAATAAAAAATAATAATAAAGTGACATGACGTGACATACAGCCAAGTTCGTGACCCATACTTGGAATCTGTGCTCTGCATTTAACCAATCCAAAGTGCACACACACAGCAGTGAACACACACTGGGCAGCCATTTATGCTGCGTTGCCCAGGGAGCAGTTGGGGGTTCGGTGCCTTGCTCAAGGGCACCTCAGTTGTGGTATTGAGAGTGGAGAGAGCGCAGTATATTCATTCCCCCCACCCACAATCCCTGCGGTCCGACCTTTGGATTACGAGTCCAAATCTCTAAACATTAGGCCACGGCTTCCCCATTAGTTAAAATAAAATAGCAATAAAAATATCTTTAAAGCATTTATTACCGTATTTTCCGCACTATAAGGTGCACTTAAAAGCCTTTAATTTTCTCAAAAAATGACACAGTGCGCCTTATAATCCGGAGCACTTTATATATGGATCAAGGCGCTCTGTCAAAATGTTGACATTCCCTTTAGCAAAACTCCATCTAGTGGATGCATAACGCAAACCCAGTCAAACGTTTGACTGCAGTATCTTCTATTCTATGCGCCTTATAATCCAGTGCGCCCTATATATGAAAACAGTTCTAAAATAGGCCATTCATTGAAGGTGCACTTTATAATCCGGTGCGCCTTATAGTGCGGAAAATACGGTAATCTTAGTTAATGTTGATTTCAACAGTAATAAGTAATATTTAAAAATCTACACGATGTTTGATAGGGAGCCAGTGCAGTGTTGACAGGACCAGGCTAATATGGTCATACTTCCTGGTTCTAGTAAGAATTCTTGCTGCTGCATTTTGGACTATCTGTAGTTTGTTTACTAAGCATGCAGAACAACCACCCAATAAAGCATTACAATAATCTAACCTTGAGGTCATAAATGCATGGATTTACATTTCTGCATTTGACATTGAGAGCATAGGTCGTAATTTAGATATGTTTTTGAGAGGGAAAAATGCAGTTTTACAAAAGCTAGAAATGTGGCTTTCTAAGGAAAGATTGCTATCAAAAAGCACACCTAGGTTCCTAATTGATGACGAAGAATTGACGAGCAGCCATCAAGTCTTAGACAGTAGCTGCGTTTACATGGACACTACTAATCCGATCGTAATAGGACTAGAACCACAATCAGAATAAAAAAGTCACATGTAAACACGTCAAACGGATTGAATTGGCCAGATCCGTCAAAACTTTTGATCGAATTGTAAGGGGTGGATAATCCCTTTTGTAATCCGAGCGAGAGAACATGTAAACACTTGATCGGATGGAAAACTGAAACGGGAAAGTTCTGCGCATGCGCAGTGACGTAGACATAGCATAATGACATATGACGCGCGGAACGAGTTGTTCTTCTTTGTGACTAAAGTGTTATAAATAAGTGTCCTGTCATTATAAAACTCCCCTTTCACTCAACGTAAAGGAAGACTCTCATCAACAGACGACTAGTTTTAAGTGCGGGAAGGGACACTTTTACACCTTTTTTTTCTTTTTTTTTAAGTCACGTTAAGCAGCACAACAGTTCATGTGCTGGTCATAGCCTAATTAGGACCTGAAGTAGATAAATATCACTTGTGCTTTTTAAAACAGCATGCAACAGCACCGGGAAACTCTGTATATTCATGCAGTGTGCACATGTCAAAAGAGTAAATCCGATCAGAAGCTTGTGACATGTAAACAGGCATATCAACCCGATCACTTTATTCAGTGTTCATGTAAACACTATGTTCGGATTCGTCAATCAGAATGAATTCAATCCGATGGAAGCAAAAAGTGTCCATGTAAACGCACCTAGTGTTCTATGTTAATACATGCAGAGTTTTTGGGTACTATAATTAACACCAAAAGGTGTTAATTATAAAGCAGTTAGAAATTACATGTCATCCAGTTATTTATATCGACTATGCATTCCATTAGTTTTTCAAATTGGTGTGTTTCACCGGGCCGCAAAGAAATATAGAGCTGAGTATCATCAGCATAACGGTGAAAGCTAACACCATGTTTCCTGATGATATCTCCCAAGGGTAACATATAAAAGCGTGAAGAGTAGCGGACCTAGTACTGAGCCTTGAGGTACTCCATACTGCACTTGTGATCGATATGATACCTCTGCATTCACTGCTTCGAATTGATGGCGGTCCTATAAGTATGATTTAAACCTCCTTTCCTGTGGAAGCTCCTTTCGACTCCATGCTTTTTGTTCCAATGCAGCAGCATTACTGTGACAGAACACTGGACCAAAAAACTAAATTAACTGGGGTGAGGACTTTTTCTTCAATTTCCAGCAGGAGGGACAGCCTTGTAGCAGTACGTAGAAGAGTTCCTGAGTGTAATAAACCTGGTGAGATGGAGCAATTCTATGATTAATACGTGCTTCCGGATGGAAGATGACAATTTTTTCGATTTCTGACTTCAGACGATTGCCATAGACCCGTAGCGGATTTTATAAATTGGTTTCTTGATTTAAATGGTTCCAAGTTCTTTGTCGATGTAGAGAATCATCATCCTCCACCCATCTGGGAGCCTGTAGATGCTCAATCATACCACAAGCCAGCACCCTCCACATACGTTCCAATGAGCCCACTCCCTCAGTGCAACCAGCACTTCGCTGAGTTCTCCGAAGCTGCTTCTTAGTCCTCATCCCAGGATTTCCGACCACACCAGGATTGTCGGCCGCTGCACTCTCAAGCAGGCTGCTCATATGTCAAGCCCAGAAACGCCAACCACTCCACATTCAAGTTTGCCAGCCGAAGCTCTCCCAAGCCCCTATTATGACAGCAGCTATCTCCTTCACCTCAGCCCAAAGGAGGAAAATGAGGAGGAAGAGACTGTTGTCAAGCCTGATGTAGTCAGGTCGTAGACCAGATCATTTAAAGTCTTGTCTTCCCTGAGTTCCTTTGAGTCTCCTGCATTCTTTATGTTCCCTGCTTTTTGTTCATTAAAGATTGTAAAGTGGAATCTCCTTCCAAAGTCAAAGTCACCTTTATTTATATAGCGCTTTGAACAAAATACATTGCGTCAAAGCAACTGAACAACATTCATTAGGAAAACAGTGTCAATAATGCAAAATTATAGTTAAAGGCAGTTCATCATTGGATTCAGTTATATTCCACTCCATACTCTTCATTCAAATGCAGCTGCATAATCGTGAAAATAAGTTTATTATGGAAAAATAACTCATTGTTAGTTAATGTTAGTTACTAACATTAATTGGGTATATTATTTTGGTGGGTGACACTGGAATGAGTAAATTATTTTTGGGTGAAAATTTCCATTAAATGATAAGGCGCAGCGCAAGTGTGTTTGCTAGTTTCAGTCCAGCGCCGTTCGCATTTTTCCGTCCAGTACCATGTCGCTTAATTAGCAAATGCATTTGCGCTCATTTTTGCGCCCATGGGCGTGCTGGTCTAAAAAAGAGGTGTGTTCAGCCGCATTGCTGGCACAATGATATTTTAAGGAGCTGAAAATAGACTACGCCATAAACCAGCTCAAACCTGGTCTTAAGTCTGGCGCAATGTTTTTTCTTTGTTATTAAAGACTTGTTAAACACAGGGACGCAGCTGCACACAAACATGCCAAATATTAAAAATTAAAGGATTGCAATGCATAAGATTTTTTTGTAGGCTAATTAAATATATATATAAGTGCCTACATGTCATAATGGATAGTCATCGCATGTATCAGAATTAGGCTATCTATTTGCTCGCACACGAGCAGCTCCGATTCATCTCGGAGATGCGTTCTGTCTTTGCACTTGCCAAATTCCACCGTGTAAATAGCAAACCGTCATGGCACGAACACATCTAGCTCTTAAAGGGAATGAAAGATGAGACTCTGATTGGTTTATTGCACGTTACGCCCAAAAAACACCCAATACTCAGAATAGGGACAACCCGTTTAGACCATGGGCCAACCATGGGCGCGCCAACAGTTTTTCCATTGTTAAAAT
This sequence comes from Carassius carassius, assembly GCF_963082965.1. Lineage (NCBI taxonomy): Eukaryota > Metazoa > Chordata > Actinopteri > Cypriniformes > Cyprinidae > Carassius > Carassius carassius. The sequence goes on along the minus strand of NC_081768.1, from coordinate 26,747,021 downwards.
AGTGGATCGTTAAAAAAGTGGATTTGGACATGCCCTGAGTGCACCTGCGCTTTACACTTTGCGTTTAGATCGTTAAAATAGGGCCCTTTAACTCCCTTTATCAGCTGCCTTATTAAAGATACATTAGGAAACTTTCATGACCACATCTGCATATGCACACATACACAGTGCAGACCATGGCAAGCCTGCTATGTCTCTTTATATCTCTCCTCACCGTTTTATAGTACAGCAATGGGCGCAGAGAGAACATTGGGTGTATGAGAAATGTTCTCTGACAGTTAGGACAGTTAATTTGGCTCATGGAGGCATCCAGGTAATAGTGGATGGTCCCACCAGCCTCTCTCTCTATATTCAGAGCCGTCAGATGAAAGTTAAGGCACAAACAGGAAAAACAAAAAAAAAGAACCATGTTGCTACAATGTTCCCAAAACAAAAACAGCAAAACCAGCAAAGTTCTCTGTGCTAGGGTCATGACAATGCTCATACAAATGTGTTAGATAAATATATATGTTGGTTTTCCATAAAAATAGTGCTAAAGTAGTCACAGTGTACAACAGCTGTACTGGTAATCATACAATAGGTTACAAATGTGGAATGTTATCTGTGTTTCAAAACTTACATTGGTGCCATAATAAATACAGCACAGTTAAAATAAAATTGAATATTTCACTTAAAAAAAGTATATTTGTTTTTACGTCATTTGTTTTGTAACAATGTAAAGGCAGCTTACTGGGTTTTGAAACAGAGTCTGTGTGTTTCCAAGCCTCCATCTGCACTATTTTAATTAGAGATCTGTTTCCTGTCCACTAGCTGTTCCACGTACCAGTGATACACAGTGCAGCTCCATCCCAGAGCCCAGGTACGGCAGACGGATAGGGTCCGAATTCTCAGCTGGCTCCATTGTTCGTTTTGAGTGCAACCCTGGATACCTTCTCCAGGGATCCAAAGCCATCAAGTGTCACGCAGTTCCTAATGCTCTGGCCCAGTGGAATGACACCATCCCAAATTGTATAGGTAAGCTAGGCTGGATTTATCCAAGGAAACTGCACACTATGTTTTATTCAGGACTAAACAATTCAGTGTGACTGAGCGTTAGAAATGGAACAACACAGACATTACAAATTCCATCTGACTTGTATATGCTTGCTAACAGGTACCATCATTCAAATGTTGATTTATAGCCCTGTATTTTCTCGAATCCTTAGAGAATATAAATGTGCAAATTTCCCATGGTCTCTACTAACCTTGAGGTAACTAATAAGGGTTAAGAATCCTGCTGGAGGATGAAATGGTGATGGCCTCTATGAGGATTTAAAATGTCAGGCCTCTGGTTAATATTTCCTTCCATACTGCCATCCTCAAGGGAAAGAAGCTGAATCCATGGGCCTCTGGGCCACAGCTTTCAGTTCAAAGCCGTAACCTCCAGGCTTTAATACTGAGCATTTAGCTGTCGCCATATTCTATAGTGCTGTCATGATTTTATCATTCCCAAGGCACATCCTCATTTCACTCTGCTTTCAAATTACAGGAATTACAAGCAGAAAGGTAGATTTGGTCTAATAATATTACCAGATATTTATATATTTAGCTCTTTTAATTGCAATATAAAAGTCATTCCTCATTCATTACTTTCATCCATTAATTAAAGTCAACATTAAACACCATTTGGAACCAGTTTTCTCTTAACAAGGAGGTCAGGCAATAATACCAGAGCTGAAGCCAAAAATGTAAATGAAAAAAGTTTCCTTTGTGCTTTTAAGAAACCTCCACAAAAATCAGATGTTGGGAAAACATCTACTTTAATTCAATTGATTAACTGCAAATTTTAAACGCCCATCAATAGAAATGAATTAATTAACATTACATATTTGCTTCCATAATGTGTAATCTGGTATATTAATTTCAATCAAAGTTAAACAAGATATTAATTGAGAGAAACACATAGCAGAATGTGACAGGTAGTTGTAAAGAAGTGGTTAAAAATGGGAATTAATGCCGTCTGAAAAGGAATCACTCCAGGAATGTGCATTAAAAGGTCAGTTTTGATTTCACAGAGCGTCAGCATATCCCATTTTGTGGTTACTAACATTTTTAAGTATTCTGAAGTGAAATGCCTTGAACACAACATCTCATATTTCTACTTCTTCAAAGTGTGAGTGTAACGAATTAATCCTTAATAATCATCGGGAAGAAGGAGGCGGGAACCGGTGGACAATCAAATGAAACTTTAATTACAAAAATAAACACAAAACAGCGCATCAGCTCCTCACGGACGACTGATGCGCATAAAATTAAACCAAAACACAACTAAAAGCCCAGGCCTGGTCCTCTCTCGTCCTTCACTGTCGTCGCTCCAGTTTTATATCCTTCCATCTCCTCTGTGGGACTCAAGACCGGTGGTGGGTCGCAGGTGTAGCGGATTTCCCAATCACTCCACCGGCCTCACTCGTGTTCCCACATCCCTCGGCCCCGCCCCACTCGTCACAGTGAGGTTCAGAAATCACACTGGTATTCCCTACATCATGGGGATCGAATGTCTGCACAAGAACAGTAAAACCAGTATCGGATACCATTTTTATCATTGTATATATATACAGCTAGGTCCATATATTTGGACACAGGCACGATTTTTATTATTTTAGCTGTTGACCAAAACCTATTCAAGTTACAATTATATAATAAATATTGGCTTAAAGTGAACACTCTGAGCTTTAATTTAAGGATATTTTCATAACAATTGGAGAAAAGGGTTAATGAATTACAGCTCTTTAACATGTATTCCCCCCTTTTTCAAGGGACCATGAGTAATGGACTGTTCACTCAAAAGCCATTTCATGGACAGTTGTGGGCTATTCGTTTGTTTTTTCTGCATCAGTTAAGCAGATACAAGTTGTGGAGTTGATTCTAAGTGTGCCAGTTGCATTTGGAAGCTGTTGCTGTGAACCCACATCATGTGTTCAAAAGATCTCTCCATGCAAGTGAAAAGGACAATCAGACAAAAAGAACAATAATAATAATAAAATAAAAAAACAATGAAAATTGAAAATTGTTACAGAAGACAGAAACAGCTGGAAGAATTCTGAAGTGTATATGGATATATATATTTAATGGAGAACTGGATTGCTCATGATGTCATGAAAGTGAAGCAGCCGTGTCTCCATATTGGTAATCCCTAGTATTCCCATACATTGCTTTGAATTAATAGGAAATCATACAAATTTAATGAGAAAGCATCACCTAACAAGTCAACGTTTTTGAATCTAAAGTATCCCTGTACATTCTTAAATATCATATATATATATATATATATATATATATATATATATATATATATATATATATATATATATATATATATATATATATATATATATATATATATATATATATATATATATATATTTGTTATGTCAGGAATATCCCCCACTTATTAAAAAGATATGTTCATCACAGTAGTGAACATCATGAACATAATAAACATCATACAGACACGACCTCAACATATAACAAATGACAAAGTGCTCATTCTGAAATCTGAAGAAAGATTTATGCTTTGTATGCACATACCTTTGTTTGCCTTGTACAGTTATTCATTGTTTATATAATTTTGTTATATTGTTTTCATTCATACAGTAGGCTGCAAATGTTTCAACAATGATTTCATTAACATAATTTATTTTGAAGCAGGTAATGATTTTAATGGTGGTCAAATTAATTATTAATTTAGCATAAACCATTTTACATGGAAACAATAATGCTAGTAAAGATATTTGTGCTATGTGTAGAGTCTGAAATAGATGTTGCTCAATCAGGACATTAAAAATATTAATATTATAATTTATTTAGAGAAATAACTGATTACAAGCAGTAAGGACATTAAACTTTATTTCAAGATGGCAAGTTAAGCTATTCATTTCAGTAAAGAGCAATATAGTAACAGAAGCTATTGTATTATTCATTGTATATTCAAATCAATTTCTGATACTAATAGGTTCATCTTTAATAATTCCTGAATAATTACGTACTTAAAGAAATAGGCTATATTTTGTATTGAATCAGTTACCTGTGTCAGCAGAGCGCAGCAGACACACCCACCTAAACTGTTTAAATATATCGCTAATCCTGCCCAAAAAGACCATAAACATTGCAGATAACATCTGAAGTAAAAATGAATTTACATATACATGACATAAAAACTAATCCAGTTTGAATGATTTGGTTCAAATCGGGTGGTTTTAGGTCAGCAGTTTGCCTGTGACTCAACGGTGCTCTCTGGCAGTAGGGATTAGTAAAATGGTGGATCGAACACTTCCAGTGGCATCTCTACCTGATGGCAGTTTAGAATGCGATGAGCGATCCAGTCATATATAGATCAGTGGATATACTGTCGTGCCCACATTGTCAAATTAACTTTTTATTAATGATTACATTTATTTGTCTAATTACATTTAAGCCCCTGAAAATTGATGGTTTGTGTCTAAAAAATGTTATTTTTTATGTTATGTTATCAGGTTATCAGGCTATGAACTGCTCAAAGTAAGGCCAGGAACATGCATTAAAAAAGGTCAACTTTGATTGCTGATCATGTTGACTTATGGATAATTTGTTCAGCTTCTACAGCTATAAGGCAGTGACATAAGATTGTTTCTTGGGAAATATAAAGTGTTCTCAGAAAGACAGTTCCATTCTCAGCATGAGCTCATTTTGCCTCTGTTTTGCTCCACAGTCCCATGCAGCGGGAATCTGACAGAAAGGAGAGGTACCATCCTCTCCCCTGGGTTCCCGGAGCCTTATGGGAACAGCCTGAACTGTGTGTGGAAAATCATTGTTACCGAAGGAGCTGGAATCCAGGCAAGTACAAAAGAACCACTTGTGAACTCATCAAATGCAGTAAAGCTACACCTGCTGAAATGATAAGATGGAAAAGATTCCTTTGAACACAGCAAGGGAATGAATTACACAGGTTAAATTTAGCATTGTGTAATGTGCTTTAAGCTGTTCAAAGTACTGTTTGTTTTATGTAAAATATCCAAAAGAGATGCCAAATGTAGAGCATGTCCATAAATGAAAGTCATGATAAATCAGAAGAATTTTGATCGTGGAATTGTATGCATTGTTGCTCCCCAGGCTCATTGGAAATACGTACCTCTACCTACATTTCTGTAAAAACATCACCTATACTTATTAATCACTGTGGTTCCAGCTGGAATTAACTCTAGAGACACTAACTTTTATTCCTTTTTCACACCAAGTATGATTTACCGGATGAGAGTTTCAATTTTCAATTGGCACAATTACTTGCAGAATATTATGTTATCACTTCAAAACAATTGTATCATGCTGCAAGATTTGAAAACTTAAACTTTTAGTTTCACATATACAGCTTCATACATTTGGATTTTTGGATTTTACCGTTTGCTCGGTAGCACATGTGAGCTCTGGTACTACAGTTCGACAAAACAACATCTGTTTGCATTTGTTAATACTATCATGTAGCTTTAGGCTTGGGTTTGGCGTAGGGTGTATTTCGATAGAGCATTAACTTTTTAGTGACACTGCCCAGATATTTTAATTTTAAACTGCCACAATGTGTACCCAAAGTAACGTAATACAAGTGCAGCAATATGTGATACCAAACGTGTACAGTTCGGAACAATACAATGTCAGAATGTTCGATGCTCAACAACAGGCACCCAATCTCATACCTCATATTTATATGCTTCGTACAGTCATAGAAACTGCCATTTTAGCATTTCAAGTGATGCTTTGAACTACTGGTACTATAGAAAGATCAATACAAAAAGAAAAGAAAAAAGAAATAGTAATGACATTAACATATCCATGAGCAGACATTGCTAACATTTAAATATCAACACCTCTCCACCTATAAAGTAATTTACATATAGATGTGTTTTTGATTTAAGAAATCTTTGCTACCTTTATAAGTAATGCTGCAAAACTGTGGCCAATATAGTTAATTTTAATTGTGCAGAACTTTAACATTTCATAAAGTGTATCTCCATTTTCTTGGCAGATCCAAGTCATGAGCTTTGCCACCGAGCATAACTGGGACTCGTTAGAAATCTATGATGGTGGCGATATGACAGCTCCAAAGCTCGGGAGCTTTTCAGGTTAGTATTGTCTTTATTAATCCCCCTTTAATTGCTTATTTCAATAATAGTCTGTTGGAGTGATTCGGCATTTGATTTACAGAAGTTCTCCTAAAGCTTATTTGCATATCATGTAGTTCTTTGTAGCTCGTTACAGTTTCATATTGCAATAAAACTGAGATCCAATCCCCGCCACTGGTTTTATGCCCCTGGATTCTTGGAAGTGCTGAAATTAGCTCCAGTTCTGGAAGGCTGTCCATGTCCATCCCTTACATAACAGATGAATGCCCTCATTTTACATTTGATTGATTAACAGCATCATTTCTTACAGCTTTTTGGGTTTTGGTTGGAAAACCACCAGCCACATTTATTTCATCCCAATTCATTATCACAATGTTCTGGACAAAAAAGCTGAATGTTTCAAATTGAAAGATTAAATGTAATGAGTATTATGAATGCCATCATTACCACTTGCATTTTAATGTGTAGTTTAGCTTTGTTTTTTTATTATTATGTATTTAATAATTCATAGTTGGCATGTGATACTTTTGGAAAGTTAAAATCTGCAATGTTATATTTATTTAATATAACTGAGAGGCTACATATGTAAAAATTAAAATTTTAAGGCAAAAAAGAAAATAAACTAGCTACCAGTTACATGACCTAAGATTTCCCTAAAACATCCATTTGAATGTTAACACAAAAACATGATATTGATAAAAAAAAAAAAAAAAACTCACAAGAGCCCAAAAAGGCATATTATGCACCAACTACCGAAACAGTTCAAACAACTATAAATTCATATACACAACGTATATAATGGGAATCAAAAACAGAATAGATAGAGATATTCAAAAAAGGAAAAAAAAAAAAAAGACAATTAAAAAACATAAAAAGTTGCACAGCAGGATTAGGAAGAGAGGGCACGATCTTCCTTTGAGAGAGGAGGCTTAACCTTTTTGGGGACTCTCCCAGTAGACAGAATCGTGGCCAGGCCTCTAGCTACACTTTCAACACAGCTGTAATGAACTCCGTCTCTGTGCCACACTAGCATGCTGGTGAAAGGTCACCCATCCAGGGAGCTCTGTCTGGTCTAAGGCATGTGTTCAGTGGCACTTCACACTGTCTAGCACTCCTCACCTTCCCCAAGCCATATTCTCAAAAGCCGAGAAGCTTTTTAAATGCTAAACCATCTTCACCCGGTCTCCTGAGACACCTGACGCCAGTCTATGATTGAATTTGATGATAAAACGGTAATTTCCCCTCATTTAGATCTCAATGGTCCAAATTATAGAAGCCCAAAATCATTTGTGAGCATTGGAAAGACATGGCTAGGAATCGGCAGCCAGTGTCATTAGGCATGGTGTTTGGCTGCCCATTAAAATGCACTCTTCGCTCTCCTGTCGCCTGCGTGTTCGCCTTTTATATCCCCCGCACACTCGCCCATCACAATTGGTCGTTTCATTCTTCCTCTAGTCACAAATCCATTAGGATAATACCCTTAATTAAACTGTCAGATATGTTTTGTGTTTCTGTCTCCCCACACTTTTCATCATTCGAGATTAATTGCGGCTCAACAAATACCAATTTAATTACAACTGCAAGATTTTTTTTTGTGTGTGTGTCTTTAAAAGATATCGCTGTCATTGTTTACCTAATTGTGACTGCACGTTATGATTCTGAAGATGCTCGAGAACAGACTATAATCACTATTTCACCAAAAGAGGCTTTTTATTTCACAAAAATTATGTTGCAAGTGTTCAGCAATGTTCCCAGCCTCTTTGGCAGAATCATATACTTATCATATATACAATCGTATACGTACATACATATATAGGCATAGATTTATAAAATTTGTATTATTATTATTATTTTAATTTTTTTAAGGAAGACTCTTATGCCCACCAAGGCAGCATTTATTTAACTAAATAAACTGAATAATAAGAGCTTTATTAATAATTGGGCCACCAGTAATAATTAATAATATGTTAGCAAGTAATGGGAGAACAAAGCTGAGCTTTGCATCACAGAAATAATTTCCACTTTAAAACATAGTAAAATAGAGAATAGTTATTTTTAAATTGTAATAATATTTCACAATATTGCAGCTTTTGCTGTATTTTTTATTAAAAAATGTAGCCTTGGTGAGCATAAGAGAGGTTATTGTTTTAAATAACCCGTTTTAAATTAAAAGCGATAGCGTTTCAGTGGACAGAGATCATAACATTAGCACAGAATCAGTTCAGAATCAAGTTCGGTTCAGACGTGCTCTGTGTCAGTCTGCTTCACGCTGAATCACGCATGCACAGTATCATCAGTGTCAGACAGAAACGGTTCTCCGTTCAGTGTACTGGTGATCCGAAAACCGATCCAACCGGTTCTTGACTCGAGAACGAGAAACGCTCCGGTAGTGGGTGTGTACGTTCGTTATCTGGCTCTGCTGCACAAACTTTCCCCCGGCCTTTATTGAAGACAGGCCTTTATTTGTCCATGTTGACCACACCCCCAGCCACTATAAGAGGCCCGGGGTTTATTTGACTACCAGTTTTTATTTGAGGAATTACGGTATATATATATAAAAAATATATATATATATAAATATATATATAAAAAATGTTTAGTTTAGTTAGTAGTTAGTATGACAATTTAAAGTCTTTGTCATGTGAAGCATCAAACAGGCATTACAAAAGTAGGTTCAGGAAGAAATGTATTGTTTGATAAAATGTATTACATATAGCCTACTCTTTTGGACCATGTGAGTAAATGATGACAGATTCGCCATTTCTGGTTGGGTTGAACTATAACTTTAATAATTTATTTTCTTAATTTTATTATAAATAATTTCTTTAATGAAGTGGTACTCTACATAATAAACTAAAACTGCCAGTAGGTGGTGGTAAATGTCTTAATGATAAAGTCATCGTGTCATTTATTCATTTGATTAATTCAAATGGCTGATTCATTCAGGAGTGAAGTAAATGGTTCTTTATGAATGGTTCATCGAATCATAAGGCTTGTTCAACTTGAAGCGGATCATCACCATCAGATCGGTGTGTGACATCAAAGTACTGCAGTAAGTTGCTGCCCTGCCTCATATTAGTCATCGATCGACTGTATGAAATGGCAGATGATCCACATAGCTCTAGGGCAAGGCAAGTGCATCAAATGCATTAATAATTTTAACGCATTATTTTTCACCATAATTAATTAAAGTAACACGTTAAATTACCAGTGTATGTATGTATATATATATATATATATATATATACACACACACATATCTAAAACTTAATTTTTGATTAGTAATATGCATGGCTAAGAACTTCATTTAGACAACTTTAAAGGTGATTTTCTCAATAATTAGATTTTTTTTGCACTTTCAGATTTCATATTTTCAAATAGTTGTATCTTGGCCAAATATTTTCCTATCCTAACAAACCAAACATCAATGTAAATGTCTCAGGTTATGTATGCAATCATGGTTTCCTGGGCAGGGATCGAGACACTGCATCCTCTAGGGGCAGAAAAATCCTAGAGGATGCAGTGTCTTGTTCCCAGTGTCCTCTGGGGGTTGCTATGGTGAACAGTATACCCACGCCACCATGCTTAGGGGAGTGTATGCCAGAAAACCATGGTGAACACTAAGTACCAACTCTACCATAGTCATGGGAGTTGTCCCTGGGACGTTAAACATAGGCATAGGTTACATAACCCCAAAAACGTACTTGCTAGGGCCGGACTCCTGGGCCAGGGGTAGAGCTCAAGGCTTGGAATCAGGTAAAATTCCTTTAAAGGGATACGACCAAGAGCCTAGAATCATAGTCTAAGTCTTGGCATGTCACACAGGGGCTACCACCTATTCTGCATAAGCTTACTAAAGGAACTGTCTCAACAGATCCCTAGTAGCACCACCCTGTTAAAGTAGGTATCCAGAGGATACATAGGTGGAGTGGAGCCCAAGGTGGAACCGTGGCTTTAACCAACTCAAGAAAGGGCACGAAGTTTGAAGCCCTCACCATACAGGCTTTTAGAAAGAACACAAAGTATTAATGTGCAAACTTACCACAGTGTGGATTTTTAATAACTGTACAAAGACTACAAGTCAAGTCAAGTCACCTTTATTAATATAGCGCTTTAAACAAAATGCATTGCGTCAAAGCAACTGAACAACATTCATTAGGAAAACAGTGTGTCAATAATGCAAAATGATAGTTAAAGGCAGTTAATCATTGAATTCAGTGATGTCATCTCTGTTCAGTTAAACAGTGTCTGTGCATTTATTTGCAATCAAGTCAACGATATTGCTGTAGATGAAGTGCCCCCAACTAAGCAAGCCAGAGGTGACAGCGGCAAGGAACCGAAACTCCATCGGTGACAGAATGGAGAAAAAAACCTTGGGAGAAACCAGGCTCAGTTGGGGGGCCAGTTCTCCTCTGACCAGACGAAACCAGTAGTTCAATTCCAGGCTGCAGCAAAGTTAGATTGTGCAGAAGAATCATCCGTTTACTGTGGTCTTGTCCTGGTGCTCCTCTGAGACAAGGTCTTTACAGGGGATCTGTATCTGGGGCTCTGGTTGTCCTGGTCTACAAATGTACACTTACCATAGCATGGATTTTAGAGATACTGTTCTCGATCTGTGGTATAATGGTGGAATGGCTAGCAGATAAATACCTAGCTGAGGAAGCCCCACACCTGGCTCTCAGTCGAGGGTGTGTGTGTGTGGGGGGGGGGGGGGAGAATAACACCCAGCTCTCGAACGATAGGTGGCTCGACCTACAGCATGATCATTAGATCAGAAGGGTAAGCGATTTAGCCAAAAACTCAGAGTGCATCAGAGAGGCAGAGGAAGGGCCAGTTCACCTGATGGTGCCAATTCCATGTTCTCTGGGAAAAAACAGGGAACGCAACTCTCAAGTGAGAGGAGAACCCTGAATTCAGAATGAGTAACGTGCTCATAGGCAACCCTTTGATAACGGGGACCACTGCTAAATACTACCACGAGAATCATTTCATTTGTGGCTCAGAGCAAGGGGATTTCAGCCAAGGGCCAATCCCCAGTGGCAAATAAGGGTTACGCGCCAGGGGCTTTGTACCCTATCTATGTGGTTCAGACCCCGGTTTCTGACTTTGGGTCCCACTCTAGGTCCGTGTTGTCATCGCAAGAGGCTAATGACAGACGCTTCCCTCATGGGCTGGGGAGCGGCGTAAGTTGGCTGTCCAGCCCAAGGGATCTGGAGAGGTCATTTTCTCGAATTGGCACATCAATTGCCTCGAAATGAAGATTGTATTTCTGGCCCTGAAATACTTCCTCTAGCAGTTGAGAGGCTACCATGTCCTAGTGCGGGTGGACAACACATCTGTAGTGCAGTCGCGACGCTCAAACGAGTTAGCGCACCAGGTTCTGCTTTGGGCACAGGACAAGTTCCTGTCCCTCAGGGCGATTTACATTCCTGGGCATATGAATGTGGTAGCAGACTTGCTGTCCACACAAGCTGTGAAACACGGGAAATGGAAACTCCACCCCAAAGTAGTCAAATCTGGGAAAGAAATTTAAGTAGCAGAAGTGGACCTCTGTGCTTCACAGGAGATGGCACAATGTCCCCCTACATCTCTCTGACTCATCCAGCTCCCCTGGGTCTGGACGCTATGGCCCATGCGTGGCCAAGACTGTCTCTTTACGCCTTTTCTCCGATTGCTCTGCTCCCGGTAGTCCTGGCCAAGGTCCGTCGACAGGGGTCTCACCTCTTACTGATAGCGTCCCGTTGGCCGACCGGAGTTTGGTTCTCAGATCTAATATCCCTCCTCGATGGCTCGCCATGGGCGATTCCAGTCAGGAGAGATCTTCTCTCATGCACAGGGGACAGTACTTTATCCCCGGCCTGAGCTCTGGAACCTTCACGTCTGGCCCCTGAGGGGGACCAACTAGAGATGCTGGCCTTCCAGCCACAGTAATAGAGACTATTCTAAGTGCTAGGACTCCCTCCACTAGAATAACTTATGCCCTCATATGGAGTGTTTTTGAGGGCTGGTGCATGACACACCATGCAGACCCAGCTCACAGCCAAATTGTTTCAGTACTGGAGTTCCTGCAAGAGAAATTGTCATCAGGCACATGCCCTAGTACTCTCAGAACTTACATGGCCACTAGTTTGATTGACTGGGTTTCTGTGGGGAAGCACCCTCTGGTCGCCCGCTTCATTAATCAGAGGTTGAGGCAACCACTAGAGCTACGGCCCCTTCAGGGGATTTAGCCATAGTGCTCGAGGGGCTGGCTGGCACCCCTTTCGAACCATTAGAATCAGCGCCTGCCAGGCTTCTGACTCTAAAGATGGTTTTTCTTATGGCCATTACCTCTCTAACGAGAATTCAGGATTTACAGGCTTTGTCAGTCCTACCATCCTGTTCCGATTTTGCCCCTAGGCGAGTCAAAGCTATTTTGCATCCTCACCCTAATTATCTTCCGAATGTTTCTTTCTTTATCCAGTACGTGCTCTTCAGACTTACGTCCACCGCACTAGCCAGTGGCATAAGTCAGAGCAGCTTTTCGTATGCCATGGGGGCCACAACCGGGGGGGGGGGGGGGCTGCCTCCAGTCAAACAGTTTCACATTGGGTGAGGGGTGATCCTGCTCAAGTGTGTGATGCGGCAGGTTGGTCCTCTCCGCACACATTTGTCAGGTTCTATAGTTTGGATGTTCATCCAACTCATTTCCAAAGACTTCTGTCCTCCGCCATTTACAACACCGGAGCAGGAAAGACTTCACTTACTGTGTCCAGTATGTGCTCTTCAGATTTACTTCCACCGCACTAGCCAGTGGCGTAAGTCAGAGCAGCTTTTCATATGCTGTGGGGGCCGCAGTCAGGGGTGCGGCTGCCACCAGGCAAACAGTTTCACATTAGGTGAGGGTTGCTATTGCCCTAGCCTACGACGCACGTGGTCAAACTTCGCCCCTAGGAGTTAGTGCCCATTCAACCAGTTGGGTTGCATCTTCAATGGCTTGACCAAGAGGTGCGCCCTTGCAGCAAGTGTGTAATGCGGCAGGTTGGTCCTTTCCGCACACATTTGTCAGATTCTATAGTTTGGATGTCGATGCTACTCTGGGCTCGCATGCCCTTGAGTCCACATCCCAGAGTCATGTCTGAGACCTCTTCGATGTTTGTGTGCACACACTACACAACCTTGGGGGTCCAGACACTTACAGTGTGGCGGCGTGGGTATTCTCGTTCCCATTAGCGTTATTGAGCGCAGCATCGAGAGTAGCTTTTGATAGGGAACGTTTCGGGTTACTTGACTGTAACCCTGTTCCCTGAAAAAGCGGGAAAGAGATGCTGCGCCTCAATGCCACACTGTCGACGTGTCCGGACATCTCTTCAGACAAAGGGGTAACCTGAGGATGTTTCCGTTTCACTTCTATTTATAACCTGCAGGTGCACGTTATCAGTGACGTCACCTGCAGAGGTTATTTAAGCCAATTCTTGGCGTGTTTGACACACATGCTTCACAACCGGTCGAACAAATAATGTTCTCATTAGCGCTATTGAGTGCAGCATCTCGTTCCCGCTTTTTCAGGGAACAGGGTTACAGTCAAGTAACCCGAGACGTTTTTTTATTATATTTTAATGTTTCTGTTGTCAGACAACGGAATGAATATTACAATGACTGAAACGCGGTCCATTAAGACTACACAACCAGCTCTCAAACATTAATCTGCACGAATGAAATCAAATACATATACGATAAAGTCAGTGGTTGTGCTGTGACTGATGTTGGCTATACTTGCTTGTAAAATAGAGTTAGAAGCAACAGAATATCTTTTTTTTTACTGAAAGTGCTGTTCCTCTCTGCGCTCGCTAAACACAGCAGAAACAGAGAGAGAGGCTCGCGCTGGGAAAGAGAGACCTCGTGCTCGTACGGCAGCACCAGAGAGTCTCAGAGACTAAATAATGATTGTCCAAAAAGTCGCTAGATTTGTCGCTAGTCACTTTTTTAGAAAAAAGGCGCTAAATCTAACGACAATGTCGCCAAGTTAGCAACTCCACTGCCCTGCGGACCGGCTTCAACCGTCTCGCAAGTGTTGATAGGCTATTACTCAGCCGTTTCTAGCGTTTTTGGCACCCTAGGCGAGATTTCTACCAACCACCCCCCCACCCCCCCTCCTACCAAAGATTTGTACCATAAATTAAAAACTAAACATAGCTGCAAGGAAACCATTTAATAATTATTGCATAAATATTGCAAAATTTGTGCAAATACAAGTATGTACAATTCATCAGAATTAAATATTATTCATATTAAACAATACAAGAAAAACAGGCAAATAAAATGCAAAAAAAAAACTAAATGACTATAACATGACAATGTTACGTTATCAGCTACATATTAGCTATACAATAATACACAGTAACCACTTTTCAGTAAAACAACCATGCACATCCATGTTCAAAGGAAGTAACTGGTAACCAAGGACTTAAAACAAAATGACCATGGCATATTTGAGCATGTTTACTATTTTTGATAGCTTTAAAAGTGGACACGTCTAGACTTAATAGCTGCAAAAGTGTCAATAATGTCATCATAGGACATCTGCTTGGAAACATCCCTGTTTATGGAGAATGATTGACAGCCTCGGAGGAGGGAAAACGAGGTTTCCGTATACTTTAATTTAATTATGTAAATAGTCTTCTGTCCCTCACATTAAGCTATGGAATGGCTTCAGGTGACTTTGTGAAATTATAATCAGACCGATCTCAGACCCAAGTCACCCAAACTGACGTGAAAAAAGCGGGAGGCGGCGCGCCAAAAAGCGCGTTGTTTGTAACCCTGAGATTCATTCACCGATCAAATAAGGCTTTTAACAGGACAAAAATAAGCTTTTTTGCGGCCGCCAAATAAAATTCAATGCAGGAAAAACCCTGCTATAATATTCCGCTGCTGAAATGAGCATGATGTAAATCCGTCCCGTGGTGCTAATAATGCAGTCACAGTGTCATGTTTTGCTCGTAGTGATGATGGAGCTTGTAGTAGAACAATTTGTAACATACCTGTATATTTTGCTTTCTTTTTCTCATCTTCTTTTTTCTTCTTGCGATACTGAGCCCCTGATGGCTTTGACCTTTTCATGATAATGAAACTCAAACATTTACTTCAAGTAACTTTAACAAAGGATGACGACGTTGAAAGGCAACGGCTTTCTGGCGTTGTATTGCGCATGCACAACTTTAACATGTCTCTAACGGCAGCGGCCACTATCACCACCAATGAGACTTACTCAGATAATCGCAAGTAATCATAATGCTTCGAAATAGCAAAAGTATGAAAATATAATATGACCTTGAAATAATAATAATAATATTAATAATAATATATATATATATATATATATATATATATATATATATAAAATAAACTCTTGGTGGGGCGGGGGCTCTCACTGGCGCCCCCCAGCTGTTTGCGCCCTAGGCGACCGACTAGTTTGCCTATGCCTAGAAACGGCCCTGGGTGTAACCAATCATATAGCGCCGTGGGCGGGACATTGAGCAAGTCTGCAGCGTGGTGAATACAGAAAGGCTGCGCGCCAGCCAAAGTAGTGCATTTTAAAATAAAATTGACTTTAATCAAACCATGGATCCGTGATAAGTTTTGTGATCCATCTTGCCAAAAGTGTAGTAGCACTGATCACTTTGAGGGGGAGATAAATTTATCCCCACCGGGGATAAAAATAATTAAGCAGATGCAGGGTGTCAGGTGTTGCTGAAATGAAGGACCCAGATGCAGTAGAAATGCAGAGTTTTATTCAGTGATAAATTGAACTGCTGAATTCTAGATCCACAATCCCAGAACTCAATAGAGGAGATCAGAGTCCAAACAGATATGTTCCAGGCGAGCGGTAGTCAGAATCAGGCGATGGTCATTAAAGATGATAGCCCAGGCAGATTCAAAGAGATCCACAAATCTAGATAATAATCCAAAGCAAAAACCCAAAAGTCCCGATGAACAGACCACTGGCCAAGGAGCATAGACAGTCCAGATAGCAGTTGAAATAACTGGGCAGAAAAAAAGAGAAACTGAAAAAAAATACAAAACTATAACTGATGAATCAAAACAAGAAACACGTAAAAAGCGTCAACAACAAAACACACTGGCAAAAACAAAGAAAAAACATCAGATTTAAATAAGGAAAAAATAAATGAGGAAATGACAAACAGCTGAGAACGCATACACAACCGCGCTGTTTGCAAAGCGCAATCAGCTGAATGTGGCTGGCACGTGCAAGTGAAAAACAAAACAATCAACACGTGCACAACCACGCCAATCACAAAATGCAAACAGCTGATCTTGGCCGGCACGTGCAAACAGAAACAAAAACAAAGGCTCCTCCAGGAGAAAGAGACAGATCAAACCTGAGCCCTGACACAGGGATACATTGACCAGAAAGGGGGAAAACCCACGCATCGCAAATCGCACCCTGTATACATATGTATATATATATATAGAAATGGTAGGAGCCCCGATCAAGAAGCAACCCGAAGAAGCCTCTAGTCCGGACCATCAGTAAGATGAAACTATTGATTTTGTGAAACAATAGAACCATAGAACCAACCAAAAACATCATAGGACCAGCATTGGAGACTGTAATGCAGGATTGTCCTACATAACCTCAGGTCAGGTGGAGAAATGGTGTTTACAGGGGAATTAGGAAGGGGAAGATAAGGGCAGTTGTAAAACCGCCTAAGAAAATGAGTAGATACTTAAGTATCATGCTAATCCGGACGAAAGTGCTGACGCCTTGTCTGTATCACATCCCTTAGGTCTTGCCTACCTCCTTTTGGCCCACGATTCCTCTTACCCTTTTCTGCAGGCTGGGGAGGATTGTGAGCCACAACACTAGCCTTCTGCCCCTGTATTTGATCGTCAGACCAAAATGGGCCAGGACCCATCTGTTGTTCAGGCTCAGACCTGGACCTTTGTGAAATGAAGGATTTGAAGCACGCTGAGCTTGCCTTCACCTCCCTGAACTTCTCAACCACTGTCTCAACGGAGTTACCAAAAAGTGCGGAAGGCGAAACCGGAGCATCAAAAAGAAAGTCCCTCTTTCTTCCCAATATCTGCCGGGTTCACCCACAGATGTCTCTCCATTACTTCCATAGCCACCATGGACCTGCCCATAGCAGAGTCGGCCTGCTTAATAGCATGTAGAGTCCATGCACCAGGTCCAAGTCTTTCACCAGGTCAGCCTGATATGCTTGGAGCACCACTATCGTGTGCAACCTGCTGCTGTGTATGCCCTGCCATTCAAGGGAAATGTATCCTGAAATGTATCCTGGCTTGGATGGCAAGGAGGGAGTTTTTTAGAGATGATGTCTTACCCATAGAGAGATCTCTTGTCTTCTACATGGGGTATTTTCTCATAAACGTTTTCGTGCATCGCCTTGATGTTGGCTTAACTCGAATGCTGGAATTGATGGATGCATGATGAAAACAGCCTATTTAATTTCTTCTCGATCTCTGTATGGAGATCAGGAAATAAAGGAAGGCTCACTTGAGCTAGAGGCTTATGATCAGAAAGATTACGCTTATCAAGAAAACCTTGCGACTTTACTTTCTTGGCCTGCTTCCATGGCAAGTCAAGCCTCGTTGTGGCACATTCCATAACTTCCAACAGCTCCTTATACGCAGGGCAGGAGGATTGGGAAGGCTCAGCCTCAGCTTCTTCGACCCCCCCTCAGACATCTCCCGCTCTTCCTGGGTGGAACCTAGCAGAGCACTGGCCCCTGGGTCAGACGATGTTAAATAAATAACATCATCCTCCAGCGGCTCACTCTCGTCCACAACCGACGAGCATAAGAGGGACAGCCCCTCTTTAAACTCATCGGACAGATCCACCTGAGATCCCCACAAGCTCATTCTCCTCCGTGCTACAGTGGTGGGTACTGTATTGTGGGTAGCAGATGGCTGACCCCCTTTCCTCAAAAAGAGAGACATATGAGAGCAGAGCTTTTCATTGGAAAATGCTCGCAGTGCACACAGATTGTCCCCTCGAGGACATTGTGTGCGTGCTTTTCGCCCAAACAAAAAATGCAAAGATCTTGTGTGTCATCAGGTGACAGATAACGGCGACACAGATGTACACATCCTATAAACGCCTTGCTAGTGCTCGCCTTAATGTACAAATAAAGATAGTCTTACCACAGAAATGCATGCTTCAAACAAAACAGTTGCACCGGTAGTGACATCATGGGCTGTTGCCAGCCAACAAGTTGCTGGTGTTTTTTGACTGTTTGCTTCAGACATGGGTCACGATGAGGCGTACCCCATAGCGACCCCTAGAGGACGCAGTTCGAAGTTCCCTTGAAAAGGAACCTTATTTATTCAGCTCTCAGAAAAATGTAAGCTTATGAATGTTTTTTTTTTTTTTTGGTCCAGGGTCACATACATAATCAAACATAATTATTAATATATGTGATATGATTGTATAGTTGATAATTATTTTAAATCCCAAGCATATCTCCCATAATTTCAGTTGCATACTGAAAATGAATGTACATGTGGTTGGACACCAGTTCAAATGTTGCCTGTTCATTTCACTTTTACCCCACATATTTTTGAGTCTGCCTTCTGCTTGCAATTTTTTTATTTATTTTTCCCCCCATCTGTGCGGGAGCAACATCAATGCTCAGGTTAGAAGAAATATCAGTTTGTAGTGGTCTAATTCAATCGTGGACATGTATTTCACAAAGAATCCTTCTTCTCAAATCCCCCTAATCTGTGAGGATGCATCACTCCTTGTTCTATTTGGCATCCAATGTGATTCAGTACTGTAAGTGTAACGTATTCTGTCTGGCAAAGTCCATCATCCGAGTCTCAACTGAGCATTTAAAGATCCTCTCTAGATTTCCTTGTTCCTAATAGAGATGATAGACTACTGAATAGCTGGACACTGGATGAGCTCTACGGGGCTGTCAAACTTCATCCAAAAATTATTAGTCAAACCATTCAAGCGCAAAGAAGCATTTTTCAGGCTTCGGTCATCAGTCTAATGTACTTGGACTTGGATTGACTAGAGTATTAACAGTCAGAACGGCAGGATGTTTTAAATGCAAAACTGGGAAACCATTCCCTGGCAACTGCATGACACAATTTTGGGCATTTGTGGAAAGATATAAACAAGCCATGTATGAATAGATGCTACAGATGTGAGTAAGAAAGAAATCTTTTTTTCTCAAACTAAACAGTTGTCTAAGCGCATGCCATGGCTATGTGGGTGTATTTAAGCATTCATCCTGAGTCGTAATGCGGCGGCGTACTAAGGCAGTGAATACTATAAACAGTATTTGTTGATGCTTTTTACAATCTTATTTACTCCAACCCTATTTACATTTACACAGCATTTTGAATTGTACCTTCATTCCCACAGGGAGATAAAATGAATATGGGTAAAAGCAAATAAGCTCAAAGGAGAAAAGAAGCTGGGAAGCCTGCAGGAACTTGAGATGTTGGATTCTGATGTGATGCATTGCAGAAATGTTCACTTTTGTGCCAGAGCTCAACTTCATGTATTACCATAGTGTTGTGATATGCAGTTGTTCAGTTTTAAACATTAAAAATCACATTCTTCAAATGCACTGATTTACGCATGCAGCCTGTAATGTTGCCCTAAGTGAGATGTCAACCCTTTTCAGTAAGCTTAAATTAGTTAACATTACCTAAATACATTAATTAACATGAACTAACAATGAAAAATACTTCAAAAGAGTTATTAATCTTAATATTAATTTAAACATTTACTACTGGATTATTGAAATCAAAAGTTTCATATTTTATTAATCAACACCAACACAGATTATTCTAAAATAATGTATCAAATGTTTTGCTCATTGTTTGTTAATGTGTTAATTTGACCTTATTGTAAAATGTTGCCATTTTTTTTTTCTATTATTTTTTTTTTATTATTAAGCCCGAAGGCCTGTTCTAATTTGAAATGAATTTGTTACAAGCATTAATGCAATTTCCACATAGTCTATTCAGATCAATCAATGTGGAAAAAATAATAATAATAAATAAATAACTTAACCTACTTAACCAGTACCATCCAGGTATTTGTATTGCATGCCATTTATCAGACAACACTAAACACAGGAACTGCTCACTGTCCATCTTCACTGCTGGCCTTTTTGCAGATCTTTCCAAACAGTATGTATTTTAAGTTTACCTGGTACAGTATATTGCATTATAAACATGCACTGTTATTGTATTTATTTATTTATTATTATTTAAACTGAAGGACGACTCAGAATTGTTTGTGTGGTAATTGGTCGCATTATGGAAGCTGTGCTGCAGCACTGTTTCATGTTGACTTTAAGGATGTTATATAGTATTCATGACATTTTCTCCATGTATTAAATATGTCACACTCTATATCAGTTCTGTCTATATGTGTATAAGCAGAAGGAAAATCCTCTGCATTGAATCCAGAGTGGCAGTAGCTGTTTTGCTTTTTAGTCTGATGATAAGTGACTCTTCCCTCTGAGCTGTGATGAAAGTTCTCCCCTGAGAGCTCAGAAGGATAGGGACACACTTCAATGACTAACTCCTGTCAAACATTTCCTTTTTGCCATCCCTTTTTACTTGACTCCGTTTCATTTGGCTGATGTCCAAAACGGGCGATGTCTTTCACAGGAGCGATACGCCCTCCATGATTAACAGCTGCTTATCTCCCTTTGCCCTTTTGTTCCTGCATGTGTGCACACGCTCATCATTTAGCTACTGTGTGTGTGTGTGTGTGAGCGCTGGAATGAGAACACACTGTCCGTGTGTGTGATAACTTCAGCCCTTTTTCTGCTCATGCCAATTTCTGGTGTTATCTTCCAGGTACAACAGCTCCAGCCTTGTTGAACAGCACCTCCAACCAGCTTTACCTGCACTTCCATACAGATATCAGTGTCGTCGCAGCTGGATTTCACCTTGAGTACAAAAGTGAGTATAGAACATGTCACTATGGTGCTTTCATTATCCTGAACCTTCTACCCTTGGTAAGAGCTTGAACATGAACTGAAATGAATGTGCCAGATAAGGAGAAATGCAAAAAAATAAAAATAAAAATAACCCTAATGACTAATAAACACGACAAAAACACAAAACAAAATTGCTACAACTTTTAAATTAAAGTGAAAACAGAAAGATAAATTCTAATTCAAATAGTAAGTTGGCAAATGTGCAAATACTAAATCTTCTGACATGATTAAAGTTTTTAATTCCAATATTTTTCTTGTTAACCAAACAGCAGGAGCAAGGGTTTTAAGCGTCAATATAATGACAGCTTAGACCCTTTTCTGTTCTCAGATAATACACTTAAGTATTAAATGGATTTTGCAGATGACGGTTATTGCTTTTGTATGGACGGCTATGAATAATTATGTTTACAGTTTAAAATTCAGAACTAAAATATAACTGAAAAAGTTCATCTATCTATTATGCATCTGTTAGTTTTTATATTTACTATTTGAACACCCACAAATGAATGCATATTATTTATATTTTCTGAGCCATTGTTGCAAACTGATTTATTTATATTAATTCATTAACAGTATTATATCAAGGGTCAAAAAACAAAACAAAAAAATCATCTTTAATATTCAGTGTGATAACATGAGGTTAGCACTCAGCATTGTTCACTAATCATTTGCTGGGACAGAATCAGTCAATAACGTTTTAAAAAGCCATTGAGATTTCTCAATGTGAATGTACCTTCAGACTTGATCTGAATTAACCCTGAGTTCCAGTAGTGCCAGTTTTTCTCTACCAACATTAAGTTTGAGCTTGTGTGTGTGTGTTTATTTGCTAGCCTTTCAGACTGTGACCTTTAGTGTGCTCAGACCAAGCCTCATATATACCACCATACCACTTCACTTTCTGTCCCATTTGTCCGTTTGCGAAGGCAGTGTTCTCAGTGGGCCAGCCCAATTTATCAATTTTTCTTTCTCTCATCTGTGAAAGGGTTGGTGAGGGAGCACTGCCTGCTGTAATGTTGCATGTAACAAGTCACGTAGATAGATAGATAGAAAATTATATCATCTGAAAGCACTAAAAGTTACATTTGATCATGTTGGTCCCATAAAAGGTTTAAATAGCAGTATGTTGACTTTGCAAAACCAAACTAATTAAACTCCATCAAAAACAGCATTAAGCACTGTAACCGCTCTGATACAGCAGAAGCAGCCTCGTGAATCACTTATCTGCATCTCTCTGCTTAGTAAACACAGATAAGTGCGTTGTGGTGTTCTATGAGTGTGGGGAATTTTGACCCTAGGGTGAGTTTAGATAAGCTCCCTTCTTCTTTTTCTTTCTATGATCGCTCTTTCCCTTCTTGTGCTCTGTCTTTTTTACTGTATGTGTTCCAGCGGATTAATCAGGGGCATTTTCTCTGCAGAGGAAAAGCTGTCATGCGCATCTTCTAAAAAATGGATGAGAAAATAACTGTACAGAAATGAGGCCTAAGAAATATGTATCAAACAATGTGTAAATGAGTCGTTTTAAGTAACACTGCACTGTAAAAATACATTCCGTAAAAAAACGGATAATGATAATGGATAATTTTTTAAGCATAGGCCTCTTCTGTAGCAAATGAATCCAGCACAATATGTACAAATTGAACATGGTTTATTTTTACCTCATGTGAACTTTCTTAAAAATGCGTTCAGTAGCTTTTATGTGCCTTACACAGGTGAAGACAAAAATATTATGACATCAATTTAACAATGTGAACAGCACCATTGAAAATGTTTGTATTATAGAACAATTTTTAGTTTAAACAGCAACATGCAGAAAAAAGAAATCATGAACAGGTACTTGTACAATATTGGTGTTGCACCAAATAGTGGACACAAAGAATACATTTTCAAATACATGGGGTAAAAATTAATACAAAGACAGGGCTGTTATCATTAACAATTGCTACAGACTTATAGTCAATAGTCAAGTGAAATGACACCATTTTCCCATAGAACACAACATTATTTAAAAAGCACAAAATGTGAATTTTGTCATCAGTTATTCCCCCTCATACCGTTTCAAATCCATTCATCTTTGAAACACAAATGAAGAGTATTTTTAATGAAATCTCTGTGCTTTCTGTCGCTCAATTGACAGCCTATTCAACTACCATTTCAACGTCCAATACAGTACAGCAGTCAGATTTCATTAAATAGGATCTTCATTAGTATTCCAAAAATGAACAAAAGTCTAACAGGATTGGAATGGGATTATTCATATAACATTATGGGTGAACTAACCCTAGTTAGATTACTAACCTCTTATTCATGCTAAATTATCTGCATCTACAATTGACATCGAAAAAAAAAAAAAAAACTTTCTTGTACAGCATTTGAAAATAAAGAACAAAGATTTATGCACTCATGCCTGACATTTCAATGTTAAACTACGAAAACTATACAATCCAAATTAAGATCAGGGCTCCAAGTGTTTGTGTGCATTTAGTATCTCTTGCCATGTGCCCATTTGAGGCAACTACTTTTTTTTTTTCTTTTGCTGCATTTTTTAGTCCAAGTCCTAAATTGAGATTTGAAAAAAAAAAAAAACTAAAATTTACACGGATTCTAGAAGTAGTTCATACATGAGTCTTGGAAGCGTAGATTGCCTTCATCTGAACCTTTGACGCTCGTTCAGGATTTCTTCACAGGAAGACTGTTAATGACAAGAAATGAAAATGAATGAAAAAGTACAGAATAACATGCAGAACAGGTTGAGATTGAATTATTAAGTTCCAGTTTGAACATTGCTTATACAATATCTGTTAAGTCATTCAGTTATCTTCAGATCACAAATAAAGATATTTCTGATGAAATTCGAGAGCTCTCTGACCCATGGGGAATGTGTGTGGTGCTGTTGACGTAGACCCTGCATGCGCTGCACCTTGTTTACTGGCAAATTAATGCACACGCATCCGTAGTGGTACTCTAGTTAATGGCGGCAGACTCTCCCAGGAGAGGATAAATCATTGAATAAAGTTGTAATTTTGGTTATTTTGAACACAAAAAGTATTGTTTTTATATATATATATAAAAAAAAAAAAAGTAATATTTTTGTAAAATTAAAAAAAAAAAGTCACATGGACCATTTTAACAATGTCCTTATACTATGTTTCTGTGCCTTGATCGTGGTAGGGCCCTTGCTGTCTATGCAGCAAGGAATGAAAAATGAAAATTCTGTTATATGATTTACATTTGCCATTTTCTACACTAGTTTTGATATGCAAATTAAAAACATTTAGACACTTTATAAGTTGCAAAATTAAAATGAAAATGTATTACCCAAATTGATTAGATATGTTTAACATGCCCAAGCAAAAACTGTAGCAAAATTTTTGACATGCTTTTGACATTTTGCCTAAATGCATTTAGTCTTGAAGGTAGAACACATTTTAATCATAATACCTCATAATAATTGTAGCAAAAATGCTGTGAGAATTTCAGAATGCATTCTGAGCCAAATGTGCAGCAAAATGATTTAAATCTTTATTTTTCTTAAATGCATTCACTCTTACATATAAGTCGTTTCAATAGCATTTTCATTTAATACCCTGCAATGAATTTAGTTTAAGTCAGTGTGGAGAGCGTTTGGTTGACTGAATATTGACTTATTGTGTGTCCTGTTGCCGAGCCCCACCTTGATGTAGCCTAACGATTGACAGGCCAGGGGCGTGTTGCATTTTCAAATGCATTTCAAATCCACATTGACTTTTTATTCATCGCGAAGTATTAAGTGAAAATGCAATTAAAACATCTTGTATGTAAGTGTCAATCCACTTCTTCAATGCACTAAGAATAATAGAAATTTAAAACACCACTTTGCAGCACCTTTGGCTCAGAATGCATTCTGAAATTCTCACTGTATTTTGCTACAACTATCACGCTGTTGTAGCCGCACTGGGTTGTACATTATACTTAACTCAAATGATATATAGGGAATTTTAATCATTAATCAGGAATATGATTAATATATATATATCTCATATGACAGTTACATTAAAATTATTGAAGATGAAAAAAGGGCAATTGTATACATCAATAACTCATTACAAGGTAATGTAATTTACTCATTAATATGTCAATATTCTATTCTTCATATCAATTATAGTGATATCTCTTACTGTAAATTACCGCAAATCAAACAGGGGTTTGTCCAGCAAACGGCCGTAAGATTAACTTATCAACTTTCAATAAAGTTATCACTTCTTGTAATTCAAGGAAAAATATTCTCTGGCCATGAAAACATTATCCTATAACTATGAAATTTCGGTTACTAAAAAGTAAAGAGCTTGTAGCTAAAGATCAGACATTTTATTGACTCGTGATGTGAGCGACAGAGGCAATCATGAATATAAATTGTTTTTTAATAATTGAACTAATAATACATCAAACTACAAATCACACAGAGTAAATACGCGTACGACAATACACACAGTAAACTTTGTACAGGACATAACGGAATCCAAATGAGGGAGGGAGAGAGAGAGAGAGAGAGAGAGAGAGAGAGAGAGAGAGAGAGAGAGAGAGAGAGAATGAGTGAGAGAGGATGAATAAGAGAATAGGCGTGATCACAGAATTACGCTCAGTTATGCAAACTCACAGACAGTAACCCTTGAAAGACAACAACGAATCAAATCACCTTGAAAAGGTAATAGACAAACTTTAAGCAGCATTTAAATCTCCATAGAGAATGATACTTGCATGTGGTCACTTTTTGACTCGCCAGACCAGCGTGCGTGTGAGCGTGGTCCTTTGTAGCTAGGCATGTTCTTTCGTGTCTTCCGGGGCTGCTGCGGAATCGTGCGATATTTGAAAGGTCCAACAAACGTAATGATTCGTCTTCCTCGTGTAGAGAGGAACTTAGTAAGTAAAAGAAATGAAAACATCGGAGATGAAAGCTATGGAGGTGAAAGCTCCCAAAGGAGCCATGAGAACGGCTGTTGTCTCAGCCGCCGTGCTGAGATCAACGGCGATAGAAGAGCGGCCCAAGAGCGCGAAGAAGAGCAAGAAGAACAAATAGAAGACAGGGAGGAACTTCCTGGGTCAGTTCTTATGGCTTGCCTGGTTCACGCCTCTGTTTGCGTGAACAACCAATGAACGTCCGTGATCTGAAGCGGGAAAAACGTTCCTTTGTCTCTGGGGAACCACCCAATCTAATAAGTTATGGCTTATCAGATTTCAGCAGTGATATTCTAGCAAGTTCGTAATTCCAGATTAATACATTTTTCATTAATTTCCTTTATATAAGTGAGTCCGTCAAAGCATGACGATTAAACGGATATCAAAAATAACATATATAACTGATAGAAACACGATGATATGCAGAATTACACACATTTAAAGTTTGATTAACACACGATAAAACTGCAGATACTCCAATTTATATGGGGAAAACATCTAATGCACCAAAAAGCAATACTCAATACATTTAGAATACATTGAGAAAAGGTACCAGTTTAGAATACATTGAGAAAAGGTACCAGTGATCTGGCTTTGCTGTTCTGTCAGTTAGGTCATAAAGTTTTACGACCTGGTCAAGGGGGTAGGTTTACAGAATCATGACTCTTTGTGAGAACATTCATTCCAAAAACATTTCCCATTTACAAGTCAGCAACTTATAATCCTCGCATAACAGGATTAACCACTTTAAGCAACACACAAACCTATTCACAATACATATTATTAAGGACTTGCATAAAGAGCGTAAAGAAAAGTTTGTGTGTGTGTTTAGGAATGTGGGTGTTTTGTTTCTTCTTTGAGGCTCGCGAGGGTATCCCTGGACAGTCTCAATAGGTGTAATAACTGTCGCCAACCCAAGAAGGTTGTTGCCGACATCGCGGCGCCCCAAATGGTGAATTATGTTGGAAGATGTTGTAAAACGAAGGTCCTTGTTTACTCACGTTCTGGTCTTTGAGTGCAGAATGTGTTAGAGAGTCAGGATTCATTAATATGGAACAGATGGCTGAAATACCATTAGCTTATTAGTGTTACACTGTATTATGATGAAAATGCAATCCCAAGTATCCTACCCCCAAGTCAAAATTTATTTAGGAAAAACTGCATTTAAATGATAATTTTACTACAGTTTTTGCTTGAACATATTAACCATATCTAATCAATGGCAAATGGCAAAATCGTTCGGCAGAAAAGGTGTGTTATTCTTGAAGAACTCCGTGATGTCAGATCTTCTCCTGGTCGTATAATCTCTTTAAAAATAAAAAGTCGTAACGTTAATGGTGTCTTCTTTTCTTGCCCATTACTCTGCCAGCTCCTGTTGAAGGCATAAAGCGCTCTAAACACAGTTGTAAGTTACCGCACTTCAGATTTAACGTTATCACAGCTGCTAAATATCACCCCTGTAACGTTAATATTCCGGATGCTTTACGAAATGCTCATTAACAAAAAAACGTTACACTGCATTAACAACAATAAAAAGTTAATAAACCTTTATTTATAAAACTGAAAGTGAGTACTGTAACACGTACCTCCACGCTGCAAAAAGTTAGAAGTGTAAGATGAGACGGTAACTTAACGTTATGCTGAAAATGTTGAATGCGACGGCTCCGACATCTATTTGCCAAACAAGCCAGGCAGCAACTAAGTTAACGTTACAGTTTGTTACATTTAACAAAACATAATTTACAAAGGAAGAGTAAGAACCATTCTCAAAATCCTAAATCCGACTTTAAAATGAGATTTTGATCGAGACTATCTTCGTGAATAATGGCGCCTGCTCAAGCACTGGTTTCGCGCCGATTGTCGACTGATCTTCTTGTACCCACAATGCAAAGCGTAATTTAAAAATAATATGGAGAAACACCTGTAAAAAGAAAATATGGACAATTCCTTTAAATTATTACGGTATATTGTACTGTATTTTTATGGACTTTTTTACAGTGTGCCCAACAGCAATACCAGCAGATGTAAAATCCTCGTTTTATCCCTCAAGGTCATAATGTTCTCTCAGAGCTCAGAAAGCATGTCGTGAAATGTGCATGTGGATGTAACAGCACAAAACAGGTGAAAGTCAAGTCCTCCACTGAGATATAATTGTCTGATGACTCTGTGAATGTGATTATATCTGATAATATCAGGAATTTCATGTTTGAAACCAGTCTGGGGACTGATTGCACTGTTAACAACTCAATCACTGAGACACCGACAATAATAAAGACAAATTATAGAAATAATGGTAACACTTTAGTATAGGAACAAAGGAAAAAAGAAAAAGCCCAGAAAAAATAACAAAACCCAAAATAATAACTGCAGTCAATAAAGCCAGTCATGTGTTTCAGTTCAGTCATCAGTACGCTGGTATCAAGACTACTTAAACAAAAGTGTTTCCTTTAATTTGTTAAATAAATATGCTTTTTAATTAGCAAACAACAACTAATAATTAAACCAATTTTAAACAATTAAATAACTAAATATTCACTCAAATATATATATATATATATATATATATATATATATATATATATATATATATATATATATATATATATATTTATTATATATTATATATTATAATTTTTTTTTATATATATAAATGCCATGGTAATTTTACCTTTTTCATTCCATGTAAATAATATAAATTATTATTTTATCTTTGTTTGTGTAAGATAAATGTTGTTCCTTATGACTTTAAACCAGAAACATCACGAAGAAATAGATCTTTACTTACTGAAATAAATGGGACTGAAAAAAAAAAAAAAAAAAAATAAATATATATATATATATATATATATATATATATATATATATATATATATATATATATAATTTGCCTTTTAATTTTAGGATCATCACATGCCACCCCAGCTTAATATATGTTGCAAAATTAGCTTTGTTGAAAATTTGAGAATCATGTTGACTCTGACTTACTAGAGGGCTTTGAATAAAGATGAAAATGGGTGAGAAAATTAGGGTCTTGGCAAACCGTTTCATTTTGCAACATCGCCATCAGCTTTGAGCTGTCATCTTTGGCTCAGCTCTCATAACATAAGCCCTTTCCCTGCCCAGTTTCATAGTACATCCTCAGAGAGACCCTACAGTAAAACATGTGAGAAATTCTGCTTCAGCATTACAGTGAAGTGACTTTATAATTTAAAAAGCATTTATATATTAATCCAAACGGAAATCATAGTTTCCAGTTTGAACCTGTGTTGTTCAGTTTGTCTAAAAGCAAATAACTCATTTTAATTAAATCTAAATTAATTAATTGTTTATTTGCTTGTTCAAATAGTATTTTCACTTGTCACCAGAATGTTAATGAGCATAACTAGCTGGAAAATTATCGTGGGTTTATTCAACATGAAAATGTACATTTTTTTTCCCACAATAAACATATAAAGATTAAGGTCTTTCAAAGTGTTGTTCATTTATAGGAAGTAAACTTAATTAAACATTGA
Organism: Carassius carassius; assembly: GCF_963082965.1. Classification (NCBI taxonomy): domain Eukaryota; kingdom Metazoa; phylum Chordata; class Actinopteri; order Cypriniformes; family Cyprinidae; genus Carassius; species Carassius carassius. Next base: position 26,717,456 of record NC_081768.1, on the reverse strand, counting down.
TTAACAAAATGTGAAAATGTTACTTCCGTGTTATAGCTGACCTATCTTTCATTTATGTTGACATCAAGGAAAACATAATATTATTTTTACGCATTAAGCAGTATTTCGGTTTTGGTTTGTTTAAAGAAAATACAATAGGTATTAATGGGTATTTGGTCTTTATTTATTTATTTATTTGTTTGTTAATTTTTTATATTTAATTTATTAACATTAGTTAATAAATAAAAAAATCATTATTTAACCTAAAATAACAGTGAAAATACTTCTAAATAATTTGTTAATCCTAGTTAATGTTGGTTCCTATATTTACTAATACGTTATTGAAATAAAACAAAAGTTAATGTCACTTAATGCATTACATATAGATAATAAATATATCAGATCGCTGCCTGCATTCAGCAAAGTCAGTCATGTGAGGCTAATGCACAATCAAATTTAATAATCAAATTAATGGACACATCTATCTTATGACTTATACAACAAACAAATGTTTTGTGCGGGACACAGAGAAGGAGGCGGCGCGGCAGCCTAGTCACTCCATCAAAATGCGCAAACGCGCACAGACAGCCACGGCGCACACACACACACACACACCTTTGGTCTGGTGACGGCGCACCAGGCTACAGTCAGAAAACATTGCGTCAGCAGTACAGCTTTAAAGTACAAAAACAGCTTATTCGCTCCTACAAACTGCTAGGCGCACACACCGACACGCAAGTATACTAGATGCTAGTATTCGGGAAGCGCGCGGATTGAGTGAGAGCGAGTAGATCACGTGACATGAAGCAAGCTCGGTCTCTGCCTCAATGTTGATAATTCAAGACAGCATGAGAACTGACTGCGCATGCGCAAATCTACATAAACTACGTTCTATGGACCAAAGAGGCACCGCTCACCTCTGCGGCAATGGCCATGGCTTTTGAATTTCCTGCATGAAACAACGGTTTTTAGGAGCAAACATTGGCAAAATGAGTATATTATGTGTATTCCTAAAAGTTTTTGTTACAAAAAATAATATTTGGAATACAATTAATGCAACTAATAATGTGGTGAATTAATAAAGCTCTTGGAATTAATAAATGTAATGTCAACATTTCCTTTGGTGAGGCACTGCCTACCCTGCCTACCCTGACCGCACGTCCCTGATATATATATATATATATATATATATATATATATATATATATATATGTGTGTGTGTGTATGTGTGTGTGTGTGTGTGTTTGTTTGTCTATCCATCCAGGTGACATTTTTTCTCTTTCTCTCAGTGTATGATGCAGTATGATTCTCTTCAGATCTATGTTTTTTCCCTTAATGTATAATTGGTTGAGTTGTAGTGACCATCATATGTCACAAAAGCAATTGTCATTTCATCTGTTGTTTGTACATGTATATCCGCAGTACACTTTATGAGTGATTTTTGCAAAAACTCAGAAAAAAGCACATACCACTGTCACAGAAGCATTATCCCACCCGTCGTGTGGCATATCTCAAGAAGAGAAATGCAGAATGTCTCATGAACCACACCACAGCCGTCGCCATGGCAACAGCCTCGCACAGTCTATTACAGTCCCAAATGTACTCGCTGAAATCGAGTGGATAAAAGACCGCATAAAATTACAATGAGCACATGCGTTCAGATGATTAGGAATACCTGACACTTTAATTTTACCCCTTTATGAGAGCTGTGTTGTAACATGCTGAATCTATTTTAAGAACATGTCTTAATGCCTTCTCTGACCCATTTAGCCGTGGGACTGACGACCTGCCCAGAGCCCGTGATCCCAGCCAATGGCATCAAGAACGGCGACAGGTACATGGTGAACGAGGTTGTGTCATTCAGCTGTGAGCCGGGGTATGTGCTTCAGGTGAGTTGCTGATTATCCGCAGCCCTGACACAAAAATACAACATGCTGCACCTGCACACGGGTAGAAAAGTGCCAAAAATAACAAGACGGAGAAGCTGTATAATGTGATCTCTTTTCTTCCAGGGAAATTCTCACATAACATGTATGCCGGGAACCGTGCGTCGCTGGAACTACCCCCCTCCGCTCTGTATCGGTCTGTTTTTCTATAATAATCAGATTAATAAACCAGATTCTTTTTAACTATGTGGCCTTTTCATAGTTTTTAATATTCAAACACCCTGGGCATTTTATTTTATGTCTTCTTATGTTTCTTCAGCAAAGTGTGGTGGGACCTTGTATGATATGAGCAATGTGGTCCTGAGCCCAGGTTTCCCTGGGAACTACCCTGGAAACTTGGACTGCACCTGGAGAATCGTTCTTCCTGTTGGATACGGTGGGTGCACTGAGAGCTAATACTGAATCAACTGTCTGGAGACTACAGCTTCAAATGCTTTCTCTCAAGAAGTCTTTCCCCTTCATTTTCTACATTGCAGTGTGCTGGTACCTATGACCAGAGTTGAGAGAGAACTAACTTAAATAAAATAGTGAATCTACTAATATCTTTATTTTCTTCAAGGGATAGTTTATCCAAAAAAAAAAAATCACCTGTATGAAGTGCTTTCTTCTGTTAAACACAAAATAAGATGCTTTGAATAATTTTGGTAACCAAGCAGTTACTGGTAGACATTGATTTTGGTGTTTCTTATCTTCTCATTTTTTTTTTTCATCTTATTTTTTTTCCATACTATAGAAGTCAGTGGCTACCAGCAACTGTTTGGCTTCCAATTTTCTTTTTTTTTAAATATGTTATTTTGTGTAGAACTAGCCCTGACAGAAGAAAGAAACTATCTAAACTTATCTAAACGCAAAGTGTAAAGAGCACACCGCAGGTGCACTCAGGGCTTGTACAAATCCACTTTTAATGATGGAATAACGGTTTGGAATGGGTTGTCTCTATTCTCTTAATAAGTAATGGGCATTACAATCAATAAACCAATCAGAGTGTCATCTCCTATTCCCTTTAAGAGCGAGATGCGCTCTCGCCATGGTGGATCGCTAATTACATGGCGGAATTTGTTGGCGGAAAAGCTGAACGCTTCTCAAGCGAAGAAACCGATCTGCTCTTGCACGGAGTTAAAGCGCACGAGCAGATCTTCTACGGGACAAGCAGAAATCCACCAAAGTTTCCCGAGGTGAAGAAGGTGTGGGATGAAGTAGCAGTGCATGCTTTTAAATAGCTCAGCGCGATGAGTCAGTTAATATATATGTGTGTATTGGCACGAGTGTTCAACTAATAAGCCAATTTCATTCATCATTAAAAGCAGTAATAGGCTGAATTAAATAGGTAGCCTAATTTTAATACACGCAATGACTATCCATTATTACATTTTTATATTTATGTAGCCTAAACAATAATATTCTTTTACACTGTAATCCGTTTTTTTTTAAATATTTGGCATGTTTGTGTGATGCACATCCCTGTGTGTAATAAGCGAAGTCAATGCACACTGTTGACCCGCCCAGAGGCGCATTTTCTACAAACGCGCTCTTTAAATAACAAAAAAAATATTGCGCCATTGACTTTAGACTTAAGACCAGGTTTGAGCTGGTCTATGGCGCAGTTTATTTTCAGCTCCTCAAAATAGCAGTGCACCTGAACACACCTCTTTTTTAGACCCGCACGCCCATGGGCACACAAATGGGCGCAAATGCATTTGCTAATTAAACGGCGTGGCGCTGGACAGGAAAATGCGAACGGTGCCGGACAGAAACTAGCAAACACACTTGCGCTGCGCCTTGCGTCGCATTGCACTGGGTGTATGATAGGGCCCATAGAGGTTAGAAACAACTTCGAGGGTGAGTAAATGATGACAGAAATTAATGGATTTCCCTGGTCTTATTGTAAACAAATAGTAAACATTAAATTCATATGAACATAAATGATTCCACCTCTAATGCAAATTTAATTTTTGGATTATGTCACAGACTTCTCACTCTCATTCTCATTACAACTCATTCTAGTATGTACCCAATTCGACTTAGTTTCATTTTTTTCCCCTGCCAAATCCTGTAGAAATACATCACTTTACAGTAGTAATGGTAGGTAAAATGGCTTTAAAAATATAATTTCATCCTTTCTTCAAACTGCTCATTCTCTGTAGGGTACAGTATTTCATGTTGACTTTAAATTTTTCAGTGGCATAAGATTAAAGTTTTTCAGATGCAAAATCTGGTATTTTTTTCACCAACAAGAAGACCTAATTTTAGCAAACTGGATCATTCATGCTTTGGCAGAAAATAATTGTAAAAATTTAATTTTGTTCCAAATCAAAACACATTTCTTGTAATAGTATTTAAATTAGCATTCAGCTCAGTGCGTCAGAATGGTTTTACAACGTTAAACATAGAAATTCACTTGTGATTCATGAATGACACCCATTGAATTTGAATACCATCGGACATAAAATGATACTTCCCTTCCATTTGATGTTCTGCTACTTGACACAAGGGCATTATTTGGATTCATTTATCTCAACTTTTAAGATGTAGTTTGAACAGTCGATGCAAGTCTCTGAAGTCATTTAGTCGTAGCCCGCCTCACAGTTCAAATGAGTTGAGAACAAAAGAACCATTCTAGATGTTAACAAGGTAATTGCATGTCATTTAAAAAAGCCATTCACACTTATCCTGGAGCGCAACTATTTCTTCTACAACCCCCTCTAACTTGGAAGAAAACAATGTAACATTGAGATATCCAAAAGCAATTTTCTGCCTTATCGAGCAGCCGAAACACAAGCAAGAGCAAGAACCATCATGTTTGCGCTGTGTAGCAAAAATGCATTAGCTTTCACTGTTAACAGGCAACAATCATTTGAATAAGACACACAGATGGCTTTGCTGGTGCTGATTATAGCTTTTAGGACAGTCTGAATAGGTAGAGTTAAGTGCAGTTAGAGCATTGCACCGCATCAGAATGACAATAAAGCTAATCTTTAAAAGAGCTGCCCAAGGCATCTCAGAGCGATGCATGATTTCAGTGAAAGTGTCTGACTTGTTTGATTCTTTTGTTGGAGTATCATCCAACTATCTTCTTTAATGCAATGAATGTTAAGTTCAAATTTTGTGGTTGGAGACAAAGACAGAATAATTGTTGAAGATGAGGTGAAGTTAATGGTGCGTACTAGTAAAATTTTGCACTGGTATCTTTCCTGTGCTATTTCTTGGAGGAGCTACACATTGACGAATTTAAGTGACAGCTACGGAACCAGAAATAAACAAAACCCCTTCCACCCACCGAACAAAACATTGAAAAGATGGCAACTCTTGGACTCCAATTTACTGAAGAAGAAGAAGGAGAAGAAGAAGAAAAAGCTCTTTAATATTATAAACAACTTCATTAATATTAAGAAAATAAGTAAAATTACAACTTTAACAAGCAACCTGTTCCAAATTACCTCCTGATTATAAAAAATAAAATAAAAATGATGCTCTTGTGTGAGGTAAATAGTTCAGAAGAGAGTGAAAGGAGAGCAGCACATGTATGTAGAAACAGCAGTTACTAACTGGTTGAGAGTTTTATTTTTTGTTTTCTTTATTTCTTTATTTTTTTATAAACTGAAAAAAGATTTTTGCATCCATATTTGATCCATATTTTAAGGCTTGGAAGCACTGGTGTAGACTATATGCCTTGGTTTTGTTGGCTACCTTACTATGCAGTATGTATCATCATACATGCATCGCAGTGCCATATGTGTTGTGATACACAAAGTATCATGACCAGGCAATTAATATATATATATATATATATATATATATATATTCTAAATAGTCAGTACTGTCAAATGAATGCCTCAAAATATAACAAAATATGTTGTATTTTAGCCTTGAAAGAGACTTACCAACTTGACAAACTCAATCAGAGCTTATGTTTTTAGTAAAACAAAAAGCAAAACAAAAAACAGTCAGGGCAGAGTTTGTGAAAACTGTCAGTATGCATAATTCATTTCCGGGAGTCTGAACAGCATAGCACATAAGCACTGTCTGTAATGCAAGAGGCTAGAGATACAATAGATAATAATAATAATAAAAAAAAAAAAAAAAAATTGTGGATTTGTCTTGCTGCCCCCATCATTTTGCACCTTAGGTTTGCAACCATCTATATGTCTGTGTATTCTGTGTATGGATGTAGTTACTGTGAAGTCTTGTTACATTAGTACAAAGTAAAGAATTCATATTTAAAAAGGTCATTATATTTTCCCTCTTATGTCTTTTCACATACATAAGATTGAAGGTATTTTTAATGATATCTGAGCGATTTCTGTCCCTTCACTTAAATTATATTCACCATCAATACTTTAATGGTTCAAAAGCTTTATAAAAACGCAGTAAATATGTTCCTTATGAATCGTGCAGTTAAAGTCTTCTGAAGAGACACAATCCCTTTATATGTTACACACATATATATAGAGCACATCAGCACATAAACTGAAGCTCAAATGTGCTTTCTTGATATGCAAGAACAAACCTAATTGTCTCTTGTGCATAAAGCACGTATGTTTGAAAAGGCCCAAATTAAATCTTTTCATCACGCTATAGAAAGCACTTGTTTCTGTTCAGATGAATTGGATTTAACCACTCGATTCATATGGATTACGTTTCTTAATGACTTTTTAAAGCATCAAAGTTTTGAGTGAATAGACTTTCAATGCAGGGACAGAAATCTTTAATTTCATTAAAAAATATATTCATTTGTAGTTCAAAGATGAACAAAAGTCTTATAGTTTTGGAATGATATGAAGGTGAATAAACGAAGACAATTTTCATTTGAATAATTAATGTTCCACAAATCTGTGAAGCCCAATGTCAGCTTGAGTGATGCTGTTATTAAAGTAAAAAGGCACAAGCAAAATACTTTCGAAACATTCGTAAATCCGTAGAAACCACATTTTCACTAAAATATAATGCTGATAAACCAAATCTCTGGAGTCTGTAGGATAAAAGTCAGTTTGTTAGTAATATGCTAGTTCCCTTCCTGTTTTCCCACACTTTACAGGAAGCAAATTACTGTGCTAACATGGCTTTAAAAAAATTTTTTCACACATATTAACATGAGGGAAAAAACGATTTGTGATTTAGCAAGTTAACGAGTTATTGTTTAAAAATCCCTGTCACTTCATTCCATATGTAAATTATGCATACATTTCCATATGTTAATTATGCATATAACATAAGTTATGTGTCACATGGCCTGTTTGACTCCGCAGGAACACACATCCAATTTCTCAACTTCACCTCGGAGGAAAACCATGATTTCTTAGAAGTTCGCAATGGGCCGCACCACAGCAGCTCTCTGATTGGACAGTTCAGCGGTAGCCAAATGCCGCCACCTATACTGAGCAGCACTCATGAAACCGTCATCCACTTCTACAGCGACCACTCCGAGAACAGACAGGGCTTTAAACTCACTTACCAAGGTGGGTGACTTCCCAATCCTCTATTTGCATTCTCTTCTCCTGCAGACATCAGCCGTCCTTGATTTTACATTGACCCTTCATGTGGGAGTGACGGCATTTTAGTAAGATCATTGGAAATATCTAAAGATTCACTTCCTTTGAGATCACTGGGAGGACACTCCATTTTGCAAGCCGGGGTCTTGAAAGCATTTTGAAATCAATAAGACGATGCATTTGGATGTGCACTTGGATTCCACTCGATATAAATAACTTGCCATTGTCTGGTCTCCTCGCTTGTAGGTCAAACAGTTCTTCTCTCTGTTTTCTTATTCACTATAGTCTGAGTTGAAAAGAGCCAGGCACAGCCTTGATCTATGCTGCCAGACAGGCTTTTTTTTTGGAGGGGGGGGGGTACTGATGCCGTGTTTTGATACACAAACTGATGCAGGATTATAAAGCAGTTGATCATAAGCGCTGCACTTGAAATGCTGCCTGGAGATGTTTGTATGTTAGTTTGACAAGCTTTCTGCTACTTCACCAAACAGGTGATGATATACAGAGATGAGCAACACCTTGCATGTTTAACTGTCATAAAGGCCTTAGCATAGTGTAGGCACTTTTGTCAATGTTTGTCGTTTTATAGTTGAGTTGATTGATTTTATACATTCAGTTCAAGTTCAGTTCAATTCAAGTATATTTGTATAGTGCTTTTCACGATACAAATCGTTGCAAAGAAACTTTACAGAAAATTATGTTATTCAAGAGTAGCTTATCAGTGGTGACTGTCAGTTGAAAAAACAATTAAAGATGTAATCAAACAGACAATGTACACTATTAACAGCAATTATTAGCAATTATAGCTTGTGTAAATCCTAGTTACTACGGGATGTCAACCCCGTGGCAAAAACAGAGAAATAAATAGAGACATAATTAGCTTAGCTGCTGTTCAAACCAAGCAAAACTTATTTGTTTAACCAAAGCTAAAGAATAATAATCCAAATTTGATCAGATATAACTGTAGTCCAAGATAATGAGATGAATTATTTGAATGCCGGGCCAAAGAGATGTGTCTTTAATCTTAATCTAATCTTTAAACAGAGACCGTGTGTCTGAACCCTGAACATTATCAGGAAGGCTATTTCAGAGTTTGGGAGCCAAGTGCAAAAAAGCTCTACCTCTTTTAGTGGACTTTGCTATTCTAGGTTGCCACATTGACGACACCAACTGGAATGAGTGCAAATAAATACATAAAGAAATGAATAAATAAAAAAATAAATGAACCCAACAAGCAAATTTAGCTTATCACTTATTCCCTAATATAATATTGTGTTTTTCTTAATGTCTTTTTTTCTTATTATTCTTCAGTGAAGCATAAATATCTTTTTTTATGTTTTACAAAAGAAATTTGCATGGGTTTGAAATGGCATGAGAGTGGGGAGATAATGACTGAATGAAACAATTATTTTAATTCTTTTAGGTGGGCCCACTCATAAATATCATACTTCTACTTCCAGACATGGCTTTACTACAGATATTCAAATATTCTGTTTTGTTTTTTTCTTGTAGCATATGAATTACAAAACTGTCAAGACCCATATCCATTCCACAACGGGTATATCATCAACAGCGATTTCAACGCAGGCAAATCCATAACATTTGAATGCTTCCCGGGATACGTGTTGGTCGGCTACCCTGTGCTAACATGCCAGCACGGAATTAACAGGAAGTGGAACCACCCCTTTCCTCGCTGTGAAGGTAAAAGGAAGGGAGAAAGAACAAAATTGTAATTTTCCCTTTTGTCCCTGTTAGTATTTCTTTAAGTTTCTCAAGTTGTGTTGCGATTAGCACACAGTTATTTTCAGGACTCTTTGCCCACACTTTGAAGAAAAAAAAAAAAAAAAAACTTAATTATTCTGACTTTTTGAGACTTACAAAGGTATTATATTCTCCCAAATGTCTTTTTAACTATGCTCTTTAAGTGATGTGTTACTACTTTGTATTACTAGTACAATAAGAGCCATTGTGTTTTTAACACCATCTTTAAAACAGACTTTGAAGACCTGAACAGCAGAGACATATGCTACTGGGAGCTGTTCTAAATTGTAGCCTTGATGATTAGCGTGGGTAGTGTAGTGTGAAATCCGACCTGTCTCTTATCGATCAGTCGCTCAATGTGTTCCTCCTAGGCTTCCGTTTGCAGGGAATCTGCACTGCAAAGACTATTGGGCCATTTTTCTTTCTTTTTTATCACAACTGTGTTATTCTGTTGTGAACTCTGTGCCAGTATCTTCTATACAAGTCTCTTTTTTTCTATAAGCCTCAGGAATGTTCTGTTCTCTATTTAGTTTTTACTCTTCTGCAAAGGAAACTGTTCTGTCTAGATATTAGTCTTTAAAAGAAAAGATTTGTATATTTTGCTATTGTTTATGCACTTTGTGTTATCCCACCATTCAAAATTCTCCATACAACATTTCATAGTGACATCTGTAAAACTCAAAAACTTAAAATATAAACATGAGAAAAGTGCTATACAAGTAGTCAGTATGCGAATTATGAAAAAAATAACTCTGAAAATTCTTCAATTCTTCAAAAACAATATATAGATATAGTCATAAATATACATGAGAGTGGGTAAATAATGTCAGATAATTCCGTTATGGTTATGAATTTGCTGAATTCCCTGGTGTTTAACATTAGACATTATTCAGAAAGAAAGATTACTAATGCAGTTGTGGTTGAATGATGTTTATCTGCACACAGCTCCCTGTGGCTACAACGTGACGGCTCCAAACGGCACCATTTTCTCTCCAGAGTACCCAAATGAGTACCCAGACTCTCAGGACTGCACTTGGCTCATCACCGTGCCCCATGGTCATGGGGTTTACATCAACTTCACTCTGCTCCAAACTGAGCCTGTGACTGACTATATCGCTGTCTGGTGAGAGCAGCTCCATTTAACGAGTCGTTTGGCAAATATCAGCCTGAGATGAGGACAAGACAATTATTTAAGCTTTCAAACTAGACTAATGCTGCTATTGTTGTCATACATCAAGCAAATCATTACGCAAATCGAGCTACACTTTGTTTACTGAAATTTGTAGCCTGTTGTCACTGTGCAAAGCAAGATTTCAAGAAAAGTTCAGATGTCTTTGAAGTTGTAAAGCTTTTTATTCAAAGCATTGGGGTGAATTTCGTGAAAAACAGAAAAGAAAATAAAGCCTAATTTTATGACTATTTAAGAAAAATTACAAAAACAGTTAATAAAAAAAAGAAAAAAAAAGGTCACTTTATTTTAAGGTCCAATTTTCATTATTAACAAACAATTAATTATGACTTTGTCTAAATAAGCTACTAATTTGCTTCTGATTAATAGTTAGTAAGGTAGGTATTGGGTAGGATTAGGGATGTAGAATATGGTCATACAAAATATGTACTTTATAAGTACTAATTTAAATACATTTGTACTTTTTTTGTTTTTGTTTTTGTTCTCATGACAGATGTGTATGTATGTATTGTAGTGAATCAGCTCAAAGTGGAAATATTAATAATCAGTTATATCTAGTTATGATTATTATAAATATTTAGATCCACTGTAAGTATCTACTTGACCTCTCAGTGTCAGCTTTCTGTCAATTCTAAGAATGTTAATTTCCTGGTCAAGGAAAATAACTTTCTTACTGTACAATACTACTCAGAGCATGTAGCAAAAATCTGCATGATTAGGGACTTCAGTTATGAGCAAACAATGAACAATCTCAAGTGTGATACAAATAAGACTTTATTAACTACATAAACACTTAACTAACTAGTCTAACATATACACACACACACATGCATACAGTGGGCCTAGGAAAAAAGGTTAAAACTTAAGCAGTAAAGAGAAGAGAACTAAAAACATGAAGCTATCATACAGTTTGATATTCAGCAGATCTACAGCCTGAAGGAAACATCAGTTTCTTAGTTCAAACACACCTTTGTAAAAGGTGCATATGATACTTAATGTATCAATTAATAAGGCTAAGTTTAATACTTGCACGTCTCGCCTGTTTGAAAAAGACTCCTGATGCACTTTGGGGCTCCAGTTGGTCTGTGCTGAAGTGAGTTGATGAGAAAGACCAGTTTGAATCAGAGGATCTTGATGAATGGAAAGTCAAGGCCAAAGGCCTGGTGCAAGATTAGGGTGGTTTTAAGGCTCATAGCTCAGCACCTCTCCTGGAATTCCTGAAACTAAAAGAACCGCAGACTGCAGGCGGGTCACTGATGTGAGGCCTTTATGTTCTGAGAAGGTTCACACCTCTTTTAGGATGGGCTTGTCCAATGAGAAAGGCTGAAATTCCAAGCGGGAGGATGGAACTAATGAAGAGTCATACAACCCTTTGTGTGAATGCATGGCAATTGGCAAAATGGAACTTGAGTGGGGGTTCAAGAGAAAAATCTTCAAGATTCTTAGAATACTAATATATTGCTTATGTACCAACATATAATATACACTCTCGTTAAGATCATCGGAAGACAAATTAATAAATAATTAACATGGCAAGATTAAATATAGGTAAGATTATATAAACGATTTGTTCTATCATAAGCATGCATAAAACAGTCAAACTCGACAGACAATATACAAGAACAGCAATAATATACACAATGACCTAAAGATAATTTTTTTGTTTTTCTTATGAACTTATTAGAGAAGAGTCCATTTTTATGCACATTTTGTGTCTGTTTTTGAGAGACTTGAGATAAAAGCTGCTTTGCCACATTCCTGGGAGCCATATACTAGTGTTATTAGATGGTATGCCTTTGGATGCTTTGGAACCAGAGGCCTGTTCTGCTTTTTTGATGTGATAGTTGCATTTCGGGGGAAGGGTCCATAGACCCTCTGGTTAGATGAAGGGGTGTTAGATATTATTGTTAAATATAATAAATAGTTGTGTCTGACTGGACCAAATGCTACAGTATATATGTATGCATGTATGTATGTACCAGGAGCACCTTAAAAAAACACAGTAAATTCTGTGTGTGTTTGCACACACCTGGCGAATAAAACTAATTCTGATTCTGATTCTGACTCTAAAGATGGCTCAACAGGTTCTTGACCCAATTTCTTTATTTGAAACACCTTAATTTCTTTTACTAAAGTTACTGAAGTTACAGAAACGACTGAATGGAAATCTTGTTTCATTAAATCGTAGGTATTTTGTAATAATCACAGAGCGCAGAGCTGAATGCCATAATTCCCACTGAATAATCTGAAACAAGAGGTGATTAAAAAATGTGGAAATATACATCTCCGGCGCTTTCCCAGTAATATTGGCCATTAATCTTCAAAAGCCATTAAACAAGTAGGCTAGTCTGTTAAGTCATCATTTTTGCTGTTTTCGTTCAAGCTGGTCTGTAATGTAATGCTTTTATTCAAAAGTCAGCACAATCTCACTGTAAATGTGGAAGTAAATCAATTTCCTCAAACCACCTGAATTCCGAGGCAATATAATGCCGTTTAAAGGCAGGATCACAGGTTGTAATGTAATTTCAATGCGTGTTTCCTTTTCCAGGGACGGCCCAGAGCAAAGCTTCCCGCAGCTGGGAATTTTCAGCGGCAACACAGCCCTCGAGTCAGCCTACAGCACTCTCAATCAGGTTCTTATCAAGTTCCACAGCGACTTCTCGACAAGTGGATTCTTTGTCCTCAATTTCCATGGTTAGTTTTTCCTTCAAATGAAAAATGTTGCCGCTGAAGTGCAATGCATGCCATAATGTATATTCGAAACATGGGATTCAACTTGTTTTTATACTCTAAGGAGGCATGACTGCTGTTTCTGATGACATGACGTTATTTCTGGAGATTAGAAGAGTCCAAAATAGCTTTCCTTTGGCCTCTTTGATATCAGTGTCAGCATGCAGGCATGTTGTTGAAAAGCATATGAAAATCGGAATGTGAAAATGAACCAGTCTTTCATCTATACCTCCAGCTTTCATTTCAGAACAAGTCTGGCATATTTGCAAGTTATAGATATGTGGTGTCAGTGCAGCTTTTATTCTTGAGAGGGCTCCCAGTATGTCAATGCATAGAATTGAATGTTGTCACATGTTGTATGTGTAATCGATACTGTGAGTGGGTTGCATTTTGTGAAATGTGTCATGCCTGTTAAGGTGAACGAAAAGGCAAATTGCTTCTTTTTGTATTATTATTCATTTTTTTATTTATTGTTTTATTTTTTGTCCCTTAGCTTATCGACTCAAGAAATGCCCTCCTCCCCCTACGGTTGAACAAACAGAGATTTTATTTGAAGACCAGGACTATGAAATTGGTATGAACAGCTGTCCATTTATGCAATATTAAAAAAAAAATAAAAATAAAAAAAAAAGTTTAATTCTTCTTACTGTACCATGCAGGTGACATTGTGAGATATCGATGCTTTCCTGGATTTACATTGGTTGGCAGTGATGAGCTCACCTGTAAACTGAACTCTCACCTGCAGTTTGAGGGTCCACCACCAGTGTGTGAAGGTCAGTGAAGAACAAAACCTGTAGAAATTTGTGAGATATTTATTTCAATATGGAAACACATAATAAGGTCACACTTTAATTTTGGGACCAATTCTCACTATTAACTAAATATTAATTATGACTTTTGCCTCAGTAAACTCCCAAGTTGCTGCTTATCAATAGTTAGTAAGGTATTTTTTGAGTTTAGGTATGGAGTTGAATTAAGGGATCTAAAATATGGTCATGCAGAATAAGGCATTAATATGTGCTTTAAAAGTACTAATAAACAGCCAATATGTGAGTAACATGCATGCTAACAAGCAACTAGATAATAGTCAGAACTGGTCCCTAAACTAAAGTGTTACAAATAATATTTTACAGAAATCCAATGTTGACTTTTTTATTAGGGGCCAAGCACCGAAGGTGCGTAGAACCCTATTGTATTAGTTCCCGTTCTTATTATTATTATTAGGGGCCAAGCACCGAAGGTGTTTAGGCACCTATTGTATCAGTTAGGATTCCTATTATTATTATTATTCTTCCACTTCCGCCGCAAGTCTATGACAGCCCATAGAACCGATTGTGGCAAAGTTGTATCATTTGGCACACTGATAGAGGACATTCCCAACATTTAGTATAGCAAATTTGAAGTCTCTAACTCCAACTCTCTAGCGCCACCACTTGTACAAACTTTCAATATTTTTATGCTAATAATTTTTGAACTGTAAGCAAGAAAATGATTAAACGATTAAAAAATCGCAAGGTTTAGTTTTTTCGCTATTCTCAATTATTCTAAAAACCTATTTTTTCGAACTCCTCCTAGATAGTAAGTCCGATTTTTACAAAAATTTGCTCAGATCATCTTCAGACAATGATAGCAAAAAGTTATGGAATTCAAATTGATTTGTCCAACCGTTCTCGAATGACACGTGAACAAATTTGACGAAAACCACGCAAAAGTGCATGTGAGGCTATATCTCGGCAACGGTTTGGCATATTGAGACCAAACGTGGTCTGTGTTATAATAACCATGACCTGAGACTACCTTGCAGTGTTTCAATGCAGCGCCACGTAGTGGTCAGGAGATATGAAAAATGCTTATTTTTTGCTTATAAATTCTGAATGGTTTGTCCAAAAATCATAAAATTGGTCTTTGTTAGATTCAGGGCAACATGCCGAGTTGACTGATATCCAATTTTTCCATTTCGGCCATTTTGACTGTCGGCCATTTAGAATTTTGTGCTAAAATGCTGTATTTTGCATCAACGGATTGTTATGAAACATGGTATGGGTCATCAGCACAATGTCCTGAAGGAGCGTGAGAAGTTTCGAAACAGCGCCACCTAGTGGCGATCTTCTTTTTTTAAATGCTTTTAACTTTGGGTGTGGTAGACTTATTTTCACGAGACTCATCTAATTAGACTCCTGAAACCTTACAGAGTCCTACGATACCAAACATACTAGGTTTCGGCTTACGGTTGCCTAAAATAATCTTAAAACGGTTTTAATTACTCGTTCCTGCCGTTCGTCTGAAGCTTGCTTCTGTAGTGCTTGGCCCGTTATTGCTGCTTGCAGCTATATTTTTTTATTATTATTGTTATTATTATTTTTTAAACATTAAAAACTAACACTACACTACACTAAAAAACATTTTACAACATGGTTATATGCCATGTTAGTATATTATCTTTAACATATGCAGCATACGGAATTATGATTTGATATCTCATTAATATATTTAACCTAATGATATTTAGTGCATACTGTTATTTTTTGTTAATTTTTGTGACAAAAAAACAAGATGAAAGCTTCCTGATGATGGCAAAGTGACTCTTATGCAGCATAAAGCCTAAATCTTAAACTTGCCTAAACTTTACATGGTGCTATTTCCTCCAGCATGTGCACATCCAGTTTTTATTATTATTATTATTATTATTAATAATAATAATATTGTTGTTGTTGTTGTTGTTGTTAATTTTATGATAATACACAAATAAAGCACTTTATTACAGTAATGAGAATATATTTAATAAGTGGAGTTTCACAACACAACCAAAAGAAAGTATTCATGTAAATAATTTCAAAATGCCTGGAGGACACCAATCTAAAATTAATCTAAAAATAAAGATGTTGAATCATTAGTGTGATTCTTGTAATCAAAGCCTGTAAAATTGTAATCCATAAAAAGATGGCACTGAACACCCCAGAGGTTGTATAGTTTTGTTGTATGGTAACACATAGACAGTAGCCAACAGCTGTCTTAGGAGTGCAAGTAAAAACCAAACAAACAAAAAAAAAACATTTCAGTTATCCACAGCAAAGCTTTCAGTTGTAAATCTGAGCCATTTGGCTTGTCTGTACTTTCTGTACAGTGCCATGAAGAAGCGCTAGTTCTCCTGGTTTGTTTCCTCCACCCTTCCGCCCACAAAGCGGACTAACAAAAAGCTTCAACTCACTTTGTTGCTTCCTCAAACCAAGGCTCACAGCCCCTGAGGTAAATCCAGGAGAAGCACTGCACATGTTGGAGAAAGTTTTTCGGCTTTACTGTTTTTACTGAAATACTCTGGAGCTTGCATCTTGTGCTTTGTTTGTAGGATAACCACATTGTGATTTGTTATAATAGCCATGATTCCTGTGAAATACTATGTCTGTGCTACAGCTCAGTGTCCTGCAAATGAGGAACGGTCTGCCTCATCTGGTGTGATCCTGAGTCCAGGATTCCCAAAAAACTACCCCAATTCCCAGACCTGCTCCTGGATCATCAGAGTGCAGCCTGCCTTCACCATCGCCATTTATGTGGAAATGTTCCAGAGTGAGAAGCAGTTTGACGAACTGGAGATCTTTGATGGTAGATTCTATTCTATTCTATTCTATTCTATTCTATTCTATTCTACTAACAATAACACTTCATGACACATATATATGTTTGGAAAAAAAATCATTTGTGAGCCATTTTGACCATTTTTAGAATGTAAATGTTTACTATAAAAATAAAAGGTCAAACCAAGAACTGAGACAGAAAAGCTTTATATTTAGGAGGCATGCTTAAAGGAATATAGTTCACCCTAAAATTGAATTGTGCTGTTAATTTACTCCCCCCTCAGGCCATCCATTTTGTTTTCTTTCTTTTTTTTTTCTGAAGTAGGGCAATTAAGATTTTTTTTTTTTTAGCTGAAAATTTTGTCCTTGGTGTTTCACAAAAAGTCAACAGCTACCATCACTTTGAAAGTAAAAAAGATCATATACAGGCAACACAAAATTAATGAAACATTGAGGTCTCAACGATCGGTCTGTGCACAAAACTGAACATTATGTACTTCATTATAACCTCATTTCAGTAAAAGTTTGGATTCAGACCGAAGAACTGATTAGCTGCTGCCTTGCATGTGTGAACTGAGCACTTGAATGAATGGGGCAAAATGAAAGTTTTTATGGTTGTACATAGGGCTGTGCGATATTTTTGATCAATTTTGTGATTTTGATTTTAATCAATTTTGACACACAGAGACATGCTTTACAATCATAAATGCATACAGTATGAATTTGAAACATATTTCCAAAGGAAAACCAATTAGAGTTTTATAAAAAAGTTGTAACATGTCTCTAGAACAGAGACATGTGTTCATGTATTTTTTATTTTATTTATTTTTTCAATTTTTGCCATGCATAAGTCATAGAGATCATTGTAGCTTTTCCTTACAGTATGTGTTGAAATGTGTTGCAGTGCGTATAAAGTATGTACTGTATGTGTTGCAGAAGCAGCAGCGAGAGCACATTATTGTTACGCGAAAGCACATTAATATAATGTGCGAGGGTGAATCTCTCCGCTCACATTCGGATTTCCTTTGCTCTTGCACAAAACCAGACGCGCATGCTCAGATACATGCTGCTTTTGCCTGGAGAGAGTGCGTGCACTTAAAACATGTCTCTCCTCTCGCTCAAATTGTGTGTTGTGCCCTCACAACTCTCTCTATGCTCATGCGCTTGATATTAATTATTTTCACACCTTTCTATTTCTAACCTTTTCTGTTCACATCTTTCGCATATTTTACTGCATGCAGTGTGAACGCTCTGATCCGTTAACATGGGCTCAGAAAAAATATGCACCAGAGACAGAGTGTGTGAACCTGGCGTTATATAGGCATATGCCCAGTCTGTTCTTTTCTCGTGCTCCATTTAGGTGTGCTGCATTCTGTTTGGTTTGGATAGCATACTGCGGGAGGTTGGGGTCATGGAAAATCGTGCTATAAAGCCTTTTAGAAATCGGGCACGCTCAAATTGTGATTTTATGATGATTTTGATTAATCGCACAGCCCTAGTTTCACATTGAATTTTCATTTTTGTGGGAACTTTGCCTTCAATGGGTGGTCTGAATTTCACTCAGAAACACTGAATTTAGCACTCAGTTTAAAACATAATTTAGACAATGCAGAGCAATCTAATTACTTATTAATAGACAAGAGAAGTTTAAAGATAGTACATTGGTCAGGATTCAGTGTTAGTGGTTATGAAATGGATCATAAAACTTTCACATTTTATTATATGCATTTTAGAGAATTTCTGAAGGTCCTCAAGGAACCAGCCAAGTGACAAGAAAAACAGTGTATAGTAAACAGTTGTGATAGCTAGGTTGAATTTGGAAATGCTGATTTGATCAAAGGAGGCACTTGGCTTGAAAAGTTTGAGAACCACTGCTCTTTGACATTTGTTTCTTCATAAAGTCATGTCTGTCTTGTTGCTGCCCAACAGATTTGTGGTTTGCAATATTTAGCTTTACTTGTTGTTTTTGTGATGTTTTA
The DNA here is from genome assembly GCF_963082965.1 of Carassius carassius. NCBI lineage: Eukaryota > Metazoa > Chordata > Actinopteri > Cypriniformes > Cyprinidae > Carassius > Carassius carassius. Next base: position 26,698,811 of record NC_081768.1, on the reverse strand, counting down.
TTTACAAGGGCCATCTGGGCAGAGTCCGTTGCTGGTGGCTTTGAGTGGGAACCACTCCACACAACTGAATTTCACTAGCAAAACAAACCAGCTTTACCTCAGATGGTCAACTGATCATGCGACCAACAAGAAGGGCTTCAAAATACGCTACACAGGTTTGCTAAACATATTTCACCATTTCGTGTTTTTCATGGATGCATCCAGAATGAATGTAGAGTTATTCTTAAAAACGTATAAACAACAACGGACTTAATGAGCACAAAACCAGCAACACTTGTAGAAAGGAGAAATCAGAGAATAAAACAAAATCTTTATTCATTTAGTCCTGATAAAGGCAGGATCAGAATGTGTTGTCAAAGACAGAGGGTTTTTTTTTCTTTTTTTGATCCATTTGTTTGGTTCCACATTTGATGCATCCAGGCATTTAAATCATGAATACATTAACAATTATTTCTAATTAGCCTGTTGGTACATTTAATAGTATGTAATTATATGTGCCTCAGATTAATTCCCACCACTTAGCCCTCCAAGGTTGTTGCTTTGGATCCAAATGGGTCAATAAGTAAAAAAGTCAGCTTTTTGTTGGCCCTCATTAGGCTAGAACCAGACATGTCCTACCTTCAGGGAGCCATTGGGAAGTCTGCTGTAATAGAGGTCAATGATGCAGTAATGAATTTTGCTGAATAACTACCATGTTGTATGCTTCTGACCGACATTTCCACCAATGGCTAAACATGAAATATGAGCCGCAAAGCCAGCCAGTGGCCATGGTTACTCTGCATCTCTTCACCCATTCCCATTTCTCTGCCTCTCAGTCAACATTTCTTGCTCTCAAGTGTGTTGCCACATGTTTCTTGTTTATTGGATTTTGTCAAGTGTAGACAGGAAGAGAAACCATTATGTCATTAGGAGGAACTGTGATTTCTAAACCTCTGAGTGGCTACTGTGTTTTTAGATTTTTAATTTTAAATACTTACAGGAAGTAGGTAAAGGTTTTTTTATATATAACACTTATCTCTATTAAGCATCTTTGAGAAGCACCTTCAAGCCCCTCCTTGTTTTTTCCCACCTTTCTTATTCTGTTGGGCTTTCAGGGTAAAGAAAATTAAAATTCAGGACCACATAAGGTCTAGTTAATCACTCACAGCCAAGTCTAAACCTCTCAGCAGAGTTGGTGTGATGATGCATTTGATTTGATCTGTCTGAAGTGAGATTAAGCTTTGACATCCCTCAAGCTTCTGCTTTCCTTTTTATGATGGGTAAACTTGTATTTGTGTCACATCAAAAACAACATCTAATGATCTGTTCATAACCATCAAGCTGCAATTTCTTTTTATCTCAGAATCAAGCTTAAAAATGGTTTTAAAGACTCCATAAAATCCACGTTTGAGCTGTATTGCTTTTAGTCCACATCACATAGTTTTGAGTTCATCTAAATGGCCGTGTACCACCATAAAAGTTGACTGAATTAACTTAGCAGAGTTTTTCTTGTGATGAAATGGACCAAAAATATTGATTACTCTTAGATTAAAATTTCTGTGCAATAAAAAGCTGCCAAACAAGTTGGCATGTCAGTATGCTTTGTTTACCGGCGAAGTTATCCTTAAGAAATATTTTAAGCCTAGTTTCAAAGAAAATGATAACAGATAAGGTCCCGTAAGTGTGTTATGTTAAAGCGGTCATATGATGTTGCTAAAAAGAACATTGTTTTGTGTATTTGGTGTGATGAAATGCGTTTATGCATTTTAAAGTAAAATAAATAAATAAATAAAAAACTTAGTTTTCCACATACTGTAAGTTATTGTTTCTCCTCAATGCCCCTGTTTTCGTTTTCACAATGAAAAACAACGTTTGTCTCCACAACATGGAAGTAGCAACAATACTACAGTGAAAATTAAAGTTACACCTTCTTTCTTTGCATGAACATTTGGGCGGAGTTATGCAAATCTTCCCACATTGTGATGTAGACATGTTCAAATGAGGCATTTTAGGAGGGCGTGGAAGAGTCTTAGTTTTTATAAAGAATATCTCTTTGGTTTTTGCAACTTTAGGGATCTTATCTATTCACAACAGAGAAACACTTACAGAGAAAGTAAAACTTGAAATCGAATCATATGACCCCTTAACCCCTTAAACTGTTTATATCTGAAAAGTATATTATTGCATCATTGCACACAGAAATCGCCACATTACACTAAAATCCACATAAAGGTTAAAAAGTACACAATGGTTTTACATAGACAAAGATGGTTTAAAGAAGTAATATTTTCCAAAAACCCTGGACATCATACTGCAACAAACTGTGCTTGTTACCATCTCCTGCAGCTGCATACTGCAGTGTGAACGATCAACCCAAGAATGGAGGAGTCATCAATAGGGCAAGAGAAAGGCCAGGCAGCAGGCTCCAGTATTACTGCAACGCTGGATACAGGCTCGTGGGTCACAGAAATGCTACATGCAGACTTCATCCCAGTGGGCTTTACCAGTGGGACAATCCGGCCCCACTGTGCCAAGGTAACTCACACTCGACAGAGATATTCACTGGCTCATTCTCCTTATTTAAATGACTGGGAATTGCCTTGAAAAAGCAGCCTGCCTCCTCACGTATAAAAAAATGTGTCATTCTTCAGGGCGCTCAAAAGCACCTCTGCATGCCTCGACGAGAAGCCGCTTTTATTCCATTAAACACTTCCGTCGAGGACTGTGCAATGAGATCACGAGTGTCCTTTGTCCCAATGTCATAATGGGTGACTCTTCAGTCATGCTAAGACTAAGACAGAAATGAAATTGAATGTGTTTGATGTGTCGCGGGTTCTCTTATTTTCATTGTTCATGCTTCCTTCTCTGCTCTTTCCTCTTATATTGAGGTGCTAATTTTATCCTTAAGCCTACGTGGTGTTTTGTCCGCCCTTTCTCCTTTCGCACTCCGAGCCCTCGTGTCTTCTGTTACAGAGCATTGTCAAAGAAAATGGTCTCTTCTGGAGGTTTGCTGTGCATTCATTAGCGAGACGAGTCATCCATCAGACGTGCACTTGCATAAAAATAGTGAGCGAATGTACAGTATGTAGGCCTAATTGTTCCAGCTGTTATTTGTACAAGTTTAAGGCAGGTTAAGAGATGAGGCTGAGATGATTATATAATGATTAAGACTATTGCACTTTTCATGAATAATGTAGAAATAATAGGGTCTAAAACTTTTAGAAGAAAGTATTTTTATTTTCGTCTTCTCTTCCTAACAAATATTTTGTGAAAAAAGATGTACTCAACCTAGACAAAATGGTGACCATGAACCTGGTCCTGGATCTTTTCTATTTTTAAATATTTTTTGTAAGGTTTGCAATATTTTCAAAAGATTTCTGAGTTAAATCTCTTTTTTTTGGCTAATTTTATCTGTAAAAGAAAACTAACTCAGTAATTATGCACACTTGAACATGAGGAGTTTTTCCAGCCTTCATGGACAATTATATATCACTTATAAATGATAAAAAATGAATAGTACTTATTAATATTGATGTGGTCTGGAATTTTTAAATGTGTTTAAAAAGAAAAAAAAAGTTCAGAATATCACAAGCGTTGGGTCCCCGCATGGTGGACTGTCAATTGAACCAACTCAACCCCTTGCCATGCGGGCCAAGGCCTGGCAGGCCATCCCCGGAGTGTTAAAATTGGTTCTTATGATAACAGAACGAGGTTATTCTCTTCAATTCGCTCGAAGACTCAAAGATTCAACAGTGTGGTTTCCACCTCGGTTCAGAGCAAGGATGCACATGTCTTGTGGGCCGAGGTAATGAATTTGCTGGCAAAAGGAGCCATCTACATTTCCTCGTCCCCAAAAAGGATGGTAGTCTAAGGCCCATCCTTGATCTCAGGCACCTGAACCGTGCCCTCATGAGATGGCCATTCAGGATGATTACACTGAAGCAGATCCTCTTGCAAGTGTGCCCAGAGGACTGGTTCTTTTCACTGGATCTTAAAGATGCCTACTTTCACATTCAGATAGCCCCCCACCACAGGTGATTCCTGAGATTCGCCTTCGAGGGAGTGGCATATCAATACATGGTCCTTGCCTTCGGACTGTCCCTAGTTCCTCACACTTTTACGAAGTGCATGGATGCAGCTCATTCCCTGCTGAGACAGATTGGAATCCACGTCCTGAATCATCTTAATGACTGGCTCATCCTGGACTAGTCAGGGAACAAGCTATTATTCCACAGATACTTCCTCCTCAACCACTTAGAGTGCCTGGAACTCAGGGTCAATTTCGCCAAGGGCGTGCTGTCCCCAACCAAAGGATGTTGTTCCTGGGAACAGTTCAGATCATGCACTGGCTATTCGGCACACAGTGGCCTCATTCAAATTTGGAGCCCCTCACCCTCTCAAGGCATTTCAGAAGATGTTGGGCCTCATGGCCTCTGTGCCTCCAGTACTTTAGCTGGGATTGCTTCCCATGCAGCCCCTTAGTACTGGCTGAAACCACAAATTACGTCCCACAACTGGCACCATAGACATGCGTGTCAAGATGAGCCAGCCCTGCGTAGCAGCTCTGGCCCCTTGGAAAGACTCTCAGTGGATGGAAAAGGGTATACCCCTGGTTATGGTCTGCAGAAGAATGGTGGTCTTGACAGATACTTCCAACATGGGTTGGGTAGCTCGGTCCGATGGCAAACTGGATTACAGCCATTGGTTGAAAGAGGAAAGTCGGCTGTTCAAAGAACCTAGGAGATCTTCGGCAAGGCAGAGGTCGACGTCTTTGCCTCAGAAAACTCAACTCTTTACTGCCCAATTTACTTTTCGAGAGACAGGGATACGTTGGCCCATGACTGGACCAACCTCCTCCTTTACGCTTTTCCCCCAATCACCCTGATCCCATAGGTAATCAAGGTTCTGTTGATGCCCCACTCTGGAGAAACAAATACTTGTTCGCAGAGCTGTCTCAGCTGCTCTTAGCAGCACCATAGCCCATCCCCCTGAGATAAGACCTCCTCTCTTTGTTTCCAGTCAAAGCTGTGGGCTCTGCACCTCTGGCCTCTCGATGGGAGTCTGTGGACCTCCCAGAGAGCATGTTAAACACAATATCTCAGGCTAGAGCACCCTCTACAAGGTGGCTCCATGCCCTTAAATGGTCTGTCTTCTCTGCCTGGTGTATGACCCAATTTCCTGCAACAAATCATTAATATTGTCCTTCCTGCATGAGCTGTTAGATAAGTGTCACTCCCCTTCCATGCTCAAGGTCTATGTAGCAGCCATAGCAGCCTCACATACTCCTTTAGCTGGCCAGATGGTGGGCAGGAACAACCTAGTTGTTCGCTTCTTGAAGGGGTCTAGGAGCCTCGCCTCCCCTGTCACTGTCCCCACGGTGTTTTGAGACATTACAGTCCATTGACATTCATCCCCTGACTCTTAAAACCACTCTGCTACTGGTGCGAACATAGATAAAGCATATGGGAGATCTGCATGCTCTCTCTGTGAGCTCCACCTGTCTTGAATTCAGGTCCAATGACGAATTCAAGGTCATCCTGAAGACAATGCATGATTATGTACCTAAAGTGCTCTCAGCTACCTTCAGAGCATAGGTAATAGCTCTTTTGGTGCATCCTCTTTGGAGCAGGACCAAGAGCTGAATTTAATCTGCCCTGTCAGAGCATTGCGGATATATATTGAGCGTTCCATCCTGTTCAGGCAGTCAGATCTGCTTTTTTATGCTTAGGTGAATGCACCAGAGGGTCTCTGGTCATGTAGCAGAGATTTTCCAAATGGATAATTGATGCTATCAAGCAAGCATACTCTTCTTTAGGCCTGCAATGCCCCACGGGAGTAAGAGCCCACTCAACAAGAGGCATTACCTTTTCCTGGGCTTGGTATAGTGGAATTTCCATTGCAGAAATTTGTTTAGTGGCCGGCTGGGCCTCGCTGTCCACATTTACCAGGTTGTATAATCTGGATGTACCGTCCTTATAGGCTTGGGTCCTTTCTGTTTAAATGGACTACTCTGGCAAAACCAGTGCTTCAGGCATTTGCCTTCTCTGTACGCTCCTTGTCCCCATTGGGTTACGAGGCTTCAACACTTTTCTAGGAATGATTATTTAGTGCCGGGCCGACCTCTGCTATACTTGCGTGTAAAATTAGAGAAGCAACTTAATATCTCTTTTAACTAAAAGCGCTGCTTCTCTTAGCTGGTCGCTGAACAGATCAGACTCAGACAGATGTGTGTGCGCGTGCTGGGAAAGCAAGACCTCATGCTTTTGCAGCACTACTGTAAAGTCTCGGATACTAAATCAAAAAGGTTTGTCCAAGAAGCCACTAGATGTGTTACTAGGCAACTTATTTATTCACCTTTCAAATGATGTATAAATCTAAAAAAAAAAAAAAAATGGACCTTTATGACAAAACAACTGTATCCCTATTAGCACACAGCTCTTATGTAATTGGCAGGTGCGCTATCCAGTCTCAGACCATGATGTATAAAAAATGTATAAAATGTATAATGTATAAAAAGCTTCTGCTGACTGCTGCCCAAAAATGGTGTCCAGGACCGCACTTAAATTCTGACCTTTTAAAGATGTTTCACAAAGATGCCAGCCAAACTTTCTATAGATTTAACAAGCAAAGATTTTACTCATGGAATCTCATTACTCTTAATCACACAAAGGTAAAAGACACCATTCCAAGGACTGGAGGTTATGACACTAATATCATTTTACCATTGCACACAGCTCAGAATAGCTCTGACTAGGCCCCATTTGTATTGAAGGGCATCTAGAATGGGTGCTAATTAAGGCCAATAATTTCTTTAAGTGGTGGGAGCGATCAAAGCAGTCTGCCAGCAGGTCACTCTGAGGTAGAGGAGGGCTCAGGGCTTGATTTTTATTTCGGTTGTGATCCTATTAACAAGGAAGAGTTTTAATTGGTTCCATTGCTTTCCTCTGTGTGCCTTCCATTTTTTAGAGACCCCCTTAATTTTTCTTGTTTAAAAGAGCTAGTTCAACAAATGAAACCCTACTGTAAAGGGTTTTGCAATACATTGCATAAGATTCCGGTCAGGTTTGGTTTTTGTAATAAATTATTATTATTATTTTTTCATAATATTTTATGGTTTTTTCACCTTCAGGTGTTCCTGCAAAGCTCCTACTTCCAAGCTATATATGTATATATTTGTATTTCTCTATATGCATAGAATCTGGAAACATATCAGAAACATTGTGCATTAATCCAGTATGTAAAATGTTGATGATGCATTTGGTATTTAAAATAATCAATAAAAAGTGTAAATAAATATATATGCTTATTTTACTTATTTTCTTCTAAATCAATTCTGCTTATTTATTTTTATCATTATCAAAATCAAGTATTAATTTTCATCATAGTCCATATTTCCCACTTCCACATTAAAAAAACACAAACTATTTAGCAAAAAGGAGATACTGTGTTATAATGGCTGCTATAATGTTGCTGATCATGTAGTGCTTTTTCTAGAAAGTCAAGTCAGGAGGTGTTGTAGGAATTTGAATAGAATGAGAGTTCTATTTATAGAAGCGCTGTATAGCACTTATCCACCTGTAATGCTGTTTGTGTCTGATTGGCAGCTGTGTCTTGCGGAGCGCCAGAGTCTCCTGCTAATGGGTCGTTCCACGGCTTCCAATACACAGTGGGCAGTGAGGTGCAGTACCAATGCGAGGAGGGCTATAAGCCTGACGTGAGCAGCCTGCTCACCGCCGTCTGCCTGGAGGATGGCACCTGGAGCAATGTGGCACTTCCTACCTGCTGTTTACGTGAGCAAATCAAGCCCTCTGTTTCTATGCCAACAGCATGTTAAAATCTACCGCCTCATTGAACAGCCGCAGTCAGCCGCTTTCTCGCTCGGTTCCCCCTCTGAGAGTAATGTAGGGCAGGTAATTGGCAAAATGAACAATAATGACTTGATTTTTTTGTGGTTTGGAAACTCAAACAAGACAAATGGTATGATGTGGCATTTCCCCCCTCTGACCTGAATTACTATTAGCCTACAAAGCCGAATAAAGAGCCCACAGCCAAATAACCATGTATTATACATTCAGAGGTCATGGCAAGACGCTCATTACAGCCGATGTTGCTACAGGTAATGTCATCTAATATTATGATATCCCTCATCATCGATGGAAAGGAGAAAGGATGAGGCTTCTGCCCTGCTCTGTAACACTATGTCAAGGTGTTCTTTCACTCTCACTTACGGATGATAGTATGACATCCATTGTGTCTGAGACTAGCTGTAGCACTTGAGATGTTCGTAATTTTCTGAGTAAGTGCAAGTTGAGGGATGTGAAACCTTTGTCATGTAGAACATGGGGAGAGAACATTATGTGACAGATAAAGGCAGGGGGAGGGAAAGATCTTTTGGTCTACTTAAGATCTTGTTTAGTATACCTGACCTAGCTTGCAAGCCTTTTTTTCCCTTCAAAGTTTGATGCGCCCGCACCAAATTATGCCTCTTTTGAATCCAAGCTATGCACTGTGCTGTTCATTCAAAGGACCATCTGTTCCGTGCCGGCTGTAATATTGTTACTCTGAAACCTTATGTCTCCACTTCAGTTTTTAACCACCTTTATATGAACACACAAGACAAATCAACCACATTTTCCAATCTTTAATGTGCTAACGAAATGAAATGAAAGCCAAGTAATTCATAGGTTGACTCAGGAAGAGTGAAAACTCTTTCAAACATTGCTCTCTTTGTTTGAAGTCAGTCCAAGATTCTCAACCAATGGTGTGAGTTTATAGAACGTGAAATGTGTAATTTTATCCAAAAATACAAACCACCTCACTGACAAAAAATTGAAAATTAAAATGTTGGACACAGCTTATGGCTTGCTTTTTAAATAGCCTATTCTTGGCGCTTGTTAGGTAATCATTCATTTTAAATGTAGAAACTTTATATTTTGTAAAATTTTATAATAATTTTCAAATAATGCTTAACAGATCACATATTCAGAATCTACAAACATGAGATAATTTACTTAATGTTTACTAATAAACTTATTAAACATTACCCAATGATTAAGAGATCATTAATTCAAGTAAATTAAATTGCTTACAGATGTCTTTAAACTTTAGGCTCATGTACTTTCTACAAACCTACAAATGATTTTAAAATATATAATACATTGATTAAATGCCTTTGATGATTATTGTATTGTATAATTTCTGTGTAGATTTGTAGAAAGTACATGAGTGTAAAGTTTAATGACAATTTAACTAAAGATCCGTTAAGCATTATATAATGTTTGTTAATGATTTATTAATGACTTTTTTACTCATTTGTCAAAATCATTTGAAGATTACTAAAAAAGTGCCTGATCATATAAATTAAAAGTTTAATGATGTTTATAAGCATTTCAATTTGCATTAATTGATGATCATATAATAATTAGGTAATGTTTAATTAGTACATTTGCGAACTCTAACAAGCACATTATATCATATTTCTGGCTGTGCAAATTTGAACTAATGATCTGTTAAGCATTATATAATGTTTTCTCAGTTATTTAATAATGAAAGTGTTTTGTTTTAGTGCAATGTAATTTCATGCACATAAAGCAGCCTTTGATAAGCATGCATTCAGTCAAGTATGTCCTAACTTTTCACTGGTTATATCATTGTATATCTATCCCATAATTCCTGTTGTAAGCTCTAGTTATTCCAGTTCTAGGACCCACAAGGTCATGGTTTTCCATTAATGCATTCTTTGCCCTCTGTCCTGCAGCGGTTCAGTGCCCAAACATTGAGAGCATGCTCTCAGAACACATGGTGTGGCGTCTCATATCTGGCTCGCTGAATGAGTTTGGTGCACTAATAATGCTGAGCTGCTCCCCGGGCTACTATCTGATGGGCAAGAGGACCATCAAATGCTTAGCTAATGCAACATGGGAAGGGCTGGAGGAGAAGTCTACCTGCAAGAGTAAGAATGCTTTTACACAAACACAACAAGACTTGCATACTTTTTTTGTTGATTTTGGAGCTTGGCTGGATAAATCAGCATCCACTTTCATTGTATGAAAAAAAGAAGCCCTGTCTATCATCTTTTGTGTTTCTCAGAAGAAAGAATATTACATGAATGTGAATAATTGATGACAAAAATGTCCAATATGGGCTAAACTATTCCTTTAAGAAAACCCCACAAAAAAAGCACAATTGAATTCCAAATTCCGCTCTTGGGATTTCAAGAAAAGATCACTGTGTTAATTACCAAACAGCATCCATTGTGAGCTAATGAAACATATTCATTAGGGTAGCTAATATATCTGAAATCTGGCCGCTCTCTATGCCACGTCTCGTTTATTTCTCCACTGATCCAAGCGTAATCCTCTGGATTTAGCATGCACCCATAAGACGCCATCCACTGCTCAGTCAGTTCTGATCATGGCCTGGTTTCCACCGCGGGGACAGGCTGTGTAAACAGTATCATGGTGATTAAGTCTTCGGTGAAAAATGCTTTAACTAATTTGAGGTCAGAGAGCAAAATGTAAATATTCTAATCAGAGGCAGCTTAATTTTTAATGTGTTTACCCACCAGGATGAGTAAGTTGCTAATGAAAGGAACAGATGCAAACAGCTGGGGCTTAAATTGTAATTGGACTTCTTAAAATGTCACAAAATTGATGCGTGTTGATTGCATGACTAGTGCATGCACATAACAATACAATAGTGTTGTTTGCTAAGGTAAGCATCGCTATTACTTATGCTCATTCTCAGCGTCATAGATTTGAACAAATTGCTAACCCAAAGTATGAAATCTTGTGTATTTAATCCTGTATCGGTAACGCTACACGTGAGAAATAAAACCCTAATTGTGCTTATTGTTGAATAAAGAGATTTAGTGACCAGATTTATGGTTTTCACCTGTTAGACAAATATACAATCCTTATAAGCTTACACTAAAGCAGGATTATGAGCTCTATCTTGATACCAGAATATCACAGAGACTTTGAGGTGGTCTCTTTTGTTCCAAAACCCACAGAACAACTTAACATCTAAATGTGGTAAAAAAAAAAAAAATAAATAAATAAAATAAAAAACATTACATAGCAACACTCAAAGCTCCCTAGCATCCTGGCAAAGTTTTAATGGCCAATCACTGCTCACATTTCCTTCAGAAAATGCAAGAATCTAGTGGTAACATTTTATTTTAAGGAACAGTTCTCACTTTTAACTAGCATGCATATTGCTATTATGTTGGTTGTTAAATGGTACATATTAATGCCTTGTTCTGCATTACTATATTTTAGATCCTTTAATACTGCCCCATCCCTAAACATAACAACTACCTTACTAAAGCAATTAGGCAGCAAATTATGAGTTTATAGAAGGAAAAGTTGTAGTTAAAAGCTGATCATGGGAACTGGACATTAAAATAAAGTGTGACCAATCCAGTTTACATAAACACAAAAAAGAAAACCCTTTCAGTTCTTCTCATTTTGCAGTTGTTCTTAATTTACTCCAAGTAACTTATTAAATGTATATGCCATATAGTCTCTTATTTAATATGAGGCCATAAAATAATAAATACGAATGAATGTTGTTGAACGACTGTTTGCTAAATATAGAAATCAAACTATTGTAAACAATTAAAAGCTATTTGAAGGTTTAGAAACACTTTAGTATAGGGGCCAGTTATCTCTAACTAGTTGCGCAGTAGCATGCCTATTAATAACATATTTGCATGACCATATTCTACATCCCTAATCTTACCCAATACTTAAAAAAACAAAAATCATTGTCTGTTAATATTGGGAATTTGACCCTAAACTAAAATATGACCAAAAGTTTATTTAAAATTATAGAAAATGTACCTCATATATTTATGTACGTTTTAACCTAAAGTCTTTATTTTTGATAAAACAAAACAAAATAAATGTACATGCTATTTGACAAATCATATCAGTAGTATGATGGTGTAAATGCCATTGAAACATTTATATGATTATCTTTACGAAACTAGAATTGTTATGTAGGTATTTATAGCATGACAATTAACCAATTGTTAAATTTAATTTCCATTTGTTTGTTCTATACTATACTTCTAAAATAACAGTAGTAATAAACAGTAAGCAACAAAGAGTGTCCAAAATTTTGACTGGTAGTGTACTTCTATTACCCTTGACATGTCCACCAGTATAAAAAAACATCCGTTTTGCTTTTAGCCACGCCCACTTCACCCCTCCATTTCCTGGTAGCTAGTAGTCACTGTGAATAAGAATGGCATATTGTGTCCGCCATCACCAATGTGACCTTTATTCAGCTAAAATTACCATTTGTATTCAAGATATTGCTTTGGCTATTTCCTCCAGTCATTTCCTGTGGGGAGCTTCCATCCCCTCCTAATGGCAAGAAGATGGGCACCCTGACTACCTATGGCGCCACAGCCATCTTCATGTGTAACACAGGGTACACTTTAGTGGGCTCGCATGTGAGGGAGTGTCAGGCTAACGGTCTCTGGAGGGGAGATGAGACCAAATGTCTGGGTAAGTAGCATCTTTCAGCGGGGCTTCTGTGATCTGACTTTATTATTACTGAACCATGCATGTGTAGAGAAAAGCAAATCAGTTTACTGGATGCTTTCCTACTCTATTATATTATGCTTGTATAGTTCTAGTTATTGTAATACAACATTAATAACAATATTATTTCCCTTAGTAGGACATGTTTCTGGAAAAACATTCCTATCAGACATTTACAGCTCTAACCCTACACTGACATAGTCTTGTGTTACCAATATTAATTTATGGCTTTTGTAGTTCTAGATAATACAGGGAACTAGGGGAAATCCTCGAACAAGCATTGAGAGCAGCTAAACTAAGATATGCCACTGTCTGAGGATCAGCGCTGACCCTTAGACACATCACCTGCTGTTTGACCAAACAGCACGGAGGGCATTTCATCAAAGTGTCAAGCGGTGTTTGCCGGAGCGATCTCTGGACCTAGTGTAGCACTGATGTGTCCATGCTTCATGCTCCATAAAATGCGTATTTTGAATTTGTGTTTGTTTAGTAAGAAGAATTGATTTTCATTAGAGGTTTGTTGATTTTGACTACTCTTGGAAATGTTTTCCAGCTGGTCATTGTGATTCTCCGGATCCAATTGTTAACGGCCACATCAGTGGAGATGGATCTAGTTATAGGGACACAGTCATTTATCAGTGCAACCTGGGCTTTCGACTCATAGGGACGTCAGTTCGTATCTGCCAACAAGATCACAGGTGGTCAGGCCAAGCACCTGTGTGTGTTCGTAAGTGTCTTATTTATTTATTATTTATTTATTATTCTTTAATGAATACATTTCTGGGTCTGTCTAAGGTCTGTCAGAATATTCAAATGTTTAGTTAGATTAATTACATATTTTATATAATAATTAAATCAAGTCACGTCTAATTAATTTTTATAGCTTTTAACAATATACATGGTTTCAAAACAGCTTTACAGAAACCCATGATGTTAATGTTCATAGTGTTTATATGTTAATATCTTGGAGATTATATAATATATAATGTATTATGTGGTGATACAAGCAATCAAGCAGTTGAATAGTAAAAAGGTTAGTAAAAAATATCAGGAAGTTGAGATATTTACCAATGTTATATAGAAAGCTGTGACATAATACAGTTTTTGTGACAATATCAACAAACATTCTGAGATTTGCTATATATTGCTTTACGTACTGGATATATGCAGTTTAAGTTGGATATGCTTAATATCAAATATTAATATTTGAGATTTAAGTAGGGCTGGGCAAGTTAACGTGTTATCATGCATTGATTGATTAATGCCTACAATTATTTTATTATTATGAAAGTCCATTTCTCACTGTCTCTGAATACACATACAGACAAATCATGGGTCACAGGAGAGGATGCTCCTGATCAAATTATTTAAGCATCAACATTCACAAACCACTGTCCACTGTTTACAAAAAAAATAATGAGTTTTTAAGTTGGAAATAGGAAGTTTCATCGTTTTGAATCCAAAAAGTGCAGTGCATCGTCCATCGTTTTGTTAAATTTGTGGTTTATGATTTTGAGTCGTATGGGACAAGGTAACGCACATCCCTCTCACAATGTATTGCTTTACAGATTTATCTCTTTTGCTGCTCAGAAATATTCACACAATCATGCAGCACGTATCAGAAGATCTGTACTCCGGCATGGTTAGCGCTCACAGTCACTGATCTATATACAGTATAACTGAACCATGCTCTTGCCCACCTCTTCCAACCGAGCCAGGGACTGCTAAACGGAACAATCACACTAGTAAAATGAACCAGGCTTTGGGGGTCAAACGCGCATCGGCACGGTTAAGATTGCCTAGTGTGAGCACACCCAATTATTCTCCCACATCCCGCACACATGAGTCTTTACCATAGGCAGAGTGTCACGCTGTCTGGTTTCCCTGAGTCTCCACTAGTGGTCTTATGGAAGTAAAATAATGACTTATGTCTTTGAAACAAAAAAGCATGCTGAATAGCACTAAGTGAAAAATAATGCATTGCATTAACAGTACTTGCATTTTAATGCCTTGAATTTCCAGGGCAATTTTATAAAGTTGTTCATTTAAGCTGTGAATATTTCAATTCAAAATATTTCACACACCTTTTCATAATTAAAAAATCAATAATTCATATTCACGTTCCAGAATTCACTTCCAAAATATTAAATCGGTTAAAAAATACGATGTATAATATTCGACAGGCTAATTTCGGTCCATTTTATTTCACTTTCCAAATTCGCTTCCACAAATTCAGTGGTTAAAATTCGGCAGATAATTCGCCCTTTCACATCCGGGAGCTGCAGGAATAGCAGTAGAGCACAGAGGCATGATCTCCATCTGCTGTCAGTCGCTCACCAGCAGGTGGTGCAAGCGGCTGTTAAATAAGGCCAAAGCAACAGGAGGATTAAATAATACAGTTACAAAAACTGATCTGCAGAAATTAAGCAAGCGCTAAGCAGAAGTTTTGATTATCGGGGCATGTGGAAAAGCTGATTGTGCGTATGTTTATTTCAACATCTTTGCTGTTACCAAGTAAGCAGCATTCAAAGGAGATTATAATGGTGTTTTACACAACGCTGAAGTACAGAACTAACATTACATCTAAGGAAGACATATATTGCTTTCGGTTGTTTAGTTTCCGTAACTTTGTGTCATGGCTTGTGCGTCGCTGTGCTGTAATACTGGGGATACCCACACGTCACACTCAAGGATTCCCCAATGACGAGTAACGCTTCTCAATAGATTTGATTGATGTATTGCTCTTATCTGTACGATTAAAACTGAAAGTGTAATTTAAGTTCTTTTCGGGGTTATCAGGAGAAAATGACTCAAAACGCGTATCCGCGTTAATCGGATACCTGTGTTTCTCTGGGTTCCGAACGTAACAGAAGGACTCCATCATGTCGAGATCCAGTGGTGTGGGACTTCATTCCCGTTCCCCAGCCAGTATGGTGGAGCGGAGGGCGAAATATTTAAAATTAACCACCCTCTGCCAAGAGGGCAATGAGGTGGGTGCCATGGCCCTTGTGTTCTGGACCTTGGCGGAGGGTATGGGATATAATAAGGCGGCCATTAAGGACATTTTCAACACCGGTCTGGATGAACCGGTACCTCGCATAGAAATGGATCAGTTGGACGCATTTGGTTTCTGGGAATTCGTGTGCTACTTGCGGCATCGGCTTCCGTGGGATGCCCCAGCCACTCCTGTCTCTCCCGGTGGGATGGTCAATTCTGAACCGGGGTCTGCAAACAGGAGGACCGCCAGCCCAGCACCACTGCACAGTATGGTCGCCAGCCCAGTGCCACAGCACAAGGTGGTCGCCAGCCCAGTGCCACAGCACAAGTTGGCCGCCAGCCCAGCGCCACTGCACAAGATGTCTGCCAGCCCAGCGTCACAGCACAAGGTGGTTGCCAGCCCAACACCATGGTGCAAGATGGCCGCCAGCCCAGCAACACTGCACAAGATGGCCGCCAGCTCAGCGCCACAGCACAAGGTGGTCGCCAGCCCAGCGCCACGGTGCAAGATGGCCGCCAGCCAAGCGCCACAGCACAAGGTGGTCGCCAGTCCAGCGTCATGGTGCAAGATGGCCGCCAGCCCAGCGCCACTGCCCAAAATGAAAGCCACAGTTAACCCTCCAGAGTCGAGTCAGGTTCTCGTTGACCCTCCAGAGTCGAGTCAGGTTCTCGTTGACCCTCCAGAGTCGAGTCAAGTTCACGTTGACCCTCCAGAGTCAGGGGTAGTCACCGTTGACAATCCAGAGTCAGGGCTAGTCACCGTTGACAATCCAGAGTCAGGGCTAGTTACCGTTGACACTCCAGAGTCAAGTCACCGGTAATCTTCATGGGCAAAGGCAAATCACCTTTGATATTCATGGACAAAGTCCAGTCACCAGTATTCTTCCTGGGCAAAGGCAAGTCACCATTGATCTTTATGAACAAATGCAAGTCACCAATGATCTTAATGAGCAGAGTCTAGTCACCAATGATCTTCATGAGCAGAGTCAAGCCATCATTGATCTTCCTGAATCCAGTCTAATTCCACGGAATTATCAGAGTCTCTCCACGCCTCCGCGGAACTACCAGAGCCTCTCCACGTCTCTGCTGAACTACCAAAGCCTCTCCACGTCTCTCCACTCAGGTGTCTTCACTTGATAGTCATGACCCTGCCTATAACCGGTCTTTTTCTGTTTGTCTTCATGGAGTCCTTTCATTCCATCACCCAGTTTCCTCGCCTTCCGAGTTTCCTTGTCTTCCGAGTTTCCTGTTCCAGTTCCTATTTCTGTTCCTGTTCCTATCCCTATTGTTTGTTTGTTTTGGATTGATTTCTGGTTTTGACCCCAGCTTGTTGGATTCTGATTTGGATTACCCTTAATAAACCACACTGCGTTTGGATCTCTCGTCTCCTGTGTTTCCCTGGGTCCCAAACGTAACACAGAGTTTTACTTTTATGCATGAGGGGGGGCACCAACTGGCAGCCACGAGCACTTTGTTATATGTTCTACATTTCATGTATTTATGTAACACATTATCTACATTAAAATAGATTAAGAATGAACAATAACTGCTGTACAAAGACTTAAAAAAATAAATAAAATTAAAATAAATAATGCAGAAAAGCTGCCTCTTTTTTTGAATTTCTTGACCACTATTTTTCTTTTATCTCTTCTGACAAATTTTCAGTCAAATCATTCTATGTGTGCTAGATTAGAGACAGTTTCTTATTCTCCTCATAACTGTGAATTGTATTTCTTATGTAGCTGAACTAGAGCCCTGCATTTCAGCCTGTGTGCTGACGGCACCAACTTTATTATTGGCTTCGGGCCAGTTTTCAGGTTATAGTTCAGCTGAACAGTTCTACATTCAAATGCACACAATAGGCTTAAGCTTGCCACAAAGCATCAGAAAAAGTAATTACCCCAAATGTTTCAGGGGAAAACAATAAGGAAATATTTGAATTATTTACTAATAAAGAGTGTTTTCTGTCGCAAGGATGAATTTGCTGATTCTGACTGGCATCTCCTCATTAGACGCGCATTTAGAGAGAAGTGCATCTTTATGGATTATGATTATAATGAAAGATTTTTTTTTTTTTGATTTGTATTAGTTTGTTAAGTAATAATTTAAAGCTTTATGTGATATATTTATCATGTCTGTGAGGCATGTATTCGTGGAGTTTCAGTTAATTTTCATGAAGCGCTCCTGTTCAAGACGAGACTGCAGAAAGTTCATCATGTTTGATTTCTTTACTTTATAAAATCACAACGTTTTGTTGATATTGTGAATGCACACAAAAACAGTAGACCCTTCACAGTTACTAGTGCCTCTATGACCTGCAAAGCACACTCTCTGCACAAACTATTGGATATAGCGCACATTTATCTAGGTTTAATGTTTAAAAAGTGTTACATGCTTGAACTTTTTTATATCTATAGATTTTATTTTAGGTAAGTCGTGATTATTTATGAAGGCTACATTGATCAAACATAGGCTCACTCGCTGCTGGCCGCTTGGTCGGTACTCTAACAAAAATGCTCCAAACGATTTTCTAAATTAACTTCTAAATAGCCAGCAATGACTCAGTCCACCACCTTTTTATTTGCGGGTTTATTAAAATATACATTGAATTTCCATTCAGTTAACTTGCTAAAGCGGGAAAATAATGAAAAGTCCTCTCATGTATCCTGTTACGACAAGTAAGCCAAAATCACACTGACCATAAAATATTTTCTATAAAAAAACGTTAATGTCCTGGCAGTGACAAATAGCCTGTTTTATATTTAATTTAATTGCATTAATGTTATAAGTTGATATTTAGGCTGCAAGAAATATTTTAACTGCTACTATATAAAAGGAACACTGCTGTAAAAAGCACCGGTAACACTTTAGAATAGGTAACACTTGTTAACTATTAACTACGACATTTCTCTCAATAAATTCTTAATTTGCTGTTTATTAATAGTAAGGTAGTTGTTAGGTTTAGGTATTGGGTAAGATTAGGGATGTAGAATAAAGTCAAGTAGAAAAAGGCATTAATATGTTCTTAATTAGCACTAATACATGGCTAATATTCTAGTAATATGCATGCTAATAAGCAACTAATAGGTGTTACCTATTCTAAAGTGTACCAAAGCACCTTATTTGTTTAAAGTGTTTGCAAACAAAATTATATTACACTTTTGTTCATATAGCAGTAGACCTACTTTTAAATGGAAAAAAGTGCGCAATACACTACTTTTGAATGCATTATTAGGTTTATGCATAACAATGGGATTAATTGCAATTTAAAAAAGTTGCCCAGCACTAGATTTAAATGTGTTTACGATATAACAAGCAGTTGATATTTGATCTAGTATATACTGCCTAATTTGTGTATGCTGGGTTGGACAGATTCATAACAGTTATAAATGTGTTATTAATCTGTTATTAAATAGTATAAATGTGTTATTAATTATCATGTCAGTAATTTAATTAATACATTTGTTATCTGGTGATCTTGCTTAATTACAAGACATCAGATCATTTGCAATAGAAAGCATTAGTTTAAAATAGTGTCAGTAACAATTTAGTATAGAGATCAATTCTCACTATTAACTAGTTGCTTATTAGCATGCCTATTATTAACATATGTTTATTAGTACTTATAAAGCACATATTCTGCATGACCATATTTAACATCCCTAATTCTACCCAATATCTATACTAAACAAATACCTTAGTAACTAATAATAAGCAGCAAATTAGGAGTTTATTGAGGCAAAGTTCATAGTTCATAATTGGACCTTAAAATAAAGTGTGAGCAAAGTGTCTTTAGAAGTCTTGTTTTCCTTTCTTTTTTCTTAATATTATTTTTTAAGCACAAGCTTCAAAAAGGAAGTGATTGACCATTCTCGCTTTCTTAACAGCCATAACCTGCGGCCATCCTGGAAACCCTGCAAATGGTCGGACAAACGGCAGCGAGTTTAATCTCAACGACGTGGTCAACTTCACCTGCAACACAGGCTATTTGTTGCACGGTGCATCCAGAGCACAGTGTCGCATGAACGGACAGTGGAGCAACCCTCTTCCTGTGTGCAAGGGTATGAACCTTTCAATAAACATGATTTTACTGTATATCAAATGCTTCCAGGCTGCCTGTCCCTTGCTGAGATCCTCAGCGGAGATACAGCCTTGAACACCGTCTTGTTATGCGAGAAGCTCCTTAGTGAGGCTGTTTAACACCCACAGCTCATGGGCTTAGCATTAACAGAGCGAAACCAGCATCTGTGCTCAGCAGTCAGAGTCAGCCAGTGAATGACAAGAAGCAATGTGCAAATAATTCTGTGTGTCATTTCCCATCTTGAAGTGTCGATTTGAAAGTCAAATGGGTCTGCAGCAACCCGTGTGACATTGTGGGATGCTTTCTGACATTAAGTAGGAGTAACTGTGCACATCTTGTCACTTTAATGATTAATTAATGAGCGGAGGAAGTTGTTGATGGTGGCCTGGTGAAACTGAATCGTGACGGAAAATGGAGGCAGGTCAACGATTCTAAGATGTACAGTTCCCCACAGGCTCAGCCACAGCCCAGGGATGAAGCACTCAGCAGGGAGAACGGCTGACGTTCCTCTGAGCAGATGCATTGTTCCATGAAACAAGTGTGAGCTTTGTGTTTTTGCTGGTATTTAGAACCTAACTAGACCTTTTTTATTATTATTATTATTTATGGCCAGTTTAATAATTTTGACAAAACCATGTAGAAAAAAGGACATTTATTATTGTTATAATTGTAAGCTTATTGGTATCCAATTGTTAAAAAGGTAGACATGCACAAATGCACTAAAGATGTGTAGAATTGTCATATTTGAATGAAATGCTAATACATAGTTGTTTAAGAGGAAAAACTGTCATATATAATTACACAAATTTACACATTACACATTTTATTTTAAGGACCAATTATCATATTAAATATTTGCTTACAGTATAAGCATGCTATTAACATATTCGCTGTTTATTAGTACATATTCTACATGACCATATTCTACATTTCTAATCCTAACCAGTACCTAAACTTAGCAACTACATTACTAACTATTAATAAGCAGCAAATTAGGAGTTTATTGAGGCAAAAGTCATAGTTAATGGTTTGTTAATAGTGAGAATTGAACCTTAAAATAAAGTGTGACCAAAAAATAAAAATAGAATGACTGGGAGGGCACATGTTCGGTTCACTTAGTTTTATTGTGGCCATGACATATTAACTCATGGGAAAATTATAGTATGTCGGGGCATCAAGATCCTATTTTGAGGGAACAACATATTTTTCTCGTGGTCACGAGTTAAATGTGTAAACAAACCTGCTATATAGCATATAAACTATAGCAACCCAGGATTATCAGAGATAGTTTTAGTAATTGAATTAAGAAATTATTGTATTAAATATTATTGAAATAATTGTATTATTAAATGTGACCCTGGACCACAAAACCAGTCTTAATTTACATGGCGATATTTGTAGCAATAGCCAAAAAAATACATTGTATGATACATTCCAGATATTAATATAGTTGTATCTCAGCCAAATATTGTCCTATCCTAGCAAACCTATCCTAGCAAACCATACATCAATGGAAAACTTTGGAAAACTACATTTTGTGGTCCAGGGTCACAAATTATTATATTAACCATATTGCTACTAGACTGTGTTGCGCGTGATTTAGACAACTTTGAATGAAGTTTATTGAGAATAAATGTTACATAAAGTACATAAAAATGTTTTCTTCTAATCCTATTTTATTTTATTACAAGTTAATATGACGTTTCAAACAATTAATATATTATGTCCACAACATATTATCACGTTACTACGAGTTAATAAGTCATGGCCACGGCAAAAGAACCAAACATGTCCCCTCTCTGTCATTGTAATTTACCAAAGAAAAATCACAAAGATAAAAGCTTAGAATTCTAATATACAGCTATTAAAAAGGTAAAAATGTCATACAATTACACTAAAGGTAGAAATGTTAAGAGAAACCTAGAAATGTTCTAATAATAATAATAATAATAATAATAAAATACTGACACAAATAAAATACAAGTAAAAACAGTTGTCACAAACAATACAAAAAAAAGTGTTGTTTTATAACTCAACCATATCACAATTATATGCCTTATTCTACTGAGCTGCAATAATAAGATATTTATTTTCAAGATACACTCAGATCAAGTCATGATGTCTCACAAAGAAAAACAACACACCAATAACAGGTGCCAATTATCAACTTTTTAACTGCTTATCCACCCACTTTTCTTCTCCCAGGGGGCTTAATTGAGCGCCGAGACACTGACAGCTGCCACTGAGGCAAGGCAGTCTGGTTTGTTTCCCCTGGACATGGCGTCAACTTCTACCTTTTTCTTGTTTGTTTTTTTTTTTTTTTTTGTTGTTAAATTGTGATGGGCAGTAACTGAATTTGTAACCTGAATGGTCGACATAGCATGCCAAGAACAGCATGTTCCAGGTTTGAGTAGAGAAATGTAATATGACTACATCTGTCAAAATCTGTCACTACAGCATAGAAAGATCAGTTACATGTGTAGAATAATGTTCAATGCGTGAACAGATATGTCAACTTTAGATCAGAATGCATGCATGACATGTTTTAGGTATGCACTGGAAAACAAAAGACCCTTCACTGTTGAGGAAGTTCACGGATAAAAGGCGAAGTAAGTTCTGAAAAAGCTAAATTCACCCTCTTATAATCCATATCTTCAAAAAGAAAGTGCGTTTTATGGTTTGGAGTTGATTGAAACTGCTCCAGAGGCTGCACCAACGATCCTACTGTTCATCCTCCTCCTTTGATTTCTTCTGTCTTTCCTCACTCTTGCTTCCCTGTCAGACATTAAGCATCTGGCTTTTTTTATCTTGCAGTGGTAAACTGCTCTGATCCAGGCTTTGTGGAGAACACCATTCGTCACTCTCAACAGCGCTACCCCGAGAGCTTCAACTACAGAAACACCGTGATGTATCACTGCAAGAGGGGCTTCTATCTGCTCGGCTCCTCCGTCCTCACCTGCCAGTCAAATGGCTTCTGGGACAGATCACTTCCTAAGTGCCTTCGTGAGTGATAGCCTTGTATTTCGTCCAATACACACTCGTCCAGAGATTCATTGAGAGCCAAAAACAGCATTGCCGTTGTATACATTTGATGGAATGCTTCAACGAGCATTTTCTAAATTAGAATTATGGTTCTTTTTTCAGTAATATCCAGCATTCTTAAAACAAGCTCAATTCATTGGAGAAAATATAATGCAAGATTATTAATACTTTTTTTTTTCTTTTTTTTTCAGAAAATATTTTTGCCAATTGAATAAAAAATAAACTTAGTTCATACTTACATCCTGTAAGTCTTACACAAGTTACTACGATATTTAGATATCTTTGCTTATAATAAGAGACAATCTTCTGACTAATTACTATTTCTGTTGATCTTTTTTTTTATTATTATTAAACTTTTTAGCATGTGTGCACTAAAGGGAATCATTTAAGAGATCAAGCATTCTGACAGTATCCTTTACAATGTTAAAAGTAACAAGAACTGTTGTACTGTCAGCACACTGAAGTCATCTCTTTAGAAGTTATATTTCTAAATTCATCCCCTTAAAAGCTCCACTTCTGCAGCCATAAAGCTCCACTTTTGTTACAAAGACAAGACTTCTGTAAACAAGACAATTACTGCACTGTCAAAATGTTCTTGAATTGTTCTTGAAATAGTCGGTCAGTATACAAATGCAGACGGACAGCTAGCTTTTGCCATTGTCTCGCATCTTTTTTTCTTTTTCCCAGCATGTCATGCTGTGAGCATTGTGTTTTAAGTGTATTTATAACTTGACGGATTATATATTAAATGTGTCAATTTAAAAATAGTTCAACATCTCACGACTCATTTATTTTGTAAATTTTTATTTTTTCTAGCTGTTTAAATGCAAGCAGTCTATGTGATTGCCTCTTAGAAAAATGTCTGATTGCCATCTGAATATGGATATGTTTCAAGAAACAGTATAATACCATACTGCATTTACTCTTTCTGCAGTATATAGTTTGTAAGCAGTGCTCTGTAATGTATCCTACAATGCAGTGTGGTTGACTTGACCATTAATTTTAAGCTTTCACTGTGATGGATGAACCAGAACAAATATCAGCTGTAACTTTAGCATCTCTTTCTCGACTATTTGATCAGACAGCCAAATTATATTTTTACACAAAAAAAGGAATAAAATGCAAATTAACCATATTAATTTTAAAGGTTTTGACATGAAACCACTTGCTGAATTAAACCGGCCTCAAAGGTGAAAACAGTGAAGCTTATGCGTGTTGTTCACACTTACAATTAAAACATAATATGAAGGATACTGTACAATTTACTGAAAAAAACAGGGTAACCAGGCCGACAGTCGATTTTGAAAATATGTAGTTTTGCACATCCCTATTAAGGCTTTAAAATGTAATACTTTTGTAAGGGGTTTATATCTAAACAGTTTCTACGATAGTTGAAACACTGAAAGTAACACTGGGTGTCCTTGGTATAGTGCACTTATACATTTAAGTGCTAAGTAATTTTAATTAACTACATGTACTTACTTTATGGTTAGGGTTAGGATAAGAGTTTGGCTTAGGGATACTTGCATGTAATTATGCATAATTTATTGTTATTATAATAGTAAGTACATATAATGTGTTACAAGGGTACCTTAAAATAAAAGGTTAGCAGACACTGCATGGATAAACAGCATGGATTTTGAAGCAATGCGGCACAGTTAAAACTTTTTTTAATAATATGCAAAAGAACACTGCATTTTTAGCAGTTTTGAAGTATCTTATCACAGATCTTCTGTCTGCTTTCTTCCGCCCCCCCATAGCAATATCCTGCAGTGATCCTGGCACACCACCGTTTGCTGTCATGTCGGGCCAGAAGTTCACCAACAGAGCCATGGTCCATTACTCCTGCAGCCAGGGCCGAACTCTGGTGGGGAATGCCACACGCCAGTGTCTGGAGGATGGCCGGTGGAGCGGCTCGCCACCCTACTGCTCAGGTACACAAATCAGCAGGTGGCAGAGCCTCGGGGTGGGAGACTGCAGACCAGCTGTCTGATCTTTACGCCTCTGTCTGATCAGCTCAGCTTACTTCAGACTTAAGTATCTGTCTGAGCTCCGACGGATCTTAAAGTTTAAACAGTAACTGCTGTTGACATCAGCGCCGACAAAGTTCTTGTTTCCTCAAAGTCCAGATGATGTGTGCATCATGCAGCTCTCTGACATTATATGTTTATGTGATGTGTTTATAAAATAATAATGTAGATCAGACTGCCCTGGACTAGAGCACAGCAGTTTTGTCAGAAGAACATAGATTAAATTCTTTCGTAGAGAAACTGATTTTACATTTACATTTAGTAATTTAGCAGAAGCTTTTATTCAAAGCGACTTACAACTGAGGACAATTGAAGCAATCAAAATCAACAAAAGAGCACTAATAAGTAAGTGCTGTGACAAGTCTCAGTTAGTCTAATGCAGTACAGTTAGCAATATGTTTTTTATTTTTTATTTTATATATATATAATAAAAAGAAAACAAGTAGATAAAGTAGGAATAGAATCAAGAATACAAGTGTTAGAGGGTAGATTATTATTATTTTTTAATAAATAAAATAAAACAAGTAGATAAAATGGATATAGTGCAGAATAAAGTGCATTTGACTACAAATTCCATTTTCACATGTAAAACAACACAACACGCAAAACTTTTACGCAAGGAAACAATAAACTCATCTAATGCTGGATATTCTTGATTTACAATTAATTCACTCAGAACATGCTTTACACTCTGATATTAAATGATCATCATTATTGATGTTTTTAATACAGACTAGTAAGATAGATGACTGATTAAAATGAAAATCCAGAATTACTTTAATTTTAGCAGTAACATACACAAACTGCCCCCAAAAAGCTCAGCAGTGACACTCACACCTAAAATCACTTAAAATTAGCAATGAACAATATACAACATTTATTAATCTTTGTTAATGTTAATTAACTTCTTCATTTTGTTAATGTTAGTTCACAGTGCATTAACTAATGTTAACAAATGCTACCTTTGTTTAAACGTGTTAGTAATGTTGCAATTAACATCAACTTGGATTAACATGCTGTAGAAATTCTGTTTGTTAATATTTGTTGTAAAGTGTTGCATATATTTGTATATATCTGAAGACTGAAAGAAAACCCCTTTAAATGTAACATTACTATAAATACAGTCTAATATTTAAGCATATTTTAGCCCACTTTAGCTAACTGCTAATAGAAATACAGGACGTTTTGACATGATTTAGAGTCTGAACGATATTTATTTGTATTTTTTTTATTTGTTATTGCAAATGTTCAAATGGTTTCCTTGTTAAGAGAAACCAGACTGAGAGTTTAAAATCAAATAGTAGTTCGGTATAATTTTCAAATGAGCTTTGAATCAAATGTAAATGTAATGTGTTTGTGTGTGTGTGTGTGTGTGTGTGTGTGTGTGTGTGTGTGTGTGTGTGCGTGTGTTTTCAGTTTTTGGACTGCTTCATAACTGTTTTTTTAACAATTGTTTGAAATCACTGTGAAGAAAAAACCTTTCTGGAACAGAGGCTGCTGTGAAAGTGGGTGGTCAATGAGAGTCATGCCTTTTTCTAAATTGTAGGTGATAATCCGGGATTCTGTGGCGATCCGGGAATTCCTCCTCATGCCTCTCGTCTTGGGGAGGAGTTCAGGCATAAAAGCCTCCTACGGTTCACGTGCGAAGCGGGCTACACGCTGATCGGATCTTCTGAGCGCACATGTCTGCAGAACGGCTCCTGGAGCGGAACCCAGCCTGTGTGTGAAGGTGAGGGTCACAGATTCCTTTAGAGACACACACAAGGCAAAATTCACCAGGATTTTGCTTTGCACTTGAGCTTAATTAGATCAGAAAGTCAAGCGTTCCTCCGAGCAAACTGTGATCCAGTACAGGCAACAGCCTAATGAGAAAAATGTATGCTTGAGAGACTAGGGGTTTATAGTTTGTGCTTAAAAAAGGTTTACATATATTCTTAGAACCTAAAGCAGGCTCAAATTACAACATGTTCTTTTGGTTTCTGAACCTCACTTAACCTGCTCTGCTCATTCTTTCCCTGAATTGTACACTGTAATTAGTGTAAAATTGATCTTTTGATGCTAACTGGCCTAAAATCGGTAATTGCCAGTTAACTCAATGACTCTGGTTAGTGGAGCCACACAAAAGGCCTGTCATTAGCATGGTGTATAATGATACATTGCTTTAATATGGATTAGTGAATAGCCGCTCTTGCTAACTGCTAATGGAAATACAGGACATTTTGACATGACATGATTGACAAATTTTTTTTTTTTTTTTTTTTTTATTGAAAGATTTTAATTAGTTTCCTTGTTAAGAGAAATTAGACTGAAAGTTTAAAATCAATAAAGTAGCAGTTATTATTTGCAGTTCCTAGACAGTCTAGTTATTTTTGTGACTGACTTTATTGCATAAACATTTGTAGGAGTTTATGGGAGAAGAGCATTTAAATGAATCATGCAAGGTGATTTAAGGTTTGTGGTAGTCAGTTTTCTGGTAATATGCGGCATTATTTAATGCCCAGAAAACAAGAAAAAAATATATAAAATGCAATATAGTTATTGAGAGGGGATTGTACATGTTCATGTTCTTTGTCATTTTCCTCCATATTTCCCAAATGCAGTCCCTGTATGTGTTTTTGATCACCCACTCTTGCCTGACTCTGTTAGCAAATTATATACAAATTACTTTATGTATAATTTATATTTAGTTTAATAGAAATCAGCTAATCAAATGTTCTATCTAATTAACTAACACCTATGCACTTGTCAATTTCATTGCAGAGGTCCAACATATATCTCAATATGTAAATTTGGTATTCTCAAATGAAAACAAAATATTAACAGCGTTTAGCAAATAAACCTCCTGGAAGCTAGAAGTCAGAATCACCCCAGGAAGTATTTATACCATATTCATGTGCCCAGTAGCTTAATGTTTTATCCCTAATTTATTTGTTTCTTTCTGCTACAGACAGTAATATGGGGTTGCGTAAAATAGATTGATAATATACAATATTCAGGGCACATTCATAATTGAATATGAGCTTTAACACACAGCTTACATCGCTGTGGGGGGTAACTCAAAAGTGAGCTTTGTAAAGATACAGATAATACTTTCCAGATACTAGAAATAAAACACAAGCCTGTTGTGTATAATGACTTAAAGTTTGGAACTATATCTGTTTACAGCAGCCCTCCACTGGGATCCTATTAACTCTTAATTGGTCCAGTTTATCTCTATTTACTTAAGTTGTATATTATTTAATCCAAGAGGATATGAGGGCCAAATTACAGCACTAAAGTTTGATGATGATAAAGATTAAGTGAGTCGTTTATATCTCCAACTATTTAAAAAAAAAATAATAATTCTTCTGCTGATTTAAATAACCCAGAGAATGAAAAACTTTAAAGATTATTGTAGAAGTTTTTAGTTTCATAATGATTTATTGACTATAACTTAACTAGCATCCAGTTGATCTTCAGTATGCTCTTGGAGCATAAACAACACTCTCCAATTCCTGTTTGTTCAATAGAAAAAGAAATTGAGTAATTTATATATAATTTATAGTTGTGCTTTGTTCATCAAAATTTAGAAAGCATTAGTGAAAGCTGTGCACAATGAACACCCGATGTAAGGTTTTTTTTTTTT
This sequence comes from Carassius carassius, assembly GCF_963082965.1. Classification (NCBI taxonomy): domain Eukaryota; kingdom Metazoa; phylum Chordata; class Actinopteri; order Cypriniformes; family Cyprinidae; genus Carassius; species Carassius carassius. The sequence continues at coordinate 26,670,506 of NC_081768.1, read as the reverse complement.
GTTGTTTTTTTTTTCTTTTTTCTAATTCTAATTATTAATATTTGAAGGTACCAAATAAATAAATAAATACAACATTTAAGTTGGAACTAAGTTGATCTACCCTGCTAACAACACTGCAAAACACTCTTAATTTCTTGTTCTTTGTTTCTACAATAGCAGTCAAAATGTATCATTTAAATATTATTGGCTTTTGCACAAAAAAAAAAAACTTGTATGGATGCCCAATCAATTTATGGCTGTCAAGCTTGTTTGTGCAATTATAATTTGAAATCTAATTAAATACATTTGAGCGTATCATCGTTACTTCCCTTATCTGCAAATGCCACTTCAAAGTATATATATATATATATTAAAAAAAAAACCTTGTCAAAAGCTCCACTTAATTGGAAATGGAAGTTCATCTACCTTGCCAACAAAACTCTGCAGTCTGTAAAACACAGGGCTTGTGGTGTAATTGGAAGTGTTTTGCTTGTGGTGCTAGCCCTTAGATATGTTTCACAGAAGTTATTTTCTCTCTGTTGTGTTTTCAGTCCCGCAGAGCTGCGATCTTGTACTCCTCACATTCTCTCTTTAACTTCTTTGGTCTTTGATTGCCTTCCCAGCTGTATCCTGTGGAAACCCTGGAACGCCGGCCTACGCCAGGATCGTTTTCAGCGACGGTATGCTGTTTCCTAGCTCCGTGACGTACACCTGCTGGGAGGGCTACAAGACCTCTGGCCTCACCACTCGCCATTGCACCACCAATGGAACCTGGACTGGCTCAGCACCAGATTGTATTGGTTAGAACTGCAACCTTTACTCTCTTTGATTATTGCTAAATTTTTAGCCTGCTTTTGTAATTACACAAGCATTGCTTATGTAATGTACCCTGTGTGCTTCAGGAGTTGCACTAGTAATTGATTAGTTCTGCCACAAGTCACATGATCCACCACTGTTTACACCGATTCGATCCAACAATTAAAATGGGGGGAGGGGGGTTGGGCAACAGGAGGATCTTCATTTTTCCAATTTTTTTTTTTTTTTTTTTTTTGCAATAGCAAGTAAATGGAAAATATACAATGGGGTCCAAAATCTGTTACCACAATGAAAAGTCTGAGATGTAAATTATTATTTAGGACTGAATAAAGCAGACAAATTCAAAACAAAGACAAGTTAACAACATATTCAAGATGCTGCACTATTTGTAGATCAGTAATAAATGTTTGTATTTATGTTCAATTCAGATCATTCAAATGTCTAGAAATTGCTTATTTGTATTATAAATATTTTTTTTCCAACTGTAATCTCTGTTTTATAAAATATATATTTTTTTAAATGTCTGAGTCTAGCTTGTTCTCTCGCTTTGCAGTTATCAGCTGTGGGGATCCTGGTCCAATTGCCAATGGAATTTACATTGGAAATGAGTTCATATTTAACAAAACCGTCCACTATCGCTGTAACCCTGGATATGTGATGGAGCCCCCTGGTTCATCTACTCTATGCTGCAGCAAAGATGGCACTTGGAATCAGACCAAACCAAGCTGCAGAGGTATGGAAGTGTAGTTCTCCATGATTCTCTCTGTACAGGCAGAGAGGGCAGCATATCCTGCCACTCTGCAAACAGCATCATGAGAGCTTTTAAAAGATACACTAATATTGTGGAGTTCTTAGCATCCCAACATCAAAAGCCTTTCAGATGTTTTTGATCTTTGCTTTTTTGACTTGCCTGGCAACTGAGATTATTCACTTATGAACTCCAAGGAGACGTTGCCATGAAATCTGTAGGATCTATGTTATCAGATGTCAGAATGAAATTAGCAAGTGGTGCAATGCAGACAGCTCAGTCACGATCATTTCTAGAAAATAGCAAATACATGTTTTTGGACGCAGGAAGAAATGCAATGGATGCTTGAAATTCAGAGTGATTTTAGTACGTAATCCCATTTAATCATTGCTTCCTACCGTTAGCAATACTCTTCCTCCTGTTAGCAAACGGATCGTGATGATCATGAAAAGAAAATAAATAACTCTAAGCCCCTTGTTAGCATACTATTCTTTCAGATCTTCCTTTTCTGCTTCTGAATAAGTGAAAGGATGAGGTGTTGGGTTTGGACACATCTTCAGTCAATAATAATGATGGTGATGAAATCAGGGCAGTCGGCTGTTCAGCGTGTCTTTAAAATGCTTTTCAGTTCCATCCCTTAGTTTGAACTGAGGTAGCAAGCAGAATATGGAATTTGATTTTGAATCTGAATATAGGACAGGCAAAATAAATTCAGAATCACTGCTGTAAGTATATATTTTAATGCTACATGGGGCAAATATTTTTTCTTAAATTAATAATCACTGTTTAAAAAGCCACCTGTAGAGGCTTGTATTTAATTTCTTTACTCTATCTGTAGTTGACATGACATATTTTGAGACACATCCTGCAGTGTGACACAACACTTTTCTAATTATAGCTTAATGATTTGCAATGCAGCATTTATGAACTCATTAATTTGGAGATTGCATGGAACTTTTTAAAAATTCATTTGTCACACCTCGGGACCATTTATGAAGGAAAAAAGGTGATTAAATATAGTGCCACATTTACAAGAGAAGCTGTTCAGTTACTGCATGTAAAAATGTCCTTAATGCATTATTATACATTTGTAATTGTAACATTTTGATACTGACAAAAAGCATCAACTACACTAAAAAAAATAAATTGGGTTATGATTCACATCCATTTTTTTTGTACTTGAGCCAAAAATCCATCAAAATTTGGCATGGTGTTATGTGAAAGTGTGATGCTTTTTACATTTTTATAATTATAATTATTAATATATTTTATTTGTATTTATGTTTTGTGTTGAGAAATGTGCAATGAGTTAAAGATGTATTCTACTGTACATATCACATGTCAGTAACTTTTGACAGAATTAGCGCCAGTAATTATAATTGTAGTTTGTTAAATTTCTTTCAATTGCAATGCAGTAATATAGTGAAGATCCAGTGAGCTTTGGCCAATTCAAATTCCACCCTATAAAATGAAAAGGGAGTCAATTCATGAATACTGTTTAACTTTGTTGCGGTGGTGTTTTTCAGTCATCATGTGTGGCCAGCCTCCAGCTATCCGCAATGGGCGAGTGGAGGGATCAGACCTGCAGTGGGGTTCTAGTGTAACCTACAGCTGCTTTAAAGGATACCAGTTATCCTCTCCTGGAATAGCCACATGTGAAGGGAACGGCACATGGCGTGGCGAAATCCCGCAGTGTCTGCGTAAGTACCGGTCTGTTCCATTAACAGAAAACTGAATTAAACTCCATTAGCACATCCATGAAAAGAGGATGTAAACAATGTGTTTTGCTTCATAAGACAGCATATTTAATTACACATTAAAAGGAGACTGTGAGGGATATAAGTACAGTTTGTACTTTAGAATGCTTTCTGCAGTTCTTCTTGTCCACTGAAAATTCGTGGGAAGTTGTATTTACAATTTACAAGGTACAGTATACATTTCTTTATCACTCTCACATTTGAAAAAAAAAAAAAAAACCTGATGGCTGTCCAAATACATCTTCTGCAGCATAAACGTTTTAGGAAAATCTCAACCATCTTGACAAATTTTTGCCATCACACCATACATACCATCATAGCACCCTGCCATAAATCCATATATGGGCCAAAAGTTGATATTTTCTGTGGCGGCTGTTGTTGTGTTTGGAGTATTGTGTCGCTATGATGGAAGGTTCATGGCTTGACTGAAATTGTGTGAAACGCAGGTACAGCACATCATAAAACCTGTTTTGACATTTTCAATACAAGTGTCAACACATCACAAATGGATCCCTCAAGTAGCCTGGCTTTCCGGCATGCAGCGTAAGAGGTACGAGGTGCATGCACGGAATCTGCCGGTAAATCCTTCTGGATTTTATTGTAAGCCTTTGACACAATGTCAGCTTTTACAACAGAAATCCTCGTTAAAAGTGCCAGAAAAAAAGAAACCATATTGTAAGTGCAAACACCAGAAAGTACTATTATATACAAGAGAACGGCTAGTTGTCTGACAGAGAAGATGTCATGAAAACTATATCCTAAAAGTTTGAAGACAAAAGACACAAATGCTTGTTTTTTTCTATCATTTGTTTTTATGCTAGTTTTAGCAATACTTTTGTTTATTTTATTTTTTTTATTATCCAAACTGTTTTGGATAGGTAATAAAAAGGTAGTACAAAGAGGTTTGATGAAAAGCAGAGTGCTTTAATCTCACAATACAGCATGTCCTCAAGCACCCTATTTATTTTATAAAACAAACATTATAACTTCTTAAAGTCCAACATATTTATTAATATGTTACTTTTTGAAGTAAAACCATGAGGATTTTTTTTTCATGTGTTTTTCCAAATTCCAATGCTTGACAATCTAGCATATAGAATAGGATAGAAGGTTTCTGACTTGCATAAGCTATAGTGTGAAAATAAGCCTTGCTTTTTGCCTTAGAATGACAGCTAGTCCTGGTCTCCCCTACAGTGCATACAGTACCTCACAATGCAGCTCATTCTGAGTAGTGCAGCCTGCTTGATATTCAGCCTTCTCGGTTTCTCCTAGATCACACCTCAGCTACACTTCCTCCACTGCCTCCCTATGGCTGCAAGAATCAAGTTCAAACATTTGTCCTAGTGTACAATGCAGTCATTGGTCAGGCAACTTCCACCATCCAATGCTGACACCTTTAGGACTACTCAGCCTCTCGTCCAAACATGTGATGGATTCAACTTAAATGAAAAACTTTTTGGAAAAAAAAGTGTATACTGTGAATCTTGAGTTGTAGACTATAGACTCGCTTCTTTCAGCATTGTTTAGCATTAATAACCTCTCCATTGTTAATTTCTTATTTTTCGTTTATTTTTGCCTTGTTTATTTCCCCACTAGATTGCATTGTATCTATATTAGATGTAATGTAGTAGCTCTAACTTTCTAAATGCCTTAAATACTGCAGGAACAAGTGAAGCACAACTAGAAGTTTGACTAATATTTTAGTCCTGTTTGAGTGTTAAAATTTGTGAAAATCAAACACACCAAAATATTTCACTGCTAAATTGCACTCTTGAAAAAGAAAGTAGCTGAACTGAGGCATTGATTCTGTAGGAACTAGCGGGCTAACTTTTTTTTTTTTGTCCTTTATAGCGGTGTTATGTGGAGATCCAGGCACCCCTGCAGAGGGCTTCATAGAGGGCCGGCAGTTCACCTACAAATCAGAAGTGTCATTCTACTGTAGACCTCCGTTCCTGCTGGTGGGCTCTGCAAGAAGAGCTTGTGAGGTGGATGGTTTATGGAGTGGAATACAGCCTTCTTGCATTGGTTAGCCACTATGCACCTTGGATAAAAAGCAATGCTATTACATTTCCATGAAATATTTGTAGTAAATGTAAATTAATAAAAAAAAAATATTTATATATATATATATGTATATATGTGTGTGTGTGTGTGTGTGTGTGTGTGTGTGTGTGTGTGTGTGTGTGTGTAGATCCAACCAGCAATGCATGTAAAGATCCCGGAACCCCATCATATGGAATTCCAATCCAGGCGCAGGGATTTGAGGTGAGAACAAATGACATTCAATCTTTCCCTGTCCTTGAGTCAATTACCGGTTATGCTTCTTTGGTTTCAGGGTTTTAATCTCAATAATGTAATTCTCTTCTTTCAGGTCGGAAGTAAAATTTTCTTCAGATGTCGGAAAAACTATCACATCCTTGGCTCAACAACGAGAACATGTTTAGAAAACTTAACATGGAGTGGGATGCAACCAGAGTGTGTTGGTGAGCATTGCTATATACAGACAAAAGCTAGTGAGCTGCCTATGCTGGCCCTGAGTGGGAAAGCTGTTCTGAGTAACATTATTTTGGCCAAATTCGAAATTAACATCACATTATTCCTTAGCACAGAAGGCAATACCAGGTTGTATTGTGACAAGGTCATTTAAAAAATCAAACCAAGATGGGAAAAATAAGGAATGCATTCAATATTGAATTTTTTTTTTCTTAAAATAAATCAATCTAATTAAAAATAGATGATTTTATACATCAAGTGTTCTACATGTTATTATGTTGCACACACCGTTTTGGTAACACTTTATTTTAAGAAGCAATTCTCACTATTAACTAGCATGCATATTACTAGCATATTGTCTGTTTATACATATTTATAAAGCATTTAATAATGCCTTATTCTGCATGACCATATTTAAGATCCCTTATTCTTAACTCATACCTAAACTTAACAACTACCGGTACCTAACTAATGCAATAAAATTAAAATTAAAGTGCCCCTATTATGACATTTGTTCCTAATATTGTTTTATGAGACTACTAAAACAGGTTTACGTGCATGCAAGGTCAAAAAACACATTAGTTTTCCCAGAAAATAGATTTAATTTTACCTTAGTTTCTAAATGATTCATAAACGATCTCTCTACGGCTCTGGATTGGTCTTCTGTGTACAGTGCGTGTCGGAAACGAAACGCATATCGTCATAACAGAATGATAGCCCTGGAGACTTGTCAATACATAGAAAAGATGGTATGGATTGTAGCTTATCAACTCGAGCTGGAGTGATGATGAAATGGTTGAAATGGCTGATTGACAAGAGACTGATTCACAAATATGACTGGAAGAGGACATTTCTCAGTGATAAGTGTCAAGTGTTGACAAGTTTGTGGTAGCTATGAGATGTGATCAAACAAATTTATGCTGCGTTCCAGGCAACCTGTAAACCGTGTTTTTCTAACCTTATACTCGTGAAAGTGCACTGGAACGGCAGTCAAACCCGTGACTTCCCACCCATGAACTCGTACTAGATTGATGTACTCCAAGTTCCGAGCTCTGACGTCACACAGCACACAAAACAACAATGGCAGCCTCTACAGATAATATTGTCTATGGATGCCGTGTTTATGCAAGTTGTACACATTGAAAAAATGATTTTAGGACAATATAACGTTGCAATAAAATTAATAATCTACCTACAATTTCTTGCGCTCAGGAAGTTTGGCGTGACTTGCCTGGAACGCTATAAAGTCGTTGATCGTGGTTTGAAATCATGACTTACGGGCTCAAAAACCTGCCTGGAATGCAGAATTACTCTCACAGCGTAGGATACAGCATCATCGAAATAGTGTTAACCACACAGATATTTTACTGTTTGTGGGCAGGCTATGTAAAATGTGGGCAGACATTATATATATATTTTTTTTGCTCTGGTCATCATTTCCAGTCAAAACACATCTTGCATTGCATGAGTTAGAGTTGCTGCAGGTATATTTAACCTGAATTAGAGTATCACATTGTTAGCTTAGCAACATGCAAATAGCAATCTCTATTGAAATCAAGTAGGTGCTACATGTGAAGAGAACTATTTGCTGCTTATGTAGGCCACTTATGATGTTCCATTTCACTTGGCATACTGCCTCAAATGGAAGTTTCCTGTATAGGCGTCTGACAGCAAGGCAGCTCCTTAAGTTTTGGAACACAGCCATAGCATTACATTCGAAACAAGGTTTCATCAGTGTGTGGTTGATGATGTACTATCAGGAAAACAAATGTAGGTGAGGAGAGAGAGTGAGAGCGAGATCTTTACACAGGAAATTACTGCAGAAGGGCATTGTTTGAAGTAGTACAGATTACTTCAGAGTTAGGGCGGCTGAGGGTGCCGATGTCAAAGACTCTGACAGCTTAGCAGACCGAAGTTTGCTCTTGCAAACCCACTTTGTGATAGAAGTTCTGAGCAGTGTAATGCACTTGATCCTTGCCGCTGTCCCAGTGATTATCCTCTGAGCTGTATATGTGAATTCCACGTTGTGATACTTTTGTATTGAAATGATATCTGCAAAAAGAACAAATGTGGGCAAAAGAATTAATGTTAGCTGAGTTTAAACAGCTTGTATATCAATTTGAGATACGTGAACCACTTTGACAGAGCGCCGCACCAAATCCTTAGGGCGTCTCGCCTGTGTAAAGCAGTCAAACTGTCAGAAGCTGAGAAGCAGAGAGAACTGAGTTGACGAAAAGTGAGGTGTGAGGACATGGCTCATATATTATGGAAGATGGCAGTACTCAAGGCATGTCCCAGAAGGTTTCTCTCAGTGGTGTGGCTTTATCTCGACCGTTCTATTGTATGCAGCTGGGACTCCACTGTAAATCTTTCTGATATTGCTTTTATTGCAATTCTCTGTTTATTTTTTTAGGGATGCTCTGCTCAGGTTTTCTTTAAGCCAATACCAATTACTGATTTCCCGTCTTCAGTTTCAACAGTATTATCAACCAATATTTGTATTGTATAGTATAGTATAGTATTTCCAACTTTACCTGCACATACACCGTATCTCATACAGCAATGCATACCATTGTACGTATATACTACTCTGTATACAGTGATATACTTTATAGTATATTACAGTACATAGCAAATCTCAGCTGCTTGATTGATTGTAGCTTTACAAAATCAAAACTATATTATAGTCCAGAACTAATCTGCTAAACACAAGTCATGAAGATATTAATAATTATTAAAAACATAATAATTTCCTGTTAAGCTTATTTTAAACAGTGCTTATTGTGAAAAGCTCCATTCAGATACATTGACTTGACTTGACATTGCTTAAGCAATTCCATGATTTTTAAGCCAGAATGATTTTTATTTATTTTTTCCATTGATAGTTAGAAAGCATTTCCTTGAGACACTCTAATATTCTATAATGTGTGCAGAGTATATTAGTTTTATTTATATATATCGTTCTCAGGTTCTAAGGTTCATTTTATTCTTACTATTTATTTAAATCCTAAGAAAAAAATATCTGAATAAATATCTCAAATCCTTCATTCTTAATTTAATTCATACATGTAACAAGTAACACATTTGCACCAGCTAGTTCATCATGGATGTGATGTGTAAACCTTGCAACAGATGTATCAGGAGTTATAAAAAAATGACGGCATAAATAATAAATGCTACTTCTGAACCACGCAGTGATGAAATAAACAAAAACTTTTCCATTTACACTCATTTAGATCAAATATGCCACTCTCATGGAGTTTAGTGAACAAATTAAATGAAATAATTTTCCAGGAGTTAAAAAAGCATTAATTTAAGCTGTTAATAGAATATCAGTAATTATGTCCTAATAAGTCCACCATAGAACAAATAAGCCTTATATATAATATAATAAACATTACTGAGCATAATATTAAATAAACAGAAAAAAATACATATAGATGCAAGATAAACAATTTAAGCAATTCTAAAGCTTCTTGATATTTGTTAAAACAATATTAATTGTGTGTAGGGTCTTATTTCCTTGATATAGAGATCTGGGAAAGACAAAAAAAAAAATACAAATAAAATTAGCATTTATATTGATGATATTGATTTTAGGCATTCTACTAACTATAAGTAACTTTGCAATTACAAGTCAACTACCAGTCATTAGAGTATTAGTAGACTGTCTGCAACAGTAATAACTAATTACTCTACTTACACTAATACTAATGAGAGACTCATTGTTGCAAATGAATAAGAGTTAGTTGGCATGTAGTTGCAAAGTTACTTAAAGGTAGTAGAATGTCTGAAATGGACTATCAAAGTATAGTGTACTGCCAAAAAAACAAGCAAATAAAGAAAGAAACTAAATTGCATGAAAGTGATACTTAAGTCTGACCATTAGGCTTATTTCATGTGAATAACCAAAATGCATGGGTTTATGTGATTTCCCATTTGAAGTAATCAGCTCTGATATGTGGTAATTAGTTTAAGAATCGCTGTTTTGTATTGCTTTGTTTTTCTCTTTCTCTTTTTAGCACATGCCTGCAGGCAGCCTGAGACGCCATCCCATGTAGACGTGAAGGCTATAGATCTTCCTACTCTTGGTTACACACTCATGTATACATGCCAAGAAGGTTTCTACCTATCAGGAGGATCAGAGCACAGGACCTGCAAAACAGATGCAAGGTGGTCAGGCAAACCTCCAGTTTGCAAAGGTACTAAAACAACTGGACTGATAACTTATGGAGTATGGGTTACTGCACCCAAACATGAAAATCATGGCATGATTTACAAAAAAAAAATATATATATATATTTATATTTATATATATATGACTTTGATCTCTTTAAAAATGTAACTTGGTAAAAAGAACAGCAGTGTCAGCATTTATGAATGTATTAAAATTATTCATGTCTGTCAAACTGATGTAGAAATGACTCATTCTAAGAGAAACTACAGCAAGAAACTTTGATTAACTGTCATTTCCATTGTGCAAGTTGCATCCACAAATGTCAAATGATCAATTATTTGCTCTGTTTCCTAGTTGGACCAAAAATAAACAGCAAATCAAATGAAGATTCAGACCTGCAGAAAAACAAGATTCGTGGTATGAAACCTTTCAAGTTCCCCTTCAATGATCCATTTTGCTGCCATCAAAAATAAACTTGGGCTACATGAAGTTGAACCATGGTCACTGGAAATAATGGGCCTGTAATGTTGCATTGCTGAAAATTTTATTTTTAAAATGTCAGCGTAACAAAAATAAAGGTGAAGTGTGATATTTTCAGTGTTAAAATTTGCCTATCCCACTTTGACTGGCAAAGAATAGCTATTTGTAAACCTTTCGTAGGTTTTGCGAAAAAGTGTTTTGGAAATCTGTTTTCCGCTACTATGACAGAAATGAGACATTTTACCTTTAACATTTAGCAGTGTCCAAATGTTTTTAGACACTTCAGTTATTCTTAAAATATTGTTACATTTGTAACAAGTGGAATCTGCAAACAAAGTCTGCTTTTCTCAGAACTAACTTCACTTTTATGTTTAAGCAGCTGATGTTGGTGAAATTTTACTAGTTAAATCAACAAAATGTATTGTTGAAACCAATAAATGACGTCAGTTACCTGTATGGAATGTGCTTGTCTTTTGTTACCTTTGCACAATTTAATGTAGACTTAATTAGCATAGGTGTTGTTTCAAACCTATCAAAAATAATTTGTTTAACCCAAGCTAAGGAATAATAATGTGCATTTGATCAGATATGAATTTAGAACAAGATTATGATATGCGTTGTGTGAATGCTTGGCCAAAGAGATGTCTTAAATGTAGATTTAAACAGAGAGGGTTTGACTGAACCCCGAACATTTTCAGGAAGGCTGTAACTTATCAGGAAGGCTATCCCAGAGTTTGGGAGACAAATGTGAAAATGCTCTACCTCCTTGCAGTGTATTTCATTTAATTACATAGCTGTAGGAATGATTACTCTATGTGTTGTGTTTAGTTCCTGCAGATGTTTTCTCTTTGAACTCGGGTTGGGCTGGATTCTATGAGTACCTGGGAAAGAGACAGGCTGCCACAGTAACAGTCAGTGCATTTAATGCCACCACCAGCCGGGTCAACGTAACTCTTCTGGAGCAGAATGGAGTGCACATTAAACTCTCTGGTATGTTGGAGTTTTCTGCCAGGTTTTGACACCATGTACAATGAAGACAGTAGGGCTGGGTGGCAGAGGTGGAAAGAGTACAAAAATATTCTACTCAAGTAAAAGTACCATTACATTAATGAAATTTTACTTAAGTACAAGTAAAAGTACCAGTCTAAAAATCTACTCAAGTAAAAGTAAACAGTAGCTCATTTAAAATTTACTTTAGTAAAAATTACTTAGTTACATTTTAACAGTGGGAGGGAGTCAAAAATGGGACAGGCCAAGGTTGTCAAACTCAGTTCCTGGAGGGCCACAGTCCTGCACAGTTTAGATATAACCCTAATTAAACACACCTGATCCAGCTAATCTAATCATTTAGGTTTATTTGAAAACTACATGATATGTGTGCTGGAGCAGGGTTAGAACTAAACTCTGCAGGGCTACGGCCCTCCAGGAACTGAGTTTGACACCCCTGGGATAGGTCTATTAATCTCAAACTAGTTGTTTTTATTTAAAGGAATCAGTTATTTAGAATAATAAAACATTTGGGCTGTTACCAGGCAAATCAGTATCGACAAACTTTTAATGCAGAGGAAATGCAGAAGATTCATTGGAAGTGGCATTTAGATGTATTACACTGTTTAGTGCAGGACAAGAATGCATTTAACCTGCATTTACAAATGCATGAATAATGTTTTGATATACAAGACTTAAATGTTGAATACTCATTTGAAATGATAAGAAATTAATTATTTAAAAAACATCAAAAGATACTTTAAATGTGAAATTAAAATGGCCAGTATGTGTCAGCAAGTCACTGTTAATAAGTGAGTCATTGCGATTGAACCGAATCATTTAAACAGTTGATTCATTCAGGAACGAAACACTGTCACATTTCTCAGAGACGCAAAACTGTGCTTTGGTGGCTGTGTTTGGAATTATTTTCTGTTGTAGAAATAGAGCTAAAAAAGGCAATATGGTGTCTAAAACGCAAGTCTCTTAATTAACTTGTTTACTGAACTGTTATATATATATATGTATGTATATATTCATGATGATTTTTGGAGGAAAATATGGCATTCTTTGTGTGATTTTGATTTAATATATGAAATTATATAAATATGTAAATTTTCTGCCCCTATATCTTCAATTTTGTGATCATTCTAAATGCATTTTAGGAGACTGAATCACACAGTGAAAGAACGCACTATAAATGCGCGCGCACATCATTAAAACAAAAATAGCATACTCCTCACCACTGTCTTTTTGGCTAATTTGTGCAAAACCTCTTGCTAAAATGTTAAAGCTTCATTTTAACCACCAATGCAACGATGCAATTATTTAGCTTACCTCTACATTCTTGCGAAGGGTTGATGTCTTGTCGAGATTTTATAAGCTGCTAGTTTGGTCTTCCTAGGCAAGTACAGCTTACACTGCATAATAGAGCATACATATGGCCAGGGGTTCACTTCATTTCCTTTGAGTTCAACTTCAGAATATGACGGGGTTTCGTTTTCAGCGGTGTCTGCACCACTAACGCCTGTTTTGTCCGTCTGCATCTTTCTTGTGATTTTAGCGCTAGTTTGCCCTCCTGCCCATTATTTACTGCCGTAGTTTCCAGGGAGCGATTTATTTATTTATTTTTTTTACTCAGTAATTAATGTGTTTTAAAATGTAGCGAAGTACAATACTTCAATCAAAATATACTGAAGTAAAAGTAAAATTACACATTTAAAAAATTACTTTAAAAAGTATTAGTACACAAAAAAGCTACTCAATTACAGTAACGCGAGTAAATGTAATTTGTTACTTTCCACCTCTGCTGGGTGGTACAATATGATGGATATGTTGTACGACAGAAGGAGGAGATTTTGCTACATTGTTTATATCTGTAAATATATCCACACAGCTGTCTGTGAGCAGGACTACTTTAGGTTATTTTCACCAGAGCACAGCAAGAAACATAAAATATGACTGTAAAGTGAAATTAAGAATGTTATTAAGTAACGTTGATAGTCACAATGAGGAACGTCTCGGTTATGTATGTAATGGGGATCTTGCTAGAGAGACTAATCACCTTTGAGTGTTAACAAAACACGCCAATGAATGTTGGCATGCGAAATTTGCATCACGCACCCCGCCTCCCAGAGTGTGGGTATGTAAGGAGAGCGCATACAGTCGCACATTCAGTTTTTCGCTGAGGAGCCGAGACGGTGTGCCTCGGGCATAGAGCATTTGTACAGCAACTGGGGCAACGGAACATAATGTCTCCATTCCCTCCTTCAGGGAACGAGGGTTACATACGCAATTGAGATGGTCTCTTTCAGTCAGTTATGTTTGACATTACATTATGTTACATTACATTACGTGACTGACGAATTGGGAATCTGTATGGAAAGGGCCACTATTGCTGACCCCCTCCAGTGCCCTGTGAAAGCCGGCAAGTCCCCCCACACCAGATGGGGTGGAAAATAGAACAGGACTTAGGCAGATAAATCAGCCAGTGCTGTCCTGTACAATGGGATGTTGGATAACACTGGGAAGGTGTAACTAAGTAAGGGAATGCTGAGGAAGCCACATCCTGCGTATAGGAGGTAACGTGGAAATTACAAATATGGAATGGCCATAGGACAGTACTGCATATAGAAGTCCTGGCGGCAGACTCAGCCCACCTGGGGTGAGGTCAATGCACAGCAGAGATGGCGGAAGGACTCTGCCATGGAAAGACACAGGCTTACCATGAGGGAAGCCGTGCCATGGAAGAATTCACATGTGGGATCACCAGAAGGGGTAATCACTACACATGGGCACCTAGCGCAGCGCAAGGGCTGACCGCTCCACCATGCCTGACTGCCGAGGTTGCAAGAGGAACTTCAACAGGGTTTGCCAAATGGGAAACCGAACTGAAAAGCACTTATCTGGTCTGCAGAAGGGAATGGCGCAGCAAGCGTGATCGACACAGAGCAAATCCGGAGCTACTGACCATTAGAGGCCAGTAAACGAGAGGACACAGGTTCTACATGGAGATCATAGAATCTCGCAAACGTGTTAGGTGTGACCCAGCCAGCAGCTCTACAGATTTCTGCTATTGAGGCACCCCGTGCCAAAGCCCAGGAAGAAGCCACACCTCTCATAGAGTGTGCTCTCACTCCGAGGGCGCACGATAGATGTAGAGCCTGATATGCCAAGACTATAGCTTCCACTACCCAGTGGGCAAGACTTTGTTTGGAGACAGCCTTTCCCTTCTGCTGTCCTCCAAAACAGACAAAGAGCTGGTCTGAGGTCCTGAAGCTCTGCATGTGGTCCACGTAAAGGATTCACGAGGATTCAGCCTCCTCGCACCCCTAAGGAACCCAATGCTCAAGTCCTGCGACAGGAGCATAGACCGCCCAGGTGGTTGATGTATGCAACGGTCACAGAATTGTCTATCCATACCAGTATGTGCTTGTCGTGTAGCAGCAATTTGAAGCGGCGCAGAGCAAAAGCCATTCTGCTAGCAACCCGGGGCAATTGATATGCCACTGCAGATAAGACATGACCAGGTGCCTGATGCTGCATGCCCATTGCACATAGCCCCCGAGACTATGGCAGAGGCATCTGTTGAGACAACAACATGACTGGACACTTGCACTAGGGGAACCCCTGTCCATAGAAAAGCAAGGTCTGACCATAGGCTGAAGGTCTGGCGGCAGGATGGGGTAACTAAGACCCGGTGGGTGCCGCATTGCCATGCCCATCTCGGGATTGGGCAGTGAAGCCAGCACTGAAACTGTCTCATATAAAGCAATCCGAGCTGCGTGACAGTGGCAGCGGATGCCATATGCCCCAGGAGCCTCTAAACTGTTTCAATGGGACCACCCTTCTGCCCCAGAATGACTCCAGGCAGTTCAGCATCGATTGAGCATGCTCTATCAGGCCAAGTTGCTAAAGCAGCTGCACGATGGTAGTTGCACGATGGTGCAACTGGGTGAACTGAATCGCATAGCCGATTCTGATGTTTCTCGTAAGCTTGCGGTGCCCTCACCATCTCTTGAAGAGCAGGATCCAGAGATCCAGGTCGCCCGTCTCAGGGGCAGCTCCTGCATCACACCGGAGTCAGAACTACCATCGTGCAGCTGCTTTAGCAACTTGGCCTGATAGACCTGCAGGAGGGCCATGGCAATCAGAGCAGAGACGGCTTGTCCAGCAGCTCCGTTAGCCTTGGCCATCAGTGTGGACGAGAATTTACAGGCCCTGGATGGGAGGTGCGGATTACCCCGCCAGGCGCCGGTGCTTTGCTGGCAAAGCTGCATCACAATAGCATCCTCGACTGGGGGGATCTCCACATAGCCCTTAGCCACCCCACTGTCAAAGGTAGTGAAGGCAGAGGATGCACAAAATCTGTTTCGGGCAGAAAAAGGTGCCCTCCTGGACCTAGTAGCTTCCTCATGCACTTCTGGGATGAATGGAACCGGATGTGGCTGCCGACGATTGGCGTGCGGCACCCCCAGGAACCAATCATCCAGCCTTGAGCGTTCAGGAGATGGAGGGGCCTTCCATTGCAAACCGACCCTCTCGGCAGCCTGGGCAAGCACAGCAGTCAGCTCTGGATCTGACTCGAGCAACGCCGCTCTCCCAGAAGGAGGCAATGCAGCAGAGTTCTCATCTCCAGACCCTAGCTTGTCCCACGATGCAGTGATCGACATCTGCTGGTGGCTCGGAAGAGGTGCTGGGCCCCGCCCTGTCTGAGGCCTCAGCATCCACATCGCGGTACACCAGAGGGTACGATAAGCTGGAGGAATGATGGGGCCCATGGAGACACACTTGGTAGGGAAGCCCTCACTTGTAATCCCTAATATCACCCTGGCCATGAGCCGAAGTAGACCTCCTCTGGGAGGAGGAACTAGAATGGGGCATTGGGAGGGAGACTCCTCCTCGTTTGACGAAGAGGAGCCATGATCGCAACGTCGCAATGATCATGTTCCCACAAGGAGAACATAACTCATCCACAAACACTGCCTCCACGTGCTCTAGCCCCAGGCATGCAATGCAGCGATCGTGACTATCAGATGGAGCCAGGAAGTGACCACATCCAGAAACACACAAGTGGAAGGCCATCTTTAAAAAGATGTCTCGTCACTTGTGGAGCTCTTTTAGAAATGCTCTTTTAGAATTTGCTCTTTTAGAAGAACACCGAAGTGTTGAAGCACCCAGGAGGAGTTGCAGCGTGACCACAGAATGGGAAGCTTTAGCATACTGAGATCAAAGCAGTAGCACTGGCAACCCCCCCACCCCTGACGTGCTGTTACACCAACAATCTTTTTAACAGGATGTTTTGAAGACACTCTTGTTTGGTAGCTGAAAATCTCGGCTCCGAAGCGAAAAAGCTGAATGTCCGACTGCACACACTATCCTTATATACCTGCGCTGCGGGCTGGGTGTGAGATGCAAATCTTTCACGCCAACATTAATTGGCTTGTTAACACTCGAAGGCGATTCATCTTTCTAGCGAGATCTCCAATTCGTCAGTCACTGACGTAACGTCGAACGTGACTGACTGAAAGGGAACATCGTTGTTTGTGGGTCAGTATAGAAATCAAGTGATGTGCGGTCAGCTGTTGTGGCAACAATATGACATGTCATTGATCCAAATGTCTTATTTGAATATATTTAGTAGTCTGCTCTTACAAATTAAACAAGCTGAAAGAGAAGGATTGTCTTACTTTGATGGGGGATGGAGAGTGAATATTTGAATTAGCATTGCATATTATTTCTTCAGTGCTGAGATTACATCCAATTTCTCAGATGAATTGAGCGCGCTTGATAGCTATGGAAGATTTCCACATTTTCCAAATGTTTTCCTTTGCCCTACTTCCTAGTCCTAGACCAAAAATAAACAGAAAAGCATTACAAATGCAGGTTTATTAAATAAAATCCTGATGATGGATATTGTTGGTTATTTCAATTAATTATATCCTTATATTGTTTTTTTTTTTGTTGTTGTTTGTTTCCTTGGGTTGTTTTGCAGGAACTTACAAGAAAGAAGAAAATCATCTATTATTAAAAGTTTACCAGATAAGAGGCCCAACAGAACAATATTTTAGCAAATTCAAAAATGATAACTGGGCAATGGATGGATATGTGAGTAGCACAAAAGTGGTAATAATCAAATTAATAAAGCATTGTATTTTATACTGTGCATGTCATTTACAATCTTGCATTTCTTTCTTACTCATAAAATAAGTATTATATTATACTTAATATTATCTATATCTTTGTAGCAATATATTTGAAACCACTGTATTGGCAAAAATCTTCATGTCATTTTTTTGTACAGGTTACAGCAGAAACTGAGAAAAAAATGTTTGTTTACCAAGGACACATTCATAGCAAGGACTTTGGGAAATTTCAGTTAACAAGACAAGGTAGATTATTTCTTTTCATAGTTTCATTGCTTTTTAATACATGCAGAGTAAATGAATATATTAAAATGTATAATGCTTATAGATTTAATACTTATTTAATTTATGATTCTTTTCAGGCAGGTTGTAATTTCAAACAGTTTGAAATTTCAAAAATTTTCTGAATTTTCCCTCAGGTCTTATTACCACAGATATGGATCCGTCTAATCCTTACTACGGCACAAACAGCAGTTCTGTGGCAGCTGCCATTCTAGTGCCCTTCTTTGCGCTTATTTTATCAGGGTTTGCCTTTTACCTCTACAAACACAGGTAAGAGCAGCTGACTTTAATATCTCATGTGTTGATGTTATTTGTCCATAGTGAATGTGAATCAGCATTGTGTCACTGTAGTGATAGGAAACTCCTTTGCCAAGCCTGCAATTGTGACAGACGTTAGCAATTCAAATATCTTTAAATGTCACCGAGTTCAAATTAAGGCACTGCTAAAAAAAGGAGCATGGGAGTTTTTCTACACAAACAAAACAATGTGACAAAGTTGTCATGAAGCATGACAGTTCCCCGATATTAAAATAATAAAAAAATTGGCAGGGCTCTATCACAAGGCACAGATGACAATGAGAGACCCAAAGACCTGGCTGCCTCAAGGTAAGTCACCAGAAGCTAATGCCACAGGCGATGAACCCTTTACAGCCACACACACACCTTCATTGTCTGCATTTTATTTTCTCATCTCGTCTGAGACAGGGCAGAGTGCAGGAATTATGGGAAAAGAAGTGATTTACATACTGTTGTAGTCTTATATTAGATTGTCATTTCTGTCAACCCTAATTTCACCAACTAAAAGTCATCCTGCTTATTTCTGTTTGTGTACATTTGCCACTGGAATATCATGAGAATTACGTCTGATGTGGTGACACGCCAGTGTCTGTTTGTCAGTGGAAATATGAATTGGGAACAGGATGTAGGTCATTTATTTAGATTTAGATCATACAATTTGAGCAAGATCATAAATCATCCACTGTCATCAGAGCAAGTCTGGGGATGAGTTACAGTATTCAAAATTTAGATCATCAAGAAGTCAGTGACCTTTCCAAAATGTGATTTGTTTTTTGTTCTTCCATGGTTTTAATTATTGGTGGTAAAAAGCAGAAAAATATCCAGTTGAATAATAATAAGAGTTTTAAAAATAGCTTATTACCATATAGAATACCTAGATTATCAGCTACATTTGCCAAAATGCATTATACCACAGAGCATAATGCATTCAATTTGATCTCACATTTCAGTATGCTAAATTAATTTAAGGTAATTCAGTATTTGATCAGAACAGCCAAGAGTTTTACTCAAAATTGAAATAAAATGCAAAATAATCTGCCATATGACAAACACAGCAACGCTTGACAGTGCAACATACTGCTAAAAAAAGTATGCAATAATTCAGCATTTACAGTAGTATTCCATAGGCATTATTCTAGTAGAATATTCTAGTATTCCATGTGCATAATTTCACTATAAATGTTTTAAACAGTAGTATGCCACATTATGACCTGACCTCATTGCTTTTGTCATACTACATTTTTAATTCAAGCACATGGCATCTTCTTGGAAATAAAATTATTTTGCATTTTTAATACAATGTTGCGTAAAAATGTCAAGTTTACCAAAATGCATTGTGAGATACAGTGTTCCAAGTAAGGATATCTCTACTTAGGACACAAGTCATATGGACTACTTTTAGAATGCATTTCATATAAGAATTTAGAGATTGAAAATTACATAAGGGTGAGTAAATGCCCACATTTTTATGTTTTGAATGAAACATTTTCATACACTATTTTCCTGTCCTAAATTTGTTATGTAACCCAGCTAACATACTTGTCAATTCCCATTGTTAAGACGAGGACATCATGTTCTTTTGTGTTAGGTTTTATCTAACATGTCTAAAGCTTATGTTGTTGTTTTTCCATAATGAAAATGACACTGGAATTTGTTGTAATGAATGTAAGCAAATTAAAACATATGTGTTTTGGCTTTGAAAGAAGTCTTTATTCCGTGTAACCATTTGCCATCTCTGTTTTTCTCCTCTCCAGAACAAGACCAAAAGTTCAGTACAATGGATATGCAGGACATGAGAACAGTAATGGACAAGCTTCATTTGAGAATCCCATGTATGATACAAACATGAAGCCAACAGAGGCAAAGGCTGTGAGGTTTGATACAACCCTCAATACAGTCTGCACAGTAGTATAGCCTTTATTATCAGCTCTGGACCAACCAGCTTCATGGGTAAGCAGCAGAGCAGTGGGTACCAGACGCCACTCCTTTACGACTGACTGCACTTTGCTATAGATGCGACTTACTTTTTATCACAAGCTTACAATGGACAAAATAAAACCGATGACTATGTTTTTTGCAAAAAAATAAAAAATTAATAAAAAAGCCCCAACATCAAAACCCCAGAAAAAAGAAAAAAAAATCACATCAAAGAAAAAGGATTTTTCAAAGAAAGAAGCTCACTTGACGCATTTTTGGCCAGAACTGAGGTCAACATTCTTTCTGGAATCTGTACGTGGCACTTAAAGGATGAAGGCTTTTTGCTTTTATCTCTTTTTTATGTATTTCCCCTTAAAAGACTTCCTGGAAAAGATACTGACGTGTCTTTGAATGCCACAAAGTTGTTGACACAATGTATTTCTTCAGTGAAGACAAACCACAAAATGAGAAAGCAACTGGACTACTGTGGCTTAGCACACTTAATAGATCTCCAACTAGAAGGTGACAAAATGCTACAAGAAGCTCAAAGGAGAGATGCTAACCTCCAGGTGGAGGATGAACTCAACCGCTGCGTTGAAAAAAAGAATAAACTTTATTGCACAAATTTTGCACTAGTATGAAATGGATATGAAATCAATGTATTGGAAGAAACAAAAAATAATATACAGGGTTTTATTGACCATATGTATATAAACATAAACCCATATCCATAGAGAGCATGATGTCATGCTACGTCTATCAAGAGAAACTGAATTTATTTTTGAAATGAAGTTCTGTTTATGTTTACAAGGTGATAAGGACACAATTGAAACTCACAATCATCATTTTTGATTGCTTGTTAATGCATTCATCATACACCACGTCACGCACATGTTGTACTGTTCCTTCAAGGCGTGTTAGATCACTTGCTTGGACTTGGGCATGCTGACAAATTACATTTCATTTTTACATTTGAAATCATAATAGCTTTACTCACCAATTTGCCGTATCACCAATTTGCTTTCATTACATATCAAATATACCTCTTGTGCAGAACATGACTGTATGTTGATGGTGCAGATTTTGAGTTTGTTTATCAGCTCTGTCTGGATGCCTATACAAGATTTATCTGAGCCCACAAGTATTTTATTTAATTTTTTTTTATCATTATTTTTCCATTCCTCCTTTTTCTGAACCAGTGTGCATCTCCCGTGCCCATTAGAGACACAAAATCAGCGGGGTTAAGATCAAAATTACTCTCGAAGAAACACTGCCTTATTAGATTCAGAAGCATGACCGGGCCACACCGGTTCCCAATGACCCATATCATTAGTACATTAACCTAGATGAAGAGTGTAGGGCTGCTGGGGTGCATATTCACTGTGATTTAAATGTCATGACCACGCTGATCCCGGTGCATGTGCTAAAACTTTAAGTGTTCCCATTTTTCCATGTGAACAACGTGATGCCTGATGTTTTCTCAATGCTGTGTTATCATATGCACTTGCGCACTACACAACGACAGCTTAGAGCATAAAATGTGCACAATGACATTGTTGTAGGCTTGCTGTCAGATTTCATGTCATTTTCACGTTGATTGTATTTTCAGTCAAAACCACGTTTTGTTTCCAAATGCGTTTAGATGTGTTCTGTTGAGTCATGCTTTCAGCTCGAATGATTTCGGCCCGTTGGCGGTAAAAGGGCGGTGTCGGTTATCTCACACTGCGGATGATCCGCGTCTTGCCTTTTCTCAGGCTTGCTGCAATAATGTTTCTTTGTTGAGTTGCGTTTTGTACAATTTTGTTTCCTCACAACTGTAAAATAATTTTGCGACTGTCGAGCTGTAAAACTGCATTCAAAGCAACAATCGTGCTACTCACCATTGTCATTCGATCATGTGCTGCTGACTTGAAGTAGGTGCAAAAGATGTTTTTGTACAGAAATATATTTTTTATGCAGAATTTGTACAATTATTAAATATGCTGTACTTTTTTGATTCATGTAGGTAAAATTGTTAAAATAAATGTTTTTACTGTATAAACATGTAAATTAATTGGTTATCTACCCATAAGTATATATCTATGGTTTCAAAATTTTCAACAAATGTCAATATGTACGAGCTTTTATGAAATATTCAGCTCGTATGTGTTCTTTGACGTGAGCAAAATCATGAACCCTAGAGAACTGTACTGCAGATGGTTCAATGACAAATATTTTGAAAAGTATTATTTGAGATAAATATTAAACTTTTTCTAACAGTGTTCTTTCTGTTATTTCTTGACATATAATGTATCTGACTGAAAATCAATAGCATGCTTGTAAGTAGGGGATGTAAATATTTTGCTTGATAATTCTGTTATGAGTCTATACTAAATGCAATGCATCATGAAATCAGAATTTGTAAAATATATAGGCATGAATTCAGGTAAATTGTGACAAATTTTGCCAATAATATGTCCCTAAAATCACCCTACTTATAGTGAAAAAAAAATTATTACTAATAAAATACTATCTATATATAAGCACAACATACAACTGCTGAGTAGTGACCAGCACTATGGATTGCAAAGCAAAGAATTTTTACACCCATACTGGCAAAATATATTTTTTTGTCTTCTAACAAATTGATCTATTAACATTTTCCATTAGATATAAGGTAATACTAATAATTATTATGAGTTTAATTTATCTGACCACATTCGCTCTCACTGTAAGTATGGATGGTAGCTTTGGTATCAATGTCTATTTTGGATATCACATAATAGTAAAATAGGCTTAGATCACATTTAGACACCTTTGAGAAAAGAGGTTGGTAATACTTAATGTATCAGTTAAGAAGAGTTTAATAATTGCATGTCTTGCATGTTTGAAAAAGAGTACTGATGCAATTCGTTGAGGTTCTGGTTGGCCTTTGCTGAAGTTTTGTTGATGAGAGAGAACCAGGTTTGATACAGAAGGTCACTGATGAATAGAAAGACAAAGCCACCGTCTGGCGCAAACTTAGGGATCCTTCAAAGACTTCTAGCTCAGCATCATCGCCACTGACTTCTAATTCTCCAAGAGGACGAATATCTCTCTGAAAAAAAAATTAAAAATCTATATCTGTTTTAGACAGTAGTATTTTAAAGCATTAATAATTGAAGAAAATCTTAAGACAGAAAGATTGGAGAAATGTTTCTACATTTCTCTCAGGTATTTATCTATTTATTGTATAGGATTAAAAGGGTTTACTTGTCTGTTTCAAAGTGAGAATTAAACTCTGTAGTTTCCCTTGGGTGGTAAAACAGTCTTATCTTGCAGATGTGCCTTTCCAGCATGGTAACCAGAGGTCATGTTGTTAGCTGCTTTTTGGAGGTAGGTCTTCTGGCACCTATTATTATTATTATTATTATTATTATTATTATTATTATTATTATTATGTGTGTGTATTATCATATTTATTTTTAATTTATTGGTTTTGCTTACATTAGATTACATTTGCATTAGAGCCATATTTCACACTTACTGACTCACTAACCCTTGAATGTAAGAGTTCCTAGTGTTTTTTTTTTTTTTTTTTGTGGAAAATTGTAAAAAATTGTTAATCAGTCACCAGTATTCAGTTTATCTTGCTTACTCCACATTTGTTTTTCACGGCACCCTTCCATTGTCTATTTGTTTGTGAGGTGTTATGAAGGGTCACACCTCTAGACCTTATTAACACTTATTTAAACATGATTACGTGTACACAAAACCTGACCGATTACACTTTCCACCCTTCATACAGTCTCAGTATAATTATTAGATAAAGTTCTATTTAGACACATTAGGTTGGAAGGCTTTTTAAACACATTAGGAACACATTAAATGGAGTGATAGTGTCTTTAAAACAGATTTTACTTATTGTTAAGTGTTCTCTCTCTAAATTTTGACAGTGGCATACTGTTGTATGCACAAACAATAATCCAGGAGCATTGCTATTGATATAACATAAACCTTATTGTTTTTTTTTTTTGGCCATTCTTTGTCAGTCTGCAATTTTTTTTTTTTTTTTCTGGTATACAAAAGACAATTTCAGTGTGCAGGAAAATTGTGTAACCTCATCCAGACACAACTTCTGCATAAACTGTTGCCCATGTGGTTACAATGACAGATACATGTGCTTTTCTATTTAAACTCCAACACATTTTGGCACGCCAGTAGAGAATCTGAGTTTATAAAGTCTGACACCCTGGTTTGCCTCTCTGTCATTCATACTCTACAGCATGCAAAATTAAGCCACACCATTTATAATTAAAAATCTTGCATAACAGCTCAGCCAAAGTGCTGCACTGAATTTATGGGTCCTTGTTTTATAAATCTACTGATGGAAAGTGTTTGGCCCTGGGTAAGAAACATGGTATGTGGACACAAATGTGACTAATTCACAGACTATATCATATAGAATAATTTATCACTTTAAAATATTCTGAGAAGGACGTACAGAGAATTTTATGCAATGTCTGTCTGCTTGAAGCACATCTAGCATTTACGCTTGCATCTTAATGAATCTCGAGGCGTCTTGTGAGAAATCCGTCCTCAAAATAGTGTAAGCATCTTGGCATCAGGTGTAGCAGCTCTCTGCCAAACGAATCATCATTTCACTTGTCAGTTCTGATAAATGAGGAGATATCTCATAAAATAAGAGCAATCTTGGGTCTACTGCTTTTTCTTTCATTTACTGAGAGTATACGGTGTACTCAACCCTTTCATGTCAACCTACTTCTGCTACATCAATCTGAGTTTAAGTTCACCAGGATGGATGTCTCTTTCCACACTCATGATTCCCAATTCAACCAGCGGGTGTTGTAGTGAAGTCTCCGCTTGGGTTAAGTGACCTTTTCATAAACCTGCTATGCAGAACATTTTCCGTATGTTTTTCCCTGCTAAGCAATATATGTGCATTTAATATAATTTTTTTCAAATGTTGTCTAATTGTCTTCTTTACTATTAAGCATTTTCAACCTTCTGAAATCATATTTATATAACATAGATATTTATGTAATATTAAAATAAAGACAAATTAAATAGTTCTACTTACATTTGTATGTGAAGTCAAAATCAACCCCAAACTTTGCTTTAAAGTGCATATAACCCAAGACCATGTGATCACAAACGGAAATCACATCCCTAAAGTGACCATCGGATGTTCCCTTCAATAACAGACTTCTAGAAGGACACTTTGTGAAAGTTGTTAACTTTGTTTTGGCATCCCCTTCCCAAAGTGTCCTTCAAGGGTGCAAAAAAATAAATAAATAAATAAATAAAAATTATTAATTATGTATCATAATCAGTAAGTATTGACTTATGTGTAATTATTAGCAGTAGTGATAATAATTGTATTGTTAATAATAGTACAATAGTATTTTCCACTAAACATTTGAGTGTGACATCATTAACTATTTCATCAAAATTATCTTTCCTCTGATTTCAATAAATAAATATCCATTTCACTGTGAAAAAGGTGCGTTGGAAAATGAATGTTCAAAAACATAGCTGAAAGGCTGAAACATTTCTGTAATTCTTTCTAAACTGTTTTAGCCATATCACCCAGACTAGCATCAGTAGTAATAGTATTTCTGTTCTGTTGTTCTCGATCATAATGGATTCAGATTGTGCGGTTTTTAAGCAGACGCTGCAGTGTCTTCAGAGGTAATATTAATATAAATGCAGGAGCAATGTTGCTTAAATTGAATTGAAACTACGATCAGCTTATGCCTGCACAATCTTCCTGTACTCATCCCCAGGACTTTGCGTCCAAAATGATGTCGCCAGGAACAGTGAGGATCAAGCGAGTTAATCTTCAAACAATTCCAGCCTCCTTAACTTTCAGAATCATTTTGTGTGGCTAAATAATTTAATGGAAAGCAGCTTAAATTTTCAACCTTCCTTGACAAAGAACAGCCAGAGTCAAATAAAATTAAATTCTGCTAATCTGCACACTCCATAAAGATCCATTTTCTGCTACAGCATGTTTAATCACTAGCCTGCTTTCATAAACTGCAAGGTGTACGCTTTATTGATAATTGAAATATGTTGGCTACAAACTCCGAATGTGTTCTCAGACCAAAATGTAATGACTGACGAATAAATTACAGCCAGTTGTGTAGATAAACCTTAAAGGATTACCTCACACGGAATTGAAAATTCTGTCATTATTTATCAGCCTGTTATTCCAAACCTACAATATATTATTATTATTATTATTATTATTATTATTATTATTATTATTATTATTATTATTTTCTATATTAGAAATTATTTATTTATATGAGCACTAGGTTAGAGGTTAAACTATCCTAAAGGAAACAGCTGCAAGAATCTTAAAAATAATAATAATAATAATAATAATAATAATGATTTTAAAAAAAGACAATAAATAATAATAATAATAATACAGGTTTAAAACTATTTGTAATTATTAGTTATGTTGTAATTATGCAGATTGTCCAGCTTTTTAGTCATTTTGCGATCAGGCTAAATAGTGAAAAATCCTTCCAATAATCTATTCCTCAAGTGTAACTCTTTTATTCAATATTATCAGCTATGCAGACATT